>NW_006159925.1:2150785-2180277 GCF_000334495.1 Tupaia belangeri chinensis | reverse complement strand
TTTTCTTATAAGGCTATCAGCCCTACTGAATTGGGGTCAACTCTCTTCCAGTATGGCTGTTATGAGATGGGAGACTTGAGCCGCACTGTGTGAAGTTCTTGGCTCTTAGGATTCGGAGCTCTAAGATTAAGGACCTACCCCTGAGACCTGAAATGAAGGCACAGCCATAGAAAAGGGAGGTAAAAAGAGTATTTAATAGGAAAGAATGATTTTAGAAAATAAGCATACTCGAAAGACTTTTGGGCACTCAGGTTGCTAGGTAGCAACAGTGTTTGGAGTGGGTTAGGTGTTATTCTTATTACCAGAGGTGATAATGAATGTCTAACAGTGGGAGGTCTGTCACAGTGTCTGTTCTTCACCTACACCTCTGAGGAATTTGAGGAATTTGTTTCCCTAATTGTGCATTTCCAGTGTGAACTTTGATGATACAAACATTTCTCTGAAGAATTATTTATTTTTTCATTCCATTTATTATTATTATTTAATTTGACCAGATAGAGACAAAGAAAGGGAAAGTGAGAAAGAAAGCCACCAGGTCCAGGACTCAAACCACGGTCAGCCATGTGGAAATCCAGTGCCTTTAACCACCACACCACCTGCTGGCCCCCATACAAATTTTATTTATTTATTTATTGAAGACAGAGATTTTGCTATAGGGCGTGTGTGCTCATTGGGGAGATAGAGAGAGACATAGAGATAAAGTGAGAAATCACCCTCCCCAAAGGGGGGGAATTCCTTCTTCTTCATTCTCTGCTCAGGATTTTGGGCATGTACACACGCACGCCTGATGTGAGTTTTAGGCCACCGGGTCCAGGACTCTGTGGTCAACTACACGGGAGTTTTGTGACCTAACCATTGCACCACCCACTAGTCCCGATGATGCAAACTTTCTTATTTAGATGAACTATCTGACCAGTTCATTGTCCCAGTGGGAATCGGGATTTGACACAAACGTCTTGTTGGGTCCTTTTGTATTTGTGAGAAATGACAAGAGGGAAATTAACACTGTCCCTATGTGCTTTTCTCAGGTACAAAGAAGAAAAATGGGATCTGCCTGGCCTTCCCGGAGTCAGGAGTTGGGTCGGAGGAGGCATTCTCACAGTGTCTGGTTGAAATTGTGACTGATCTGACCTGTGTCCTTCTGCTGGTATCTCAGGCCTGCCTGCTCATCTGTGGCTGTCTACCATCTGACCGCATTTGAAGTTAACTAACTAAATCTGCAATGACCCTGTTGCCAGATAAACTCCCATTTGGAGGTACTGGGGCTTAGGATTTCAACAGGCCTTTTTCTTTGGGATTTGGAGGAGGCACAATTTAATGCAAAGGCGCTAGCTGAGGACCAGCGATTTACATTGCAGAGTGTTGTCCAGGTATTACTTGACGTCTGCTGTATCACACACATTTATGCACGAAGCACACCTCGGCTGACCTGCGTCCTTGTCCTGAGGTCTGGCGCTACTGGGGCTACACACCAGCTGACCACTGCGTGAGGTGTGTTCCCCCGTTGTTTGTCCAACCTGGAACATCGTCCCCTCATTGCCATTTTCCAGAATCGTACTTGGTAATACCTAGCTCATTCCGTGCGTGCTTTCCTAATTGCCACAGGCGTAAAATAATCATGCTTTATAAATTACAAGCACTTTTGTTATTTGTATTGAATATTGTATATTTTTTAACGTTTTATGCTGTCATCCCTTGAATAGGACTTGTTATACACACCCGTTTGCATTCTAAAAGGGCCTAGTGCAATGCTTTTGGTATGACAAGTTTTAAATAGGTATTTTATTGCTGTAGATGAATGGCTTGGGCAAAGTACTGCACGAAATTATCCAGACAATTGTTTCATTTTACTGTATCACTTAGCACCGGGACATCCTGGAAAGTAAATATAAAAGCAATGAGTAGGGCAAAGAGTCCGGTATTAGACACTATTGTATGTTTTGGAGGCAGGAAAAAGGTGGAAAATGGAAGTGGGTAAGGGGGCTGGAGTGTCTGCCCACGTGGCCTGATAGAAAAACCGATCAGGGCAGAAAATTCCCTGCCCAAGGTAATGAAGGCGGGTTAGTGGGTGTGCAGCTGATTAGGCCACATGTGTTAGAGCCGATGTGATGAGAACGATAGTGGGCCCAGCCCATGATCAGCTGACATGGGCTAGCTTTAAAAACTATGAACCTCGCAGAATGTAGCTGCCGGGGCCTCTGAACCACTCTTTCTGTCTGCTCGGGCCTACCCTATCTCTCAGGAGTGTCCTTTGGCTTTTACTGACTAAACTACCTTTTCCTTTCACTATTGGCATGTTTCAATTCTTTGTCTGAAACTCCAAGAACCTCGCTATCATCACAGAAGCCATCCCGCGGCATTTTCAGATCAGCAGAAGTCCGTTAGAAAAAAACGGCACCACCACCGATTCGACGTTATTGTATCTTTTGGGAGGAACATGTTTATTTCTGTTTATAGTCATTGTCATTTGTTAATGGAGGATTTCCTCTAGAAATCTGGAATTGCTATATCTAAGAGACAAAATGCACAACGGGATTTTAAAAATCATTTTATTTGACAACTATAAAATTCTAAATACAAAGCCAGAATAGTACAAAGAATAGGTGCATAAAAAATTACACTCAAAGTCTAATATGGCGAAATCACAGATTCAAATAGTTAGTCGTTCCATGAACTGAAAAGACTGTTTATTAACAATTGAAAATGAAAACAAGCAGTATTTGAGTCTTTCTTGCAGTTATGCCATGGTGCTGTTTAAGAGAATCTAAGCTAAAACCTGCAGCTGTGAGAGCCCAGCCGCGGTGGCACAGGTGAGAGGGCACTGCTCAGGGGTGGTTGGGGCCACATGGGAGGCCTGGGTTTGGTTCCTCACTCAACCTAAAGAAACCTGGCCCTTGGTGTGTGCCTGTAACCTTAGATCACTAGCAGGCCAGAGCCAGGAGACTGTGTGGCAAGATCTTGTCCAAGCTACCTCTCTCTCTCCCTCTCTCTCTCTCCCTCCTGCACTCATTCGCTCTCATTTTAAAAAAGAAATTAAAATTAAAACAGCATTAAGAGGATTAACGATTTCATTTTCTTTGAACACCATTGCATCCTTGCAGCTCAGACAATGCAAACCATTCCTGATTAATTCTACGGTAGCTAACGCCATGCAAGTCTTCTAAAGGAAGCTATTTACATTTCACAAGCAAAGAGATCTGTTTTCAGGATGTTTCTATATCATGACAGCAAGATTAGTTCAAAAATGAAAAATTCAGACAATCAACCAGCTGTTTCATATACAAAATGCCAAACATCTGGTTCGCCTGACTTTTTCCCTCACTGACTTGATTGAAACAGCAGGGTTGATTGTGTTGTGCAAATATAGCCTCCTAGCAGGAAAATGAGGGAGTAAAAATCTTGACTTTGTTGTCTTTTTTAAAAGCCCAGATTCAGAGATTCTGAGACTATAGTGTCAGCTCCTTGGACGAATCCTTTCTATTGTGTCCAGAGTTGACTCAGTGAAGTGTTTATGAAAGAACTCTGGAACTGCAAGATAATTTTAATTACACAGTCATTAGCATTGCTGTTCTCCAGCGACCTTCAAAATACGCTTTTCCCAAATCTAGACAAATGCAGGAAGGCCAGCTTCGATCTTATAATCTCAGTTCCATGGTATAAACCAGTGGTACGCCTGGAGAGATGGCCATTGACTAGATAAATATTTGGGTCAGAGTGGATGGTGTAAGACCCTAGCTTATGCTCCCCAGGCAAATGTGAAATATAGTCTCAGGCCATCGAGTCAACTGAGTTGTAGTTATTCACATTTATGATAATATGCTGTTTCCACCACCTGCTATGCATTGCTTACACAGTTTACCATACCACTTGAGAGAAGTTGGAAACCATTAAAACGTTAATTGGTACATTCATAACAAAAGTCAACAGACTGTCAGCTATCAACAGGAAGGCTGTAGGGGATGACAGGGAATAAACAGCAGACAAAACAAAAGAGAAAGAGAGGCAAATATCAGAGGGAAAAAAGAAGTTAAGAGGAGAATGGTCTCATACCAAAATCAAGACCATGCTTCAGGGAAAATAGCAGAACAATATCCATTGAAGCATTTTGTCTACATAGTGAAGACTCTAAACCGCTCTACATTTCACTCGAGTTGAGTTTCTCTGTGTGTGTGTGTGCATGTCTGTGCGCTTCTCTACTGAACTTGAACTAAAAGAGAAAAGCAAAATCAAGTCATATCTGTAGTTAAAGGCAGCAGTTGAATAGGCAGTGCTTGCAATTACCCAATTGAGTAGATCTGTTTTGCTAATCTAGACGGAGATGAAAACTAAAACTCAAACCCCCCAAAAAACTGATCTGTGAATAAAAAAGAAGAGAGAGAAAAGGAAGAAAAAAAGGCAAAGAAGAAAACACAGGAAATTTAATTACAGGTGCCTTTGCAGTGCTTCCCATACTTTAGAATAAATTTCCTCTTAGCTTTCCAGCTGTGACGGCAGCCATTGTTCTCAGGGGAGCTAATTACACTAAGAAGCTCGCTTTCCTGGTGGGCTCTAATAAGCACAGTTCATCGCAGAACTTTACCAGTGGTGTGTCAAAGACCCACAACTGTGTGGGGCTGCTGCTAGGGGCATGCCATACAGAGCTCTGTAATGGAACTGCAGTAAACACACACTCCATTACTAGAGCGCTGGTGGAACAGTACAGAGGCCTCAGGAATGGGGAGTTATGGTTTCATTAATGCTGAACTGTAGGGGTCAAAGAACTAATGAAAGGGCTAAAGGGCTAACGATCCTACCTATGACAAACATATTTACCATGTAGTCTTGAGCAGACTTCTATGTTAGCAGGAGTCCCAGGGAGGGGCCTGTGTTAGCCATCTGCTCATTGTGCTAGTTGCCATTTTTTTCCTGCTTGCTTAGTTACCATAAACAGTGACCTAAAAGGCAACCATTGGTGTGCTGGGAGGAATTACAAAGAAAAAAAGCAGTAAATAGAGGCAACATATAAACAAGTTTGCCTGTAATTTTGCAATGAGAGCTTTCTAAAAAGATGCTCATTTGAGTTTAACCATTAATTTCTTAACTGTTCACCTGTGGAGTTTACATCTCAAAAGTATGACCCTTAAGTACAGAGTAAGCCTTCATGGTATCTAATTTAGAGCAGAACTAAAGCAATAAATAATAAAGACATTTAAATGAATGTCATGGTTAGAGATTCTCAGATCTCTCCCATGAAGTGCTACAGATACCAGTAGACACACAAAAATTAGCAGCCCGTGACTTTACTGTAAATTCCAAAACTCTGTTTACACTGTAAATTTACATTTTGATTGCTTTCATCTCTGGCACAAAATCAGTATCAGTGACCACGGAGGAAACGGTTTATTTTACTGGTACCACAATAATGAAACCTTCCTACAAAATGCCTAATTCTTTTTACTAACAGTGATGTCATGCTTCCTTCATCTTTTCCTTGCTACCTCAGAATGATTGCCACCCTGTTTGCAAACAAAATTTACTCCTTGCAATGTAAATTTCTTTGAAATAAAATTCGTTCTATATAACTTTAACAGTAAGGAAAGTAGTTGAAAGACAACAATCCAAAATTGTATTACTCCTATCACTTAGGTCAGAGTCCCTAGAATTCCTTTCGGATAACAAGTAAAGCTATGCTTTGCTATGGGTGCAGGGTATCGAAGGTTGCTGCTTTGATTGTACCAACACATCCAGGTTCCATGGGAAGAGTCTGAAATTTTCCACCAACGATTCTCCAAGCGTGCTTCGTAATGACCTTATGGAAACAGACTGGTTTTCAACACATCCCTGTGGCTTCAGCTGAACAGACTTGGCCAGCTGTAACAAAGAGCACAACAATTTTCTTTTCCAGTGTCCAATTCAAATCCATTTCATCCCACTTGGGAGGAAACTGCGATTTAGTCTTAGGATTTATGGCATGAAAGCAAATGTCCTACTCAAAGTCCATGGAATTGACAACAACAAAGATAACCCTACTGTGTTTACAAAGCAAAACTAACCCTTTACAAAAGAAAAGCAATTGTTTTATGAAATATGTTAAAAAAGAAACACCCTGGTATAAAAGGAATAACAAAAAGAACAACACAAATGCATAAAAGTTACTCTTCTAAGCAGATAAAAAGCAAGTTCTTAATGGAATATGATGAAAGGAGATGCACCTTTGTAAAAACGACCAATCAAATTTCAGTCCCCTGGTACTGCAATGCTATCAAAATTATGACTCCACATAAATATCATGAAGAATTATAAATTGTATTACAAAACATCAAAGTATTTTCAGAACTATCCGAATAATTATATAGCTTTGGAATTAATCGCTATTGATTAGTATAATATTTGTAAATACTGTGTATAGATCAATCCTGTATACATTTTGTAAAACATACAAGCACATATCTTATCTTAAATTGTGTTCAGACGTTTGCATCATTTTCATTTTTAAGCAGTTCAAAAGAGTCAAAGAATATATTGAAAAGTGAACTGAACCGGGTATAGGTACATTGAAGTTCTAGGCAATGACCTTCATTTTTCAGCACTATTACCATGACTGTGGCCATTTTTTATTATGTGAATTGTCTTTGGTAACTTCAAAATTTGTATAGAAATGTAACAAGACAGATTAATATTTTATTTGAAGTGTGTGTGTGTGTGTGTGTGAAAGAGAGAGAGAGAGAGAGAGAGAGAGAGACTATGTGTGTATGTAGAAATGTAAAGAAAAAAACTAAAAAAAGAAATATTTTAAGACCAGAAAATCAGATGTAAGGGATCTTCTTGTCATATAATGCCTTTTCACTCTTCCTTTACCTGTGCTAGAAAATTCTAGCTGATTTCAAGTGTAAGGCCAACTTGACAGAGAAATAACTGCTCAGATCTTTCCATTATAGCGCAAGCCAGCTAGTCTTCTATTTGCTAAAATCTGCATGCCAGACTGAAATTCTGTGGTTTTCATCCCTAGAATCATGGCTCCCTGTTCTCAGCAGAGCTCTGTGCCCTGAAACCCCAGACAACGTTTGCCCTGCTTAAGAGTTTCACAGGCTGCCTTCCCTGCTGCACATCAGCTAGCAGAGGGAGATTTTTACTTTCTTCTAATCTTCCAATGTACCTCAACGGATGTGAGGACGAAGAAAAGAGGAGGCTATAGAGCAGGAGAGGAGAAAGAAAGCATTATTTTACACAGTATAATTTTTCATAGTCTCGACCATGAAAATGAGAAACTCTTATATGACAGAAATGGAGGAAGGAAACATATCTCCTTATATACTAGCTTCAGTGCTAGATACTTTATATGTTCATCTCTAATGTTTACGCTGGGAATAGCTAATATTTATCTATATTTAACTGAGGAGGAAACAGAAGTCAAATGCTAACACATAAATCATATTTAGAATGATTTATATAGTATAATGTATTATATAATCTTATATGATATAAAAATCTAAGGTAGCAAAATGCTACCAACTAGTTAGCTAAAGATGGGGAACATCCTAAATCTACCTATAAAAATTACAAGTATATGTAGACCAATATTTAGATTTACCAATAAGCTAAGGTTCAATAAACACACAATAATTAAACATTTCATTAAGATGTTTTACATTACCTAAAGATGTATTGAATAAGAATTTACAGGAAGAACTATTTCTTTGAATTTTTAATCACAAATTCCCCTGTGAGATGTTACAAAAACCAATATTTTGTGTTTAAATCTATGTCATCCTTTCTTTTGTTGTTTGAACTCATATAAATTTTATTTTTATTTTTTTGGAGAGGTTTTTGCTATAGGGAATGTGCGCTCGCCAGACAGACAGAGAGAGACAGAGAGACAGAAAGCAAGAAATCACCCCCCAGAGGGGAATGGCCATGCCGCAATCCCTTCTCCTCCATTCTCCTCTCAGAATCTTGGGCACGCATGCACATGTGCCCAGCGTGAGTTTTAAGCCTCCGGGTCCGGTATTCAAACCACGGTCAACTACATGGGAGTCCAGCGACATAGCCATTATGCTAACTGCTGGTCCCAAGCTCATATAAATTTTGATGAGCACTATTAGGTAATCTGGCAGAGAAAAGAAGAGAATATTTTCATTTCTTGTTTGTTGCAGTATTTCCTTAAAGTTCACTAATATTCTGTTCTTTTCTGGGGGCTTATGAAAGCCAAGGCTGAATTGGCTCTCTTACTGCTCCCAGAAGGAAAAAAATAAAGGAAAAATAGTAGTTGAAAACTTCATTTTATAAAACCAGCAGGCCACAATTACTCGGATGACCTGACAACCTCTTCCTCTTAGGGGATCTATATCCTAGCTGAACTTAAGATCAACCATTCAGCCCCCACCCAACTAGGAGCGTGTGAGTAGAGCCTGCCCCGATCTGCACAGTAAGCAATGCAAGACTGGGCACCACCTTACATTCTGCCTGCCGGCTCTGCACCCAGCCACATTAGGACCAGAGAGATTTGGGTATATAAGAACCTAGCACCTGAAGACAGTGAGGCTCTGGAGGAATTCTCACTCCATAACTCCAACCCCAGGAGAAAAAGGGAACTCCCCTCTGTAGATCTGAACCCCAAACTTCCACCAGGAATACCATCTCTCTGTCCACTGTAAGAGGCAGAAAACTGGCACAGAGCTAACTCACATCGTAGGGAAGCACATGAGCACACAGTTATAGAAACCTACTACAAAGAGGTAGGAAGAAGTGAGTGCATCGCCAGGTAACTAAAAATGAAAGCAGAATAACAAGAAAAATGAGAACACCAAGAAATAACCCCCCTGAAGGAATACAATAACTTTTTGCCAACAATGGATAAACACATGAGCTCATAGATATGTCAGAAAAATAATTCTGAACATTCACTGTAACAAACTCAATAGATGCAAGAGAAAACAGGCTATCAATTTCAGGAGAGGAGAAAGTCTTTCCATGACTTGAAGGAGGAATTCCATAAAGAGAGAGGCATTCCTTTTTAGAATCAAACAGATAAAGAATGCAAAGAAGGAAATCAAAATCTCCTTTGAAAGTATTGACAGAAGATTAGATCTCCCAGAAGAAAGAATCTCTGATCTTGAAGAAAAAACTTCTATTTAGTATAAGAAACTAAAAATAATGGAAAAATAACCATGAAAAATGAGGACAGCATATGGAAAGTCCTAGATACTATGAAACCACTGAAGATCCACATAATGAATACTTTTAAAGAGATGTGGGACTAGCAGTTAGCTTAATGGCTATGTTGCTGAACTCCCATGTAGTCAACCGTGGTTTGAGTCCCAGACCCAGTGGCTTAAACTCACCGGGCGCGTTGAGTGTGTGTGTCCAAGATCCGGAGAGGAGAATGGAGGAGAAGGGATATCAATGTGGCTATCCCCCCTGGGGGTGATTTCTCACTTTTTAAAAGCATGTGCCCCACAAAAAAAACCCCTAAAAAAAAAAAAAAAAAAAGAAAGAAAAGATGAAGAGATGTAAAAAGGTATAAAAAATATCTTTCATGGTTTATTAGCTGAAGACTTTCCAAATTTAGAGAAGCATATGAACATCCAGGAAAAAGAAAGAACAACAAAAAGATTTAACATAAGATTTTCTCCATGGCATATTATAGCCATGCTGATACAAATCAAAAACAAAGACAATATTCTAAAAATGGCAACAGAGAAATGTCAAGTTATTTATAAAAGTTATCCCTTTAGACTAACATTGAATCTCTCAACTGAAACAATGCAGTCAAGAAAAGAATGTGAAGACATTACTTAAAACGATAAAAAAAAACCAAACTACTTCAGTCAAGAGTACTACAGCCAGTAGGATTATCCTTCAAATAGGAAGGAGAAATAAAATAATTCCCAGATTAATAATAAAATAAAAAGCTGAAAAGCTGAAAGAAGTCACTAAAACTAGATCAGCTCTTCAGGAAATACTTAAAGGGAATACTATATATCAGAAAACTAATGAGAGATAAATAGAAGTAAAAGAACATAAAAAACTATAAAACAAAAAGAGTAACAAAATGATAGGAATAAATTCACACATATCAATAATAGCACCGAATGTTAATCAATTAAAATTCCATTCTATTCTGGGGGGTTTATGAAAGCAAAGGCTGAATTGGTACTCTTACTGGTATAGCAAATCCTCCCCACAGATTGACTCAATGAAAAAAGAAAAAAGAAACAGGAACCCTCTATTTGTTGTTTACAAGAAACACAAATTATTGACAAAGACACACATAGACTGAACGTGAAGGGCTGGCTGGACAAAATCATTTCATGCAAACAGAAATAAAAATAAAAGTTTGGAGTTGTGATAATGATATTAGAAAGAGTATACTCTGAAATAAAAATGGTTAAAAGAGACAAAAAGGACACCTTATAGCTCTAAAATAATTAACCAAGAAGATATAACAGTTATAATTATTTACTCTCCAAACACTGAGAACCCAAATATGAGAAAGAATGACTGCTACATCTAAAGGGAGACACAGACCATAATACACTAATTGTTGGGGATTTCAACACCCCACTCTCATCTTTAAAGAGACAATCTAGAGAAAAAATAAACAAAGAGACATAGGGACTAATTGATACCATAAACCAAATGGATCTACCAGTCATATATAGAACATTTTATACAGCAACTATAAATACACCTTTTAAAAAAAACAACTCTACATTGAACATTTTCTAAGATTGACCATACAATAGCACCAAACAAGCCTATATGAATTTAGAAATAAGAAACTATATTCAGCAACTTCTCTGACCACAAGGGAATTAAACTTGAAATCACACACAAAAATGACCTTAAAAATTCACGGACATATGAAAACTAAATGACTAATTCCTGAACAACTTCCAAACTGCTGAGGAAATTAAGACTGAAATCTAAAGATTCATTGACACCAATGATAATAAACATACCACTTTCTATAACCTTTGGGACATGGCAAAAGCAGTCATAAAAGGGATGGTCACAACCATTAGTGGTCACAAGAAAAAAATAGAAAAGTGGCAAATAAATAACTTGACAGTGCATCTCAAGGAACTGGGAAAGTAACAACAAAAAATCCAAACAAATAATAGAAGAAAAGAAATAAAATATTAAACCAGAAATAAATGAAATTGAGAATTTAAAAAATACACTAAAAATGAAAGGAAAAAAACTGATATTTTGAAAGGATAAACAAAATTGACAAACCATGAGCTAGACTAATCAAGAAAAGCAGAAAACAATCAGATAGATAAAATCAGTAATGAAATTGATGATACTATAGCCAGTATATCAGAAATATAAAAATTTTATGAAAATACTACAAATTATTATATGCCAACAAACTATAAAACCTACATGAGACAGACAAATTTCTGGATATGTACAGGTTAGATAGGCCGAATCAGGAAGAAATAGACAACATGAATAGAACAGTAACAAGTGACAAGATTGAATCAGATCCTGATGGTTTCACTTCTGAATTGTACAAAACTTTTAAAAAATAGTTAACCCCAATTCTCTTCAAATTATTTCAAAAGCTCCAAAGGAAGGACTACTTCAAAATTCATTCTATAAAGCCTCTATCACTTTTTTTCAAAAGCAGATAAAGAGAAAAAAAAAATCCTGAAGACCAATATCTTTGATAATACTGTTGCAAAAATCATCAACAAGATACTAGCAAACTGAATCTAACTGCACAAGAAATATTAGGCACCACAACCAATAGGCTTTATCCCAGGGATACAATGATGATTCAACCTATGCAAAACAATAAGTATAATATTTCACATTAACATAAAGAAAGAGAGAAACGTTATGATCACATCTATAGATGCAGAAAAAGTATCTGATAAAATACAACATCGCTTTATAATGAAGACTCTCAGGAAAATAGAGTTAGAAGGGCTATTTCTCAGCACAATAAAAGCCATATACAACAGGCCTGTGGCTAACATCATACTAAGGAGGAAAAGCTGAAAACTGGAACATTCAGATAGGAAAAGAAGCTAAACTGTTCCTATTTGCAGATGATATGATTATATACATAATAAATCCAGAAGAATACATTAGAAATGATAAATGAATTTAGTAAAGTGTCAGGATACAAAATCAATATAAAAAATCAGTAACATTTTTATGCACCAACAATGAACAGACTGAGACAGAATTGAAGAAACCAATTTCATTTCCAATAGCCACAAAACAAATAAGATATCCAGGAATAAACCTATCCAAAGAGGTGACAGACTTCTACGAGGAAAACTAAATAAATGAAAAAAAAATTATGTCTGATACAAAAATAAGGAAAGACATCTTGTGTTCTTAGATTGGAAGAATCAATATGATCAAAACATCAGTTCTATGCAAAATAAAACTATTCAATGTGATTTTGATCAAATAACCAGTGGTATTCTTTACAGAAATAGAAAAAAATCACAAACTCTGTATGGTATCATAAAAGACCCTGTATCATCAAGGTAAAGAGGATAAGGTAAGGGGTATCTCACAACCCAACCTCAAAAATATATTACAAAGCCTGGAACCAGCAGTTAGCGTAATGGCTATGTCACTGAACTCCCACATAGTCGACCATGGTTCGCGTCCCAGACCCGGTGGCTTAAAACTCACGCCAGGCGCGTGTGCATGCTCCCAAGAGGAGAATGGAGGAGAAGGGATTGTAGTATGGCCATCCCCCTTTGGGGGTGATTTCTTGCTTTCTGTCTCTATGTCTCTCTCTGTCTGTTTGGCGAGTGCATGTGCCCTACAGTGAAAACCTCTCTCCCCAAAAAAAATTTTTTTAAAAATATATTACAAAGCAGTGATAGTCAAAGCAGCATGGTACTGGCACAAATATAGACATAGACCAATGGAACAGAGTAGAAAATCCAGAAATAAGCCCCAAAACGTACAATCTTTTTTGAGATAAAAATATTTTAATAGCCTTTATAAATAGACAAAGTCATCTCATGAAAACACACTAACTTATAATTTTAAGAAAAATGAAGTTATTTTTCAACAAGGTTCTCCATCCCTATCATAAGTAACATTTTTACATTTTTTTCTTTAGAGAATCTTTTCTTTCTTTTTTTCTTTATTTATTTTTACATTTTTCCACAAACACCATATCAAAAAAACTTTTGCTCATACTGCATAGTTCTTGACAGTTAATAACAACTTTCAAAATTTCAAAATACTGAATTTTAAGGACAATGTTCAAAATATTTCTTATAATTTTGTATAATTTTGTTTGTGACTCTATAACAGCAGAGACAGTATGGTTTTAAATATTTTTGAGAAAATATTTACATGTCAACTACTCAAATTGTTGAAAAGCAAATGCCCAGGACACGACTCACACATAAACTGTCTCAATTCAAAAAGAATTCTGTGATATACCATGTGGTAGCAAAGATCAGTCTCTTTTTCTTCCCTCAAAGTCTTTCTCAAGATAATCCTCTGGTGTGGTTGCTCTTTTGCCATCTCTACTGATTACAATGCTGGGCTGGAAAAGCCAGGTTATTTATTTTATGTCGTAAATTCTTTCGTATATCTTCCCTAATCCTCTCTGCCAGGCAGAACTATTTATGGTGCCAGGCCATCTTTCTAAGAGCTTCTATTGGCTTACTTGAGATCCACCTTAACTCCACAGTTTTATGATTAATCTTCAGGTATGACATTCCAGTCAAAGCCCTTTCCAATAATGAGTATTTCCAATTTCTGATTCAATGCAACAAACATTATTGAACTTATGCAAATAACACTTTTGCCACAAAATAAGAATACTCCCAAATATTTTCCAGTTCCAGAGGGGTCAGGAAGGAAGAAAAGTTTATGTTTACATTTAAAGAAACAAACTAGAAAAATATTTTAACAAATTGCTGAACCTATCAACACCTCAAAAGAAAGTAAAATGCTTAAATTGGGATAAATGAAGCATAGTAAAGAAAATCAGAAATGTTTTACTCAAAAGTCATAAAATTCTATTTCACCCGTTCAATCTTATGTTCAAACTCTCTTCTGTTGAATATGCAGTGTTGCTGTGGTCCCGTCTTTCTTGTTTAAATTCTGGAAGTTAATATTCAAAGTTATTATTGGTATTTCTTGTCCCTAGCATTAAATTGGTCATTTTCTTGGTTGCCTTTTATTCTCTTATTTCTGTATGTGTCTTTAGCTTTCCTTGTCGAGCACTCCTTTCAGAACTTCTTGAAGAGTTGGTCTGCTATTGGCAAATCCTTTCAGGTCTTGTTTATCTGAGAATGCTTTTATCCTTTCTTTCCATATGAAAGATAATCTTGCCGGGTATAGTAGTCTTGGTTGAAACTGTTTTTCACTTAAGACTTTGAATATATTTTCCCATTCTTTCCTTGCTCGCATTGTTTCTGATGAGAGGTCTGAGGTTAGCCTGATTGGATAACCTTTACAAGTAACCTGACGTTTCTCTCTTGACAATTTTAGTATCTTGTCTTTATCTATAGATTTGGCCAGTCTGGCTATGATGTGTCTTGGAGAAGATCTTCTTGGGTTGATTCTATTAGGGGTTCTTTGTATTTCTTGGGTCTGGATATTTGAATGCCTCTCTAGATTTGGAAAGTTTCCTTCCAAGATTCCATGCAATAAAACATCAATGCCCTTATTAGTCTCCTCACCTTCTGGGATACTGATTATCTGGATGTTTGGGCACTTAATGCTGCCTAGTATTTCTTGTATAGTATTCTCATTTTTTCAGGTTATTTTCTCAGTTTTTTTGGTTGTTTTTCCTAGATCAGAGGCTTTTCCTTCAATATCTGAGATTTAATTTTCTGCATGGACTAATCTGCTTTTAATACTTTTGAGGGAGATGTTGATTTCCTGAATGGCAGCCTTCATTTCTAATAGCTCCATTTGATTTTTCTTTATGATGAGTATTTCCTCTTTCAGATGATGGAAGAACTTCAACACCTCCTGAAACTTATTGTCTCTTTTCTCCTGCATCTTCTGGAGTTCATTAACTCTCAGTTCTTGCATCTCGTTTAGTTTTGTCACTATGAATATTCTGAATTCTCTATCAGACATTTCCATGAGTTCTACTGTACTGTCTGTAGATGATGAGGGATTGTTCTTTTCTCTTAAAGGAGAGATATTTTCTTGGTTTCTCATGTTTCTTGTGCCTCTGCGGTGGTTTCTGGTCATTCTGTGACAAAATCTCTCTCCCACTTCTCTGAATATTTCGTAAGTCTAGAAGATGAAATTTAGAGCATAGCTTCCCTGAACAGGCCAGGACACACCTCAGCTTTAAAATGGCTTCTTGTCTGAATATTTCAGGAGGTTAGAAGAAAACATATGATCTTTGACAAAGGGTACAAGACAATGCAGTGGAGAAAAAAGAGTCTTTTCAGCAAATGGTGCTGAAAGAACCGGATATCCATCTGCAGAAAAATGAAACTGGACCCCTATTTCACCATTAGCAATCAACACAAAATTGGTCAAAGGAAAAAAAATTGACTATTCAGATCCATGAAGTAAGTGAGAACTGAAATCTAGGGAATGCTGTGTCTACCTGTGAGGGGATAGATGCTCTCTTCATCCTTCTGTATTGGCCATTTTGTAAAGGGTCACGAAGAACATTTTTCAGCCTTTCTTTCTACACCTTTAAACACCTCATGGAAGATGATACAGCTGCAAGTTGATTAAGCTGCATATCACTGGAGGGAGAACTGGCTTCCTTGAGAGGAAATGCCCATTTAGCCAGCAATTCAGAGGGCAAATAACTGACCATTCTCTTGATTCTATTTCTGATGACCATGCTTGGGAACATGGGCACAAATTTGAAGAGAAAGAAATTAAAACCAGGAGACTTCTCTTCTTCTGTATGCTACACTATATCTCAATTACTATCAGAATGTTCAATGGCATGGATGCATTCTTTCCCATATTAAACCCCAATATGTCCCTATACTTGGTTTTCCATTGGACTAGAAATATTTGAGTGCCTATTTTACCAACCAACAAAAATTTCCAGATAATATGTAGACTGCCAGAAACAACCAACATAGCCATTTTTGAGAGTCCCAACTGGGTGCCTTGAATAATAATATAATTAAAAATAAAGATGACAAGAACAGAGATTAATTTGGCAATAAGGAGAAGGAGGGGAATAAGTAGAGATAAATGTTGGACTTAACATCCGTTTGAGATTTTCTTGGCACACTGGCAGACTCACTCCACCCGTATTGGTGGTTAGATTCTAGGCAAACATGGGCATGCAAGCTTTCTTACTATCTCAGGGAAATCCTATAGCAAGAGACTGGGGTGGGTGTTTCTCACTCATGGGGAGTGGTCGTATCACAGTTTCCTCTCCATTTCTCTCTTCTTTCAGGACTCTGGGCACAAATGCTCATAAGTCCAGCATGTTTTGCAAGCCTCTGGATCTAAGACTTGAACTGCTCAGTCAGCCATGTGGGATCCAGTAGTCTTAACCTCTATGCTACCAGCTGATCCAGAAGCATCTTATCTTAATACAAGTAGTCATTTGTTTACTGCTTATGTGGAGTACAGATGAAGAATTTATAAATCTGTTTTCCTCCATAATAAAAAGGAAATTGATAAAGATGTCTACACCCTGAATTAGACTTCTAATTTGATGTTGTCGTTGTTGTTAGGTTTTTGCCATAGGGCACGTGTGGTCACTGGAGAGAGAGAGGAAAGGGAAAGTGAAAAATCACTCCCAAAGGGGGGATGGCTATGCTGCAATCCCTTCTCCACTCTCCACTTGGGATTTTGAGCAAGCGCACACATGTGCCCAGTATGACTTTCAAGCCACCAGGTCCGAGACTGGAACTGCAGTTGGCCATGTGGAAGTCCAATGCCTTAACTACCATACCACCCGCTGGCCCCAGGACGTGTAACTATGATGGAACTTATCCACATTATAAACAAAAGCCAACAAGTACCAATCTCAAGGGAGAAAAATCCAAGCCACTAGGTATAAGGCTCAGAGAAGCAAACATGACTACTGGGTCCTCCTGCTCGTAGAGATCTAAGTGATTACTGTTTAATTGTTTATATTTGCTTTATTGCCTTAGAGCTCTGGTTAAAAACGTGCCCATTTCCCTATAAGATGATTTGGAGAGTGTGGGCTTGTTTCAGTTAAAGGTTTCTCCTGGTGCTGGCACTGAAACATGTGTGTCATAATGTTATAATGATGGCTGTGAAGTAAATGTGGAACTCAGTAACAGGGAGTAAGATGGGGTCACCGTGAAAGGTTTCTTTGAGGACATGAAATTTAAGCTGAAGACTGAAATATGAGAAAGATTTAGGATCAGGCAATTTAATAAAGAATATCAAGATTAGAAAAGAGATTCAGGCTAGATATAAATATAGAAATTATTTGACTAAATGATTCAACATTAATGAAATGAGATAAATGAAGCCTCCCCTCAAAAATATAAAGTACGTACTACGCAAAGTAAGAAAGACAGAGTGTAAAGGCCACATCACTAGGAACCACATTACTGAAGAAGGGTATGCAAACATGAGAGTTTGAGGAAACGTTTATAGAGGAGGGAAAAAAGTCATCCGTGAAAACACTAAAGGCAAAAGCAGATGGCTGTCAGTCATTTCTAACTAACACTGCTGCAAAGGCAAATGTTCCGGAGACTGAGACGTGTTCATTACGTTAACGGAGTCTACGTCATTGGTAACACCAAGATAAACAATGTGAACATGAGAGTAGAGTAAAGGTATTGAGTAAAATTTGAGTATCCTTTACTTGAAATGCTTGGGACCAGAAGTATTTGAATGTCTTATTTTGGAGAGATCTGAGAATATTTGCAAATATGCCTCATTATACATTGGAGCCAGGACCAAAATCTAAACAAGAAATTTTCTTGTGTTCCTATCTCCTGTGTAGCCTGAGGGGATTTTATACAGAATTTTGTGTTGTAGTTTTTGACTGCAACCAGTCACATAAGGACAGGTGTGGGATTTTCTCATTGTAGCATTATGTTGGTGCTCAGAATATTTTGGGTTTTGGAGCATTTTGAATTTGAGATTTTTTTAAAAAGACTTATTTTCTTTAACTTTATACATTTATCTATTTATTTTAATTTGACCAGAGTGAGAGAGAGAGAAAGTGAGAAAGCAAGTCACCAGGTTCAGGACTCAAACCACTGTTGGCCATGTGGGAGTCCAGCTGCTATAATCAAAACATGTCTCTTCCAAAAGTCATATGTTCAAGTTTTAAAAATTACTTATATAATTTTATTATTATTATTATTATTATTATTAATTTGGCCAGAGAGAGCAAGGGAGAGCTACAAAGCAAGCCACCAGGTCCAGGATTTGAACTGTAGTTGATGCCCAAGTACCACACACCTGCCAGCCTCTCATATGTTGAAATTTAATTCTAAAAATAATGGTGGTAAGAGGTAGGTAGGTCTTTGGGGTAGGTGACTGGGTTAAAAAGCCGTACTCCTTATGAATGGGACTGCTGTACTTAAGAGGGAGGCCTGAGGGAATCTCCTTAGCTGCTTCTACCCAAGAAGACGCCAGGAGAAAGGCACCATCATCAGATGCCAAACCTGTTGATGCCCTTCCCTTAGACACTCCAGCTTCCAGAACTACAAGGAATAAATTCCTGTTGCTTATAAGCCACCTGGCTTATGATATTTTTGTTATGGCAGCTTGGATGGACCAAGGAATAACCCTCATTTTCCCAAATACTGTCCTGGTCATCTGCAACATCAGGGAGACATGGTTCTGCATGGTGGCTCTCACTGCAGTAGCCCAACCAGAGAGGCTGTTTCTCCTCACACTGTCCTCGCTCTCAAAACAGATGCCAATGACACAGTAACAAAGGCCATTTTAAAATGCATTTCCACCAGGAGTAATAAAGTACCAGGACCAGCAATTAGCATAACGGCTATGTCGCTGAACTGCCATGTAGTCGACCGCAGTTTGAGTCCTGGACCCTGTGGCTTAAACTCACGCCGGGCGTGTGTGCGTGTGTGCCCAAGATCCCGAGAGGAGAATGGAGAAGGGATTGCAGCATGGTCATCCCCCCTGGGGGTTGATTTCTCGCTTTCTATCTCTCTGTCTCTATGTCTCTCTCTGTCTTTCTGGAGAGCGCACGTGCCCTATAGCAAAAACCTCTCAAAATAAATAAATAATTAATTAATTAAAAAAAATAAATTACTTAGCCAAGATCAAGAGAGTGATCGAGTCAGGTTGTCCACAAGTAGCAAAGCTGATGACCTGAACAAATGATTCCTGCGACTTATTTTCCAGGGCCTCCCTTCTCAATTCTGAAATCTCCCCATTTCTTTTTCGGGAATCCTCGATGTTGTGTAACATAGCCAAAGTTTGTCTCCACTGCTTGTAATCAGAGTTCTGGAGAGGATAATGGTCAAAGGGTACAAAGTTTCAGTTATTAAGGACAAATAAATTCTGGGTTGTAATGTACAACATGGTGACAACAGTCAATCACACTCTACAGTGTACTTGAAAGTTAGTATAAAATAGAATGTAAATGTCCTCACTCCCTGCACACACACACGCAAGTGCACACGTGTGCACGCACATGCACACAGTAACCATGTGAGGCTGTTAATTAGTTTGATTGTGCTAATTATTATGTAACATATGCCTATAATATATATGCATATCAAAATATGTTGTACACTTAAAACATACTTTTTTTTTTTTTATTTGTGAGTTATACCTCAATAAAGCTGGGGAGAAAAAAGAACTCTGACTTTCAGAAGCAGATCTTTCAGGAAGCTTCAGGGAAGGAGAGACAGATGATAGTAATATTCTGAGAAAGCAGAGTGGTGGGACATTCTATTTTTGTTTTTAATTATAAAAAGAAAATGCGTTTTTATATAACAGAGGACACTGAAGAACTATACTCCCTGCGGTGATACAGCAGGGACGTGAAACTCACTCGTAGAAGAATTGAGCCATAAGTCGAGAAGAGTTTGTGACATTGACATTTTACAGTGAAGGACAAAAAGCAACTATAGTCTATGACTGTTCATACTTAGGTCTTGCAGGGTGGGAAACTGAGGAAAACCCCCACAGCTATTCCCATTTTCTGTTATGAGGTGAGAGAGAAGGCTTGACTTGAAGAATGATGAAGAGTTTAGAAGAGACTGTGTGGACAATTAGCAAGGAAAATACTAACGGCAACTCTCAGCCAGCCAAATGGCTTTGACAGCCTGCAAAAGTTTCCAATAAAGACCTGGTTTGGGTCCCAGTAATCAGCTGTCTTCTGTTAGTTTTATAGACAGTGGACAGTTTACAGACAAAGGCAAACGGTAAGTACTGGCATCTGATCTGCTTTTATGTGGCTTATTGACTTTCAATTCATTTTGAAGTGTTCTTTACTTAAAGGAGCCAGCCCTGGTACGGTGGTAAACAGGATGCTCTGTAAGGCAGGTCCATGTGGGAAGGGTACTGGTTCTGATCGGGGGAAGCCCCTATGCACGCTGGGCACACATATGCCCCACAGTCCACCTGGCAGGGACTGGGAAATTGTGATTGTGGCATCAGGGCCATGTTGGGAGGGCTGAATCTCTGTCTTGTTCTCTCTGTCTCTGTCTCTCTCATTCATAGGATAAATAAATAAAAGCTTCAAAAACTGATGTTTATTTAGACACAATAAGGATTTTATTTTTAAATTTTAATTAATTTATTTTTTGCTGTAGTGTGTGTGTGCTTGTGAGAAAGAGACAGACAGAGAGAGAAAAAAAGTGAGCAATCACCCCCTGCAGTCCCCAGGGACGTGGCCATGCCACAATCTCTTCCCCATTCTCCTCTGGGGATTTTGGGCACACACATACATGCACCCAATCTGATTTTCAAGCCACAGGGTTGAGCATTCAAACCACACAGTCAGTCGTGTGAGGTCCAGAGCCTTAACCTCCACATAGTCTGCTGACCCCTATTATAAGGATTTAAAATATATTTTTATATTGTTTATGACAAAGTTATAGCTATTTTATACTCTCCTTATAATTCTAAATGTTAAGTGACTCTTGTTTTCTTGTTCATTTTTTTTTTTTTTAGTTTTTGCTCTAGGGCACATGCATTCACCAGAGAGAGAGACACAGAGAGAGAGAGAGAGAAATTACTCCCCAGAAGGAATAACCATGCCACCATCTCTTTTCTTCTACTATCCTCTTGGGATTTGGGGCACACACTCATGTGTAACCATGGTGTTGTTCCAGCCATAGGGTTCAGGACTAGAACCACAAAGTCAACCATATGGGAATCTACCACCTTAACCATCCCACCACTAGCTGGCCCCCAAATAGTAATTCTTAAAGTAGATTATGTTTACTGATATGTTAAAGATTTCTTGGGATTTCAGTCTGGCCTGATTATTTATTAATACCTGTTGTCTTTTGATTTGGAAAAACTCCAAGATTTATCAAATTTTATAGTAATCTCTCCCTTGACAAAGTATTTTAACATAGTGATATATTTATTCATTTTCAGAAAGAGATTACTGTTTATTCTGACAAGAAATACTTTCTAAACTAATATACACCTAGTGGGATACATTATATAAATTTATTCCATGCAAAATGTAAGCAAATAGAGATTTTGTGCATAAGAGAATAAACAATGCCTAAGGGCTTGAATTTAGTAGTTGATTTGCCATTGAATCAATATTCCACTTAAGGCCAGGCATTTTTCCCACATTTGGTAAATATCCTAATCCATAAAATGGAGTAATCAGTCTAACTTGCCTTGGGGTTTTTCTGAATAGCTTCTAACACAATCATTGATAAAACAAAGCTTCTAACACAATTGTTGATAAAACAATTTTAAATTATAATTTTGACTATTAAGCTGAAGGTGCTTAGAGACTAAATCAACTAAAACCTTCAATAATCCATAACATAAGCACTTGGTATTTAGGAGAAAAATATAATTGATACTGTTTCCTTTTTAATGCTTTTACAATATATCATCAGTTTATTGAATTATTTAGAATTAATGACTTACGATTTTAAGATATTGGGTCACATATTCAATATGCTGAAATAAGAAATAGTAAATACCCTTGATGCCTCTTAGAAGAATCATTTCCATTTGGCCAACATGCTCAAAAATAAAAATACTGTTTTTTTTAAGGCCTCAATACTCACAACCTAGGGAACTCAAAAATTTTAAAAACAGGGAATATTTTTGAGGGTATTAACATATAGGGCATCATAATTTCTTGAATTTAGATGAAAAAGTATTAAAATAGAATTTAAAAACAACTTTACAAATAAGTTTAAAACACATTTAAAAGCTATCTGGTCCTCAAATATTAAAATATCTGTTTCTGGCCTAGCCTCGTGGTGTAGTCAGTAGCCAACTTAACTGCAGTGCTGGAATTCACATGGCTGACCACTGGTTCAGATCCCCAGGTTGGCTTGAAAACAAGCCAAATGCATATGTACATTTCAAGTTCTGATAAAATGGAAGGCAGGGACAGGGAATCATAGCATGGCAACGCCCCATCCAGGAGTCCCTGTCTCTGTTTCTCTTTCTCACTCTCTGTGCTTGCACACATTGTCTCTATCATGAATAAAATAAATAGACTTTATAAAAAAAGTGTTTTTTTATTTTAATTTTTTATTAGAGTGAGGTGTTTTGCTATAGGATGCATGCGCTCACCAGAGAGACAGCAAGATAGAGAGACAGAAAGTGAGAAATCATCCCCTCAAGAGGGATGGCCACAACACAATCCCTTCTCCTTCATTCTCCTCTCAGGACCTTGGGCATGCATGCACATAGGCCCAGTATGAGTTTTAAGCCACCAGGTCTAGGACTCAAACCACGGGCAACTACATGGAAGTCCAGTGATGTAACCATTATGCTATCTGCTGGTCCCTACAAAAAATGTTTTAGAAAATCTTGGATTTTCAAATACATTTTAACTCTCTATATTGGGTTCTTGGAGAGTTTAATTATTACCCATGAAAACGTTTTATCCATAAATAAGAATACTTTGAGTATCAACGTTTGTTTATGCTTTCACGAGAGTAAGAGGGAGAGAAAGACACAGAGAGAAAAACTCTCAGCAGGGTGTCGTGCAACAGTTTCTCCCTGGTCTTCCCAGCCAGATCTCATCACAGAACATGTGCCCAGCCAGTGTAGTTCAACAGGGGAACTGAACCCATGCTTTTCCATATGGATCCAGTATTGCTTGAGCTGTGAGTCACCACTGCACTGCCATGCTGCCCTAAGACTTTCTTATTTTGATTTTGGAGGTGCATGCCCCAAATTCCAGCAAGAAGAGAAATGGAGAAAGAGTAAGAAGAGAAAGGGAGAAAGAGTGGGGCCTAACCACATCCTGGTGGTAGGTGCTTCACCCCTAGCCACCTTTACCCCCATCTCTCTCTGGGGAGCACATGCATCCTCTGGCAATTTGGAAAAAAAAAAAAAACGATTCCCCAGCTAGTCATATATACTCTTTCATTGTTGTTATTTGTTTCTTTTTAACACATTAATTTGGGCATGAAATAAAAAGAAATTAAAAGACATGTTTGGAAGCAAGTAAATGTGAACCTTGATAAAAATGGGGAAAAGTAAATGCAAGTGTACCAAGAGACCAGGAAAAGGTCCGGAAGTTCAGGACATCCTGTTGTTGCTGTTTTCCCTTACACAGGGATCCAAAAATAGCTCTGACCTAGTTGAAAAGATGAACGGCCATTATCACACAGGAAGTTTCATCAAGGGAGAGTTGGAAATTATTAAAAAGAAATAAAAAGAAATGCTAAATATGAAAAATGCAATATCCAGACATTGTTTCTTTTTTGTTTGTTTGTTTATTTGTTTGTTTGTTTTCCCCAGAGACTTGAAAATAGCTCTGACCTAGTTGAAAAGATGAATGGCCATTATCACACAGGAAGTTTCATCAGGGAGAGATGAAAATTATAAAAAGGGAAACAAAAAGCAACGCTAAATGTGAAAAATGCAATATCATCAGAAATGAAGAATTCATTAAGAAGAGGCTGGAAAGACTCAATGAATTGATAAAAGGTCAGCAGAATTTATTCAGATTGAATCACAAATAAGAAAAAAATAAGAGAAAAACAAGATGAATTAGAGTTTGGCATCTGCAGGACCATATCAACGGGTCTAACATGCATGTAATTGGAGGTGCAGAGAGGAGAGCATGAGTAGAGCAAATACAAGAACAAAAACAGAAAACAAAAAACCCTGAATCCATACTGGCTGGGAATGTTCTAGAGAAGAGGAAATTTCAACACAGTGAACACGAAGCAGTATAAACACAAAGGATGCTCTGCGTGGGTATGTCACGTGAATATGCTGAGAACACAGAGAAAGATACAATATTAAAGGCAAGCAGAGAAAAGGCAGCCTGTATCCTACAGTTAAGGGAGCCAGATCGCACAGGGCCAGCCATGGTTTGAATCCCAACCCCAGCAGCTTGAAGGACTCACCTGGTGCATGTGCCTGTGTGCTCCAAATCCCACTAGGATGGAGAAATAATGGAGAAGGGATTGTGGTGTGACCATACCCCATTGGAGGGTGCTTTCTCTCTCACTGTGTGCATCTGTTTGTCTCTTTGGTGAGCTCGCATACTGTCTGGCAAAAAATAGAATAAAAAAAAAAAGAAGAAAAGGAAAGGAAAAAAAATGATTAAAAAAAAAAAAAAAGGCAGCCAGAGAAAATAGGCATATTACCCATAGTACAACAGTGATAAGAAATATGCATGACTTCTCAGCAAAAACGACAGAAGCCAGAAGATAAAGGAAAAGTTCTTGGCTTGTCAAATAGGAAGTAAATGGAGACCTCATCCATCCCAAAGTCCACAACCAGAAGAGAAGCAGCCAACAGAGCCCCCCCGCTGTGAGTGTGCTTTTAACCAATCACAGCCAGCCAGAGGCTGCTGGCAAGACCTTTGGAAATACAGGCTGGGATTCCAGCCTCCCTCACACACAAGAGGTCATAGAGGACGAGGAATGGGTCCACCCGCAGGCAGTCGCTGGGGTTGCTCCTGGCCTGGCCCCGCTAAGCGAGGAACGATTCAGTTACTTCCTCCATGGATGGTTTGCTCAAGGTCTGGTGAAGAACAGCACAATGATTCAGTTTCTTTGTGCTGTCAGCTAGTTGCTCTCTGTTTTACAATGTCCATTTTTGGAGAAGGTGCTTTGCTCTAGGTTCTAGTAGCTGTATGCTGTCTGTCTAGTGCGTCTCACTGTGCTCACTTCCAGGGTAGAGGTTAGGGGCCTAGGAGATGGCATAATGTTTATATTGCTGGACTCCCATGCAGTCGACGGCAGTTCAAGTCCTCAATGTGGCAACTTAAAAGTCACATCGGGTGCACACGTGTGTACATGCCAAAATCCTGAGAAGAGAATGGAGGAGAAGGGATTGCAGCATGGCCGTCTCCGGGTTGGGGGGGTGGGGAGAAGTGACGATTTCTCCCCTTCTGTCTCTCTGTCTCTCCGGTGAGCACGTTACCTATAGTAAAAATCTCTCTTAAAAAAAAACAAAAGAGTAGAGGTTGGAAATGTCAGACGCCACTGAATTATAAACTGGCCACCCGTAGACACAGCTCACAAATAGAGCTGAAGTGAACTTACGTTAGCTTATCCTACACGAAATAAAAATTCATATGCAGTGTATACTTAGTGTATTTTTGTCATCCATAGGACATTAGGACATACATTTTGCTCAAGGTCAATGCAATAACTTCCTGTATTTTGAAAAGACCAGACCCATAGTTGGATATTAACTATGTTTGTTGAAAGTTCTAAATATACTCAATATACTCGCTTCTTTTATTTTCCAATTAAAATATATTCTTCCTGCTATTTCAGAAGCCGATCTCAAATTTTCCCAAAACAGAAATCATTGCCCTGTACTATGAATAGGTGCGAGTCTACGAGTGAAATCGAATCAAAGAAAGTTCACCTGGAATAGCCCTAGCTTGCTCATAGGCTGCAGCACATTCAAGGAATATATGTAATTTTTTTTCCCGAAGAAAAGTGGCCCTCAGAGTTTCCGATTTAGAGGTTGAAAAAGTGACCTGGCAATTTCAAATCCTGGAACTAAAGTGGTATCTATGTAATAGCAATTTGAGGTGTTACATCTGACAAATGGCACAAGTACATGCCAGATGTAAAACTATTTTAACCCTGTGTTCAACAGATCCAAAGTCTTACATAACTACTTGTTTGGGAAGCCCTTCTTACTGTAACCACTTTTGCAGTTGTATAAATTAATTTGCCCCAGATCCTAGTCTGAAACATTTGGCCTAAATCTGAAAAGAAAAATCAGTTCGTGACATTGTAAAGTAATCCTCCCCATTTTACAAATTAATAAGGTGATGTTCATGGATTATTTAGTTTTACTTAAACCCACAATACAAAGGTAGACAATCTGGATTCAATTATAGATTACATAAAATACCAGAAAGATTGCAGAATTTGGTATGAAGAAATACATTTCATTTAAAATTCTAGCCAGTTTCTATTTTCAGTATTTGGATTGAGAGTATCTTGAAATAAAAGTGGTAGTTTAAGAGAATACAGGGAAAGAACAAATAATCTTAAATCTTTATCTGGCATTTTCTAGGCTTTTGACCTTATTTTAAAACTGGTGATAATGTCACTGTCTTGCTTACTTGTAACAGTTGTTTCTGAAGATCAAATTTTATATTAGTGGGAAAATACAAAGAGAACTCTAATTATTTTAAAGGAATTTATTTATTTATTTATTTATGTATTTATTTATTTATTTCCATAGGATGCATTCATTTGCTGGAGAGCGACAGAGGCAGGGAAAGGAAAGTGAGAAATCACCCCTCCCAGGGGGATGGCCATGCCGAAATCCCTTTTTCTCTACTTTCCTTTTGGGATTTTTGGGCACGCACGCACACACCCCCAGTGTGATTCTGAAGTCACCCGTCTGTGACATGAACTGGAGTCAGCCATGTGGTCGTCCAGTGCTTTAACCACCACGCTATCTGCTGGCCTAGGAATTTGTTACTTTTATTCTCCTTAGGTTAGTTGCTAGCCTCCACGTGCCTTTTTCCCCCCCCTAAAAATCACAGTGAATTGGGGGCTGGCTGATGGTGCAGGGGCAACAACAGATCCTGAGATGCAGGACCTGGGCTCACCGTCCTGAGCGTGCTAGAGGTGCTGGCAGTGCGTGTGTATGTCCATGACCTGCCTGGCTGAGTCCAGGCTAGAGCTGCTGGCAGTGCATGTGCGTGTGCGTGACCCGCCCGGCCGAGTCCAGGCTAGTGCGCAGTCAGCCTGTGGGATCTGCCCCCTTAACCACTGTAATGGGCAGCCCGTGGTGGCCATTCCTCCTATCTCTGGAGCTCCTCTCCCCAGTCCTGGGACACCCTCACCGAGCAGTTTTCCCAGGAGCTCCCGAGGCCGTTTCTATCACCTAACAGTAGAAAACTGAGACCTGCCCCAGCAGCAGTCTCCCAAGATGCTTCCTCTGGGCCAAACAGCACCCGCGCGGACTGATTACTCTTTTGTGAATATCACTGGGTGTGCGAAGAATGTTAAAACAGGTAATTTCAAAAAAGTACGTTTGCAGGCGTCCTTCTATTCATCTCACAGTCAAAAGGAATGAAACCACTTGGAACCAGCAGTTAGCGTAATGGCTGTGGCGCTGGACTCCCACGTAGTCGACCGCGGTTTGCGTCTGGGACCCGGTGGCTTAAAACTCACGCCGGGCGCGTGTGATTGCGTGCCCAAGATCCTGAGAGGAGAATGGAGGAGAAGAGATTGCGGCGTGACCATCCCCCTGGGGGGTGATTTCTCACTTTCTGTCTCTCTGTCTGGCAAGCGCACGCGCCCTATAGCGAAAACCTCTCCAAAAAAAACCAAAAACCAAACAAACAAAAGGAATGAAACCACTTGAAACAGAGAACAAAGCTTAGATTAAATAAGGCAAGGAGTCTTCTTTTTCTTTTTTTTAAAAAACATTTATTTATTTATCTATTTGTTTGTTGTGATTATCAAGCCGCCAGGTCTGGGACTTGAACTGTTGTCGCTCATGTGGGAATCTAGCACCTTAACCACCATGTCACCTGGGGACCCAGGGGTCATGTTTCTGAGGAACGTTACCCATTGTTCTCCCACTCATAGTTGCGCTACTTTATTTTGATTTTTATTATGCTCTACTTTATTATGTTTTTTTTTTTTCCAAAACAAGTCTTAGTTCATTCTAACATATACATACAAACACAAAAAAAACTTATTGAAATGTTGATAAAGTAATCATTTGGGGTATACATAAGTGAAAAACCTTATAACAATATGCGTGGTCAAACTTGTTTTTGATTAAATGTAAATGTTAAAAGTATACAACAAAAATTTAATAAAAATATACATGACACTTAAAATACTAGGAAAATATTTGTATCACTATAATAAAAATATTCCCTCAACATAAAATAATGTACAAAAATAAGAAACATTATGACTGAGTGGCCAGCAGGTGACGTAGTGGTTAGAGGTTCTGGTCTCCCACATGGCCCACTGTGGCTTGGGTCCCAGACATGGTGGCTTGCTTTCTCACTTTCCTTCTCTCCCTCTATCAAATTTAAAAATAATAATAAGTTTAAATAAATAATTTTTAAAAAGAAATATTAAGACTGAAAAAGTGGGTAAAAGTTTTAACATTTATATTAAAAAATAGAAATAGATATGATTGATATATTCATAGAAACATGTTTAATTTTATTTTAGTCAATATCATGCCTATCTAGATTAAGCTACAGTTTATTTATATATATATATGTTTTTTTTTTTGAGAGAGGTTTTTGCCATAGGGCATGTGTGCTCACCAGAAAGACAGAGAGAGACATAGAGACAGAAAGCAAGAAATCACCCCCCAGGGGGGATGGTCACACTGCAATCCCTTCTCCTCCATTCTCCTCTCAGGATCTTGGGGACGCATGCACACACGCCCGGCGTGAGTTTTAAGCCACCGGGTCCAGGATGCGAACCGCGGTCGACTACGTAGGAGCCCAGTGACATAGCCATTGTGCTTACTGCTGGTTCCCTTTATTTTTTAATTGCCAGAGAGTATATCCACTGACCAGACAGAGAGAGACAAAGAGAGAGTTAAGGAGCAGTAGGAAAATACCCCCAGTGGGGCATGGCCACCATACAATCCCTTTTTTCCGTTTTTCCATCCAATCAGGATTTTAGACATGCATGCCCATGCATTTGGAGTGTTTTTTGTTTTAGGGTATTTTTTTTTCCAGAGATTTTTGCTATAGAGCACATGTGTTCGCTGGAGAGACAGAAAATGAGGAATCACCCCCCAGGGGATGACTATGCTACAGTTCCTTCTCCTCCATTCTCCTATTGGAATTTTGGATATGCATGTACACAGGTGCCCGGCATGAGTTTCAAGCTATATATCTGGGACTCAAACAGCAGTCAGCCATGTGAAAGTCCAGCACCTTAACTATTACGCCGCCGACCAGCTCCTAGAGTTTTCTAAGC
>NW_006159925.1:2145052-2150734 GCF_000334495.1 Tupaia belangeri chinensis | reverse complement strand
ACACGAGGTGTATAACCATTGTGCAGCAGACCCACCCCAGTTCCTGTGTTTGCAGTAATGCACATAATTGACCCTTTGAAGAAGCCAGCTCTGGAGAGCAGAGTGGAGAAATCTCTTACTCAAGAGACTACCCAAGCATTCTAGGGGTCACTGGGGGGAAATGTGTATTATAACTAAACGTAGTTCCTTTTGATCAAGTCGAACAACTGCTGGGGGCTTCTCACGATGGTATATGTAACAGCAGATGTGCATGGAGTTTACTCACAAGCCATAGTTTACGCATACAATTTTGAGAAAATCTGTTCATACATTGAAGACTAGTTAAAAGAATAATTATAAATACTTACAGATTACCGAGTAGCTGTAAAAGTGGTTTGACAGTCTATATATAATGATTTGGGAAAATACCCATTATATTTGCTCAATAAAAGTATCTCAGGCATATAGAACATTATTTTGTAAACACACACACACACACACACACACACACAGTGAGAACTTTGTTACTATTGGTACATGACAATGTGATTTCAAATGATCTTTACTTTCTTTGTTACACTTAGTTGCAGTGCTTGAATTTATTTTTATATTGTGATAGCTCACTTGTACAATCAATAAAAAAGACTACTTTCAATAACAAAAAACATTGAGAGAATAAATTTCTGGATTTACATGACACATAATACGAGCGTTACTATCATATTTCAGGTACTACTTCCAAATAAAGTGCCATGGAACAATATGAATTATATGGTATAACTGAGAAAAAGTAATAAAAGATAAAGCTGGTTAGAAAGATTCAATATTTGACAAGGTAGAACTCAATTAGAAGTGTAAAGAGAAACTTTAATCAAAAGAAAATAAATTGTAAGGATGTTGTCAGTATCTGGGATGAACCTATATGTGTTCTCGAAAGGATAATAAAAGTTCATACAGAAACTTGAAAACCAGAGAGCTTGGTAAATTGTTTAAAGTGACGAAAATCAGATACTTGATTAGGTTTTTCCATGGAAACAATTATAGTACAAGTTTGACTAGAAAAACTAGTCTCATTCGAATAAAAAGAAAGTGGGGCGTATATGTGTATATGTATATCTTGAAAAGATCTTCCCCTCTGATAAACGTCATTCACACAGTAACCATGGCAACACACAGCATCTATAACAGCCAATGTCATTCTCCCCTCCTGGGTCTCGGTCCAGCAGACCTTCTGTTTGGAACTTGAGCTAAGGCAGCACCACGCTGTCCCAGTGTTTCAGCAATGGCTGTCCCCTCACGGCCACTGAGGGAAGCTGTGTGCTGTCTCCTTCATGCCTCCTTGGTACTAACTAAATGCTAACCTGCTCAAAACGCTTGCCCCGGCTCCAGGGAGTTACAATTCTCAACCAGTTCCCTCTCTCACATCATGTTCATTGTTCTCTTCTTAATAGTTATCAGCATCCTAAGTGATCTTAGTACTTCACTCATTTAAATTTCGTGTTCTACTTCCAGCAGCATTTAAACCTCAAGATTGAAGCTTGTTTATTTTGCTTATCGTCGCAGTTTCAGCACTTGCAGCCGGGCCTGCCTGGTGTATGGAAGGGCATCAATACCTATCTTTTAAATGAAGGGAAATCTAACCGTGGTGATTACTGGTCAGCAGGTCGGGACCAGCAGATGGCGAAGTGGTTATGTCGCTGGACTCCCACATGGCAGACCTGGTGGTTTCAAAATCACACCAGGTGTGTGTGCATGCATGCCCATGATCCCGGGAGGAGAACGGAGAAGGGATTGCCGCGTGGCCATCCACCTGGGGGGTGAGTTCTTACTTTTCCTCTCACTGTCTCAGACTCTCTTCCTCTCTCCGGTGAGCACAAGCACCCTAAGGCAAAAATCCCCTAAAAAAAAATTTCAGTAGTCTTAACCAAAATGACTTAGGCAAAGGTCTGGGTGAATGGATGACTGTATGTATCCCCTTGTTTTTGAGAGGTTCAGCAAATGAGTGGGACATTATATACGTCTCTAGAGCTTATCTAAAGTTGTTTTCTACCTGGGCATCTTACGACAACTTGAAAAATTAGTTTCTTATAAAAAACAGTATTTCTGATAGGTATATTGTATTAGAAACTTACTGAAGAAAGTAAGATGAAGAAAAAAGAACAAGGAGTTAGGACAAGTACAAAACAGCAATTGCCCACTGGGCAATAAAAGCCAGAGGAGAGTGAGTGACAGTTAAGCTAAGTGAGTTGGAGATTTTGTCAGGTATATTGATGGAGACCGGGAGCTGGAGGCAATGAGCCTAAAGGTGGGAGATGGTGCTCAGTGTGAGATTCCTGCAGTTGGGTTAAAGGAAGGCTTGCATTTATTGATCATAGCACAAAGAATGACAAAAGGCAGAGTTGTTGAGGCAGCAAAAATGCTAAGTTTATTGGACAGATAGGTTTAAAAAAACCTGTGAGACCAAAGTATTGGGAGGATTATATAGAGGAAATTTCAATGACCAAAAATTAAGGTATGGGGCTCACCCTATGGCCTAGTGTTTGAGGGAGCCAGATCCCACATAGCTGACTGCAGTTTGAATCCCAGTTCTGGTGGCTTGGAAAGCACACTGGGCACTTGTGTGTGTACATGCCCAGATCCCAGCAGGAGAAGAAGTGGCTCCTTTGTGTTGGGGAGAGTTTCTTCCTCTTTGTCCCTCTTTCTGTGTTTCTCTGTTTCTCTCTCTGGTCAACATATGCATCTTCTGGCAACTAAAAACATTAAGATAAGGACCAGCAGGTGGCACAAAGATGAAGCTGGCTGGATCTCTTATGGCCAAGCGCACAGTTCAAATCCTGAACCCAACTACTTAAAAAATTGATGGGGCCATGCAGACAACACAAGCTGGTAAAGAGGCTGTCTCCCATGGCCTGGGCTGGGAAGAAACAGCAAGACAAGGCCAGCGGTTTACTAACTCTCCTTGTATCGTTTTACTCGTCTGTAGTTAATTTCTCTGCCGTGAGTTTTACTGTTATTACGGTACCCTGCAAGGGTAAAATATCACCCCCAACTATTACAATAAAGCCAATTAGTGATCTTGTAGGAATGTGGTTCCCTAAGAAGAGGGCAGGAAGTTTGAGACTCCCCCACTTGTCTGTCTAAGTCAAAATTAACATATGTTAGGTCAAAATAGTATAAGCCAAAGTAGCATCAGTAGCATATGAAAACTGAGTTAGTTTAAGGCTAGTTTTATGTAAATAGCCCTTGTTAAAGCTACAGGCCAAAGTTAGCTCATGCTAGGCAAAGTCAGCACATTCACCACATAACAGAGACTCAGAGATAAAACAAAAGAACTCACTAATTGACAGACTCAGCAAACAAAATGCAGAAACGCACAGGTTTATAAAGGAAAAAGCCTGACTGGGACAACAGGATGAACAAACCTGAGCGCTCCAGAAAAAGATTAACTACCTTAGCTGGGAGCTCTTATCTAAAGCAACAGGTAACTTTCAACTACAAAGAATTTCTCATCCATGTGCTGTTGACTATGAAAAACTGCTAATAAAACATCCTGTGTTGTCTCCTGAGCTACAAGATCATCTTCCTTTCCCATATAAGATCATAGACAAATTAAGATCTAAGAAGAAGATACAAGAGATAAATGGACTTCCCCATCCTAAAAACTGTGATTGATTTTACCTGATCCGACAAGACAAACAGCATGTTTTATAATTATTGCTTCCATGCTTTGTATACCCTGTTCCTTAGAGTAAATCTTTTACTGCCCCTCACCCATTTACTTGCATATATCACATTTTCAATAAAAAGGCACGATGATTCCTAGCAGTTGTCACTCCTCAGAGAGCGATCTTTAAGGGGCGTCCAGCAAAGGACGTGCATGAAAAGGCACTGAAGCCTTTGTCTTCTGTTCACTTTCGCTGCCTCCGTCGAGCCAACCCACCCAGGCCAAGGCTGGACCTTGACAAAAAATCATGTCAGTGTATGTTTGTGTGTGTGTTCCCAAAATCTAGAGAGGAGAATGGAGAAGGGATAGCAGCATGGCTGTCGTCCCAGGGTAGTGACTTCTCACTTGCCATCTCTCTTTCTCAGTCTCTCTTCCCGCGAGTGTATGCTCCCTCTAGCATACACAGAGGGTGGCGGTATCTAGGAAAATGAAACTTTCAAGCTGCCTGAGAGGTGATCTGTGGGTCTGCAAATGACTGCATGAATGTACAAGGACAAGCCCTCTGAGCCAGACACTGCTGTGAGACAGGAGGCAAAGCACACACACGAGTGGAAAAGATTCAAGGGAGGTCTCCATTAAAGAGAGCTCAGCAATGGAGAGAGAAAGGGAAGAGAAGAATGGAGAATAAGAACACTTTGCTGATGGGTAACCATGAGTAATTTTCTAGATTTAGAAAATTCTCTGGATTAGGGTACCAGCAGTTAGCATAATGGCTATGTCGCTAGACTCCCACGTAGTCCACCGCGGTTTGCATCCCGGACCCGGTGGCTTAAACTCACGCCGGGTGCGTGTGCGTGCGTGCCCAAGATCCCGAGAGGAGAATGGAGGAGAAGGGATTGCGGTGTGACCATCCCCCCTGGGGGGTGATTTCTCGCTTTCTGTCTCTAGGTCTCTCTCTGTCTGTCTGGCGAGCACACACACCCTATAGTGGAAACCTCTCTCTCTCGAAAAAAAAGAAAATTCTCTGGATTACACGCTAATAGGATAAAGGCACAGAACTGAGATGGTGCCGAGCTCTGCGGGGTAGACGACTGGAGGGGAGGAGCAGAGGCAGGGCCCTTTGGACTGACCGTTGTTCTGGGATTATAGATAACGGTGAGACGTGTTTTTTCTGGGCATCTTCACATATATTAATAACAAGGTGATAATCTTTTAGGACATAGGAAAGGAGGGTGTAAAGAGCCTCCTCTCACAATGGCCTATAAAGACATGGACATTTTGCTCTGAATGATATGAGCAAGATAAAATATATTCTTCGGTATCTTTAAATTATGAGGAAAAAAGCGTAAAGAAATATGTTTTTAGCCACTGCAGTGGTTAACTGCAGTGCATTGAAAGCCGAATCTCTTAAAGTGACCAAGTTTCAAAACCCAGGCCCAGAGGTTGAAAACCAGGCCAGGACATATATGAGTGTACCCCAAATCCTGATGTGATGCAGACAGACATGGAGTAAAATGATTGCACAGGACACCCAGCAGAGGTTTACTTACTCTTTTTCTCTTTTTTTTTTTCTTTCTGGTAAGTGCTCAAGTTCCCAGCAATTAAAAAAAAAAGTTACAAAAAGAATGTGTGTGTCTGTGTGTATATTTTTACATTGACATAAAATGCACGTTTACATGTAGATAGGCATTACGTACGATGTATATTTTGCAAGTTTGAACCTTTCAGACATAAACGACGTCTTGAAATGTGGAACTAAATATCATATGAGCTACTAAGCCATTTACCCATTCTTGTAACATTCTAAAGTCTGACATTTAGAAAGGGACAAGTCTCTACATAAATTCAACCAATATAAATTTGACTTGTATGATTCTTTTTAACAACTTATTTATTTATTTATTCGTTTATTCATTGTTATTTTTTTTTAACTTGTTATAGGGCATGTGCCCTTACCAGGGAGAGACAGGGAGAAAGAGGGAAAGCGAGAAAGCAAGCTGGCAGGTCTGGACTTGAACTGCCGTCAGCCATATGGAAGC
>NW_006159925.1:2111482-2126884 GCF_000334495.1 Tupaia belangeri chinensis | reverse complement strand
TATATATATATATTGGTGAGGTTTTTGCTACAGAGAGCGTACATTCACCAGAAAGACAAAGAGAGGCAGAGAGAGAGAAAGCAAGAAATCATCCCCTGGGGGGATGGCCATGCTGCAATCCCTTCTCCTCTATTCTTGTCTCGGGATCTTGGGCATGCATGCACACGTGCCTGATTGTATGTTTTTTGAGGCATTGCATAACATCGAATACACCACAATGATAAAGACAGGCCCCTGTTTTTGAGGACTTTAGAGTTTCACAAGCTAGAGCTATTGAAATAAGAATAAATGTTGCACTCCTCAGATGAATTTTTTAAATTCGTTACATTTTCTTCTGTAGTAGGCGGTCCTGATTTTATCTCTTTCGTATGGGGAAACCTGGAATTAATTTTAATGTGATAAATTATAAATTAATAAAATAGTGCTATAGAATTTATGTTACAATTAGATGATATGGAGTCACTAAATGACACCTCTTCTCATTATATAGCTCGTCACCCATTCATTGGGGGGGCAAAGTAACCTTTAAATTATAGTCTTTTGTTATAGAAATGATCTTTCTTTTAAATAAAATCTAATTTTACTCTTCACATTAAAAAAAGAAGGAAAGAAAAAGGAAAGTTCTAGTATTAGTATCTCCATTCATTCCCATCAAAACTCACTATCCATAGGGAACCAGCAGTTAGCGTAATGGCTATGTCGCTGAACTCCCACGTAGTTGACCACGGTTAGCGTCCCGGACCCGGTGGCTTAAAACTCACGCTGGGTGCGTGTGCGTGCGTGCCCAAGATCCCAAGAGGAGAATGGAGGAGAAGGGATTGCAGTGTGACCATGCCCTCTGGGGGTTGATTTCTCGCTTTCTGTCTTTCTGTCTCTGTCTGTCTGGCGAGCGCACACGCCCTATAGCAAAAACCTCTCCAAAAAAAAAAAAAAAACTCACTATCCATTACTATACGTGTATAAACCATTTCTTAATTCCACTACCTCCATCTCTGAGAATAATTTTGAAAGTAAAACCATTACCCATTTCAAGAATTATTGCAACAACTTCTCCCTTAACTAAATTTTCTCTGATTAAAGTGTTTCTCTTTATTCTTTAGCCATTATACATTCATTTTAATTCTACTAGTGTGAATTCATTTGTTAGTATCTGGTTATTTTGTTATCTTATGATTCAAAAAGGAAATAAATGATTGTGCATTATAAAATACATCGCACAAGGGGGAACTATTTCCCTCACTTCAAATCTTACCTTTACAGGTAGGCTCTTGAATTTCTTCCCATCTGTGGTTCATCTGTGGTTCATCTGGAGTCTCTCAGTGCCATGAGGCATAACAACTCAGGATTTTGAGTTCGGCAGGCCAGGGTGGTACACAGAATTTCCTCCTATCCCACTTCCACTTCCAGATGTCCATAGCCTCTGAGGTGTTTCTTTTTTTGTTTTTTTGTTTTTTTGTTTTTTTTTTTTCTTTTTTTTTGCTATAGGGGACTTGCACTCACTAGAGAGATAAAAAGTGAAAAATTACTCCCAAGGTGGTGGATGGCCATGTCCCCAACCCTTTTCTTCCCTTGTCCTGTTGGGATTTTGAGTACACACACACATACGTGTCCAATATGAGTATAAAGCTGCTGCATCTGGGACTTGAACTACGATTGGGTCATGGCCCCTTGAATGTGATGTGACCCATAGCTTGTTTCTGGACTGTAGAATATGGTAAAAGTGATTATGTGTTGGCATTATTTACACACAGTTGTTACTCATCTTTCTAGGAAATTACCTTTGCTAGCTGACTTGGAGGAAGCAGGCTGCCTTGGGTGTGCTGGCAGGTGAAGCAGAACCCCCACCCAACAGACGGCAGGAAACCAGGCCCCTCCTTCGGGAGCCTGCAAGGATCTGAGTGCTGCCAACAACCGCAGGAGTTTGGAGGCAGACCCGTCCCCAGTTGTGCCTCAGGTGAGATCAGAACTCTAGCCAACACTTTGACTTCAGTTCTGTGAACCTGAGCAGAGGACCTGGCAGCCTGTGTCCAGACTCCTGATCCAGAACAACTGAGAGATAATAGCTATGTGATGACGAGCTCGCTGGAATATTGTTATACAGTACCTGGAAGCTTACATTGCCTGGGTGTGACATTCAGCTTTGGCAACTGTCTACCTATATAGATTTATGCACCAAATCATGCTCTTGTGAAGGGCATGTATTCTTACTTCATTATTACTAGGTAACATAAATGAGTTAAGACATACAGACTTGTATGTTGTATAATGAATGATAGATGGTACACTAAAATTAGCATTTTTAAAAAAAATTTTTCCTCTTCTTCTAATTCCTTATAGATATGTATCCAAGTCATAAGAAACCAAAGCGACTACGTATTGTACATAGTCTTGCGTGTCCATCAAAATAGATTTAACCCTAGAAAAGTCAGTCTTTACCTTTGGTCGTTCACTTCCCTCACAATGGATCTGGCTTAATGTTTACTAATGAAAGTTAATAACAACTTTACTGAGTCTTTGCAGATGTTGGACTATGGAGATGGGGGAGGGAGAGGAGAAGGTACCACCAGCCACCAGCTCCCTCCTCTGGAACCAGCTAAGAAGAGTTTATCAGCTTGAAAGTTGTGAAGCGAAGCACAGACCCTTGTTGCTTTTTCCTTATACACCCCCGTGATAACCTGTAACTTCACAAATGGTCTTGCCACACTGGTCTTTAGTCTTCCTTGGATTGCTGACGTCCTGAGTAAATCAATCTTCCTTTCCACCAACAATTGTCTCTTGAGTATTGGCTCTTTAATGGCAAGCAGTCAAACCTGGGTTCCACACTGGGGTTCTGCTAACAAATATGTGTGCCTCAAGAACAGGTGGTATGTGACATCCCCCAGCTGAGTCATACATGAAAACTCATGAGGCTAGTGGAAACTAGACAGCACGAAAGGCTTCGTGCTCAGAGGTAACTTTTATCTTTACATTTTTGCTATGGGGTGCTTATGCACTCCAGAGAAGCAAACACAGAGAGAGAGAAAAGTGAGAAAACACCCCCTTAGGGAAACGGCTGTGCCCCAATCTCTTCTTCTCCATTCTCCTCTCAGGATTTTGAGTGTGCATGCATGAGAATCTGGTGTGATTTTTTTTTTTTTTTTTGTAGACAGGTCTCTGCTATTGGGCATGTGCGCTTGCCAAAGAGACAGAGAGATAGAAAGCAAGAAATCACCCTACCCCCCCCTAGAGGGGATGGTCATGACACAGTCCCTTTTCCTCTATTCTCTTCTCAGGATTATGGGCATGCACACACATGTGCCCAGCATGAATTTTAAGCCACCAGGTCCATTACTCAAACTGCAGTCAACTAAGTGGGAGTCTAGCAATGTAACTATTGCACCATCTGCTGATTTCAAGCTTGTGTGATTTTTTTAAAGCTGCTGGGTCCAGGATTCAAACTGTACAGCCAGCTACATGGCATCCAGCCGCCCAGACTCCATGTCACCTGCTGTTCTATAATTTTCACATTTTTTTTTCTTTTGTATAAAATAATGATAAACAAAAACATATAGGGCTTATATTGAAATATGATAGTGAAACTTAAGATATCCATCTTTTGGGCCAGCAGGTGGTATAGTGGTTAAGGTGCTGGACTCCCACATGGCTGACTATGGTTTGTGTGCTGGACCAGGCTTGAATCTCACACTGGGCACTTGTGTGTGCATGCCCAAAATCCTGAGAGAATGCTAGGACCTACTCGGCAGAATGCATTTTTCTGAGTGGGGGCACTGTGGATTCAAAATAAACATAAAAATAAACACACAAAGACATGCGAGTATAGAAAAGTGAGGATTGGGTGGGCTCGACTTCTCTGATGGAGATAGTTGGGACCCCCCCCAACCAGTCTCAGGTTCGTTATTTTATAGGGGGAAGAGGAAATGGAATGCAAAGCCATTTTTTTTTCAGATGTTAATTGGATGATAATGTGAGGACAGCTGGTGCCATGTAATTTCTCTCACCTTTCAGGGCTGATTCTGATAAACACATGAGACTTCCTTCAGCCTGGTACTGCCCTGCAGTTTTGAAAACAACTAGCTACTGTATTTGCATGTAAATTGCTTTCATACCATGCAAATAAAGTTCACAGATCCTTGTTCTGCATGTGTCTAAAAGTCATCATGTTTGCTCAGATTGGCCTTGCTCCACAAGAGAAAAATGGAGGAGTAGAGACTATCAAAAGGCCATCACTCTGGGGGGGGAGGGGATTTCTTGCTTTCTGTCTCTTTGTCTCTAATTCTCTGGTGAGTGCATGTACCCTATAGGAAAATTTTCTCTAAAGCAAAAAAACAAGAAAAGATAGTCAGCTTTATAAAATTGCCATATCTTAATAATATTTAATTTATAATAAATAGTATTCGAAAGTTGTCAGTTTTATTTTGGCCCCAATGGAATATACTTTTTTAAAAGAATTCAGATGTTTATAATTTAGCACCATGTTTTAGAGAGTTAGCAAATCTTAGTAGAGATGACAAAAAGACCTAATTTATTTGTCTTAAGAGGACATCATGAATTTTTGAATCTTAACACACTGATGAGAAAGGTTATTGGGAATTACAGAAACATCTGATATGCATTTATGCAGAGATTGCTCATCATCAGGTTGGGGAACAATTAAGCAACACTCTGGTCTAGTCATGTGACAGTCTCCCAAATGCCCACAAGGTGTAATCTGCTACTGGTATTACGTGACCACCATTACAATTACTGAAAGTAATTACAGAAGGTGCATTTTCAAAATTGAGGATTGAATACTAGAACACTTTATGTATGACATTAAAATTTTCCTTTAAAGGAAACTTTTATCTGATAAAATTTAAGCAATATTTTCCCCAAAAAGTTTGCATATTAAACTGTAGTTAACTTTCTTGTAGTTCAGTGTCATAGAACAGAGAGATTTAAATAAAAGTATTAGATTATATAAACATTTTCTTTTCATATATAGGTCTAAGAATTTAATTTTTCCTGCTCATATTTCTGTTTTGGAATGAAATCAGGAAGTAGGTTTAGTTTAAAATTCCACTGTAGGACATGAGAAATAAAATTGTTAGTCTCTTATTTCAGTTTTGATCTTCAATGAATCATTGACAGAATAGTCTAAGTTTATTTAGTCACTTTCTTAAATGGTCATTGGACTGTGGTTAATCATGGCAATTATCCAACTAAAAAGATGTATCCAAAGTGTAAAATAAAAAATTAATTGAAGAGTCCATTTGTTTCAGAATGGAGGCGCAAAGCAGTGAGAAAAGGAAAGACTGAGGGCCAGCAGGTGGCCTGGTGATTACATTGTAGGACTCCCACATGGTCGACCACTGTTCGAGTCCCAGACCTGGTGGCTTGAAACTCACACCAAACACGTGTTTGTGTGTTCCCAAGATCCCAAGAGGAGAATGTAGGCCATTTCCCCTAGGGTGGTGATTTCTTGCTTTCTGCCTCTCTGTCTCTCTGGTGAGTACATGTGTCCTAGAGCAAAAATCTCAACAAAAAAAAAAAAAAAAAGAAAAGGAAAGGAAAGGAAACACCGAAGGTGCTTGATCTTGAGATATGTACCACCAGTACCTCTGGGTCACCCTTGATCCCCTTTTACTCCCAAAGTACAGGAAAATATTTTGCTTTGATTTTCCAATGTCAGCCTATATTTCAGCCCTGCCAGAGGAGAGACCTCCCTGAGGGCTCATTATCTCCGCTCGTGTCATGGGAGACTGAGCACTGCCAACACATCCAGAGTGTGTCATAAACCATTGTCCTTGTCAGGCTCAGTCATCCTCCCAAGGATGATCATTTACTCGCTATTGTCAGAACCTTGAACCCATTCTTTCCCCTTCCCTGTTCGTGACTTTTGTCTTTGAATTTACCCTGAAATCTGTAAATATCAACACACACTTTTCAGGATAACTTGGATCTTAGTGTTTGGGCAAATCAGTCTAGGTCCTGATTCATAAAAATCATTTTTATTTATCTTACTATGCATTAGCCTTCCTTTCAGGTTAACAAAAGGAAAAATTACTTCGAAAAAGAGAGTTCATGGGTCTTAGAAAGCTAGCCCCAAATAAGGATGGGGCAGCAAGTACACAGCAGACCCCACCAGCAGCAGGGTCAGGGAGAAGTGGCAACATGACCTTCAGTTCTGGAGAAGTAACCATTGTAAAACTAAGAGGAGGGTAAAGTATAAGATAGGAGAGTTATTTGTGAAGAGCTGACCTTGGTCAAAAGTAACAGAAGGGTCTAGGGGAATTGTGGGAAAGGGTGGGACTGAGTGGAGGTCTGCCCTCAGGAGTTGCCCGGAGCAGTCTGTGGGTGGGACCGAGGTCTGCCTTTTGTGTCAGCAAGTGTGTGGCTCACCCTAGAGAGGACTCGTACAAGTTTACATCTTGGGAAAGAAGGGCAATTGCAGACCACAAGAAGCAACCAGCAAGAACCCCTGTACAAACCTCTGTTTATAATGTCTTTGGCCCTAATTTAGCAAAACTGTCTCTTTTCTGGATAAACTTTATCTTCACACAAGTAAGTAATATAACAATAAATTCTGGTGTAATTCTTTCCTCTAAATTGGGAAGATAAAAATACATCATATTTCATAAATCTAGAAAGATAAAGATAGGTCAAGTAGATTTAGTCATAGTATATGCTAAAACTGTTTTCAATAGCACATGGCAAATGCTTTTAATTATATTTCCTTTTAGCTTATTAAATAAACATTTATTTTATTTTATCCACTTCTTTCCAATATTCTTTGTGTGAGATATTTTTCCAGTATTCACTGGGTGATAGATTTTGTCCAATAAAGGTATTAGACAAATAGTAGAATGAATTTTTCTGAGATTCTTTTATGACATAAAGACAGAAGGTGTGGGACCAGCAGGCGGCATGGTGGTTAAAGTACTGGATCCCACATGGTCTGCTCCACATCTCAAGGTCTGGACCTAGTGGCATAAAAAGCATGCCAGGAGCCAGGTGCCTGTGCATGTGTGCCCAAAATCTCAAGAGGAGACTGGAGGAGAAGGGACTGATGCGTGACCATCCTGGCAGGGAGTGATTTTTCTACTTTCCCTCTCTGTCTCTGTCTTTTCCAGTGAGTGCATGTACCCGATGGCAAAACTCTGAAACAAACTAAACAAAACATCCCACAAGATGTCATAATCACGTATAGTTTATAATACTTTGCAAACTCCTTACAAGTTAGATGATTATACTTTTATATTTGTTAGCTATAAATTTCAATTTTCTTTTTTTAAAGAATTACTTTATTTAACATTTATTTATTTATTTAGAGGGACAAAGTGAGAGAGAGACAGAGACAAAGCAAACCACCAGGTCCTAGACTCGGACTGTGGTCAGTCATACGAGAATCCAGCGCCCTTAGCCACCACACTACCTGCCGGCCTGTAAGGAAGCAAAGACTTCGTACGGACCGTCTATGGTGCTAGTGTGACCATGCGTGACCGTGAAACTGCTCAAGTCCTGGTGGACAGGATCCTTACAGTTTCTTTTTCCTCTTGGAGTTTTGTTAAAGGGCTGACCTGGTTTCCACCTCCCACTTCTTCCCTTTCTCACATCCATCTAGAACAATTAAAGTTCAGTGAAAAAAAACATGAGTTGTTGAAGTGGCCCTTGAAACATGATGTGCATAGCCAGGTAAGTCAGGGCACTATCTGTTTCTATTGGGGATGGTGTTCCACTGGCATACTGACTAGACTTTTTAACCTTTTCTTGTAAGTTGAGTAAGCAAACTTACACAAGACATCCAGTGAAAGGGCAAGTGTACTTCCCTTAATCAGAAATTGAATTCTTCAGGATCAGCAGGTGGTGTAATGGTTATATTGCTGGATTCCCATGAAGTAGACCTCAGTTCAAGTCCCAGATGGACAGCTTAAACTCAGATGTCGAGTGTCCTGGAGTGCCCAAAATCCTGAGAGGAGAATGGAGGAGAACGGATTGCAGCGTGGCCAGCCCTTGTAGGGTGTGATTTCTCGCTTTCTGTCTCTCTGTCTCTGTCTGGCTACTACATACATCCTGTAGCAAAAACTTCTCTTAAGAAAATTAAGAAAAGAAAAGAAATTGGATTCTTCTAAACAAAAATAGAAATTACTCAAAGAATACTCTTTCTCAGTTTCTCTATGGTTCACGTTTGAAATAGCAATATTATCTTTTCTAAAATTGGTCATGGTAAGCCATCTTTCTGTTTTGTTTTATATTACATAGTGGATTATGGAATTATTTTTTTGGTGGGGGTTATTTACTTCATTTGTGCTTGGAGACAATAACCATGGAAACATGGGTGTCTTATTTATTTATTTCATGCTTAGAAATTGGAGTAAAAATGAGTATTTATTAAATAATAAAGCTTAAATAAGTGAGGAATGAGTCACATTCACGTATAAAAAGATAGTTTTTAAATAAGTTTTTAAAATATGAAAGAATTTTTATCTCAAAATTTTAAAAGTCTCTTTTATAATATCTCCAATCTACATCATTTCACTATATTTTCTTTATCTGTTGCCATATTTTATTTTAATTTCAATTTTGGAAAGCAGAGAGACTTCCAGGTCTTTGCACCAAGTAAATTGAGCATTTTAAAAGTATTCAAATTTGGGGACATTAAAAAATGCAAATAAATGAGTAAATTATCTTATTTTAATTTTAGGCATGTCCTGTTCATTTCTAAGAGTTCTGAAAACATGTCATCAAATAAATACTTTAATTTAAGCCTCAGAACTTGGGGTAACAGATTGAGAGTTGCCATAAGTCTTCATTTTTATGCACGTTTTCAAAAACAATAATACACTGATTTTTGTAATCAAGAGTATCAGACAGTGAAAATATTTATTCATTTTAATATACTTTTTAAAAAAATTTTTATAAATTCGTGATTTTTGCATTTTGGTTATCAATTGATATCCAGTATATCATTGATAAGACTGATAGATATTTATCTAATAGAAATAATAGAAAGCAGGAGACTGTTTCAGTAGACCGGCTTTTGTTAGTTAAAATGGACAAGTATTTTAAAGAGTAGCTTAGTATCGTGGTTTTTTTAGCAGTAAAACCATAAGTGACGTATTTATAAGAAACCAGCTATCAGTGGAAGGCCGTGTAATACTATGAAGTGGAGACTGAATGCCATTATTTACCTCACCAGGCGACTTAAGCTAAATCATGTAAAATCGCTAGCTAGCAGCACTGTCAACTGTTTCACACATTCTCTTTGTCAAATTTCCTTATATGACAGCTACATAATTTCATGACTAAAACGCTGTAAACGTTTGTATCTAGCGTGCTATGAAAACAACATAAAATATCTCCCACTATTTTTAATATGCAGCACAGCATCTCACAGTGACTTAAACATGGATATGAGTCCTATAGATTATTAACGTGGTGAAACACAGTACATTTGAATGCAGAATATCAGCTGACATCTAGTCTACCTTTTATTGACATTCTTGCCTTATCTAGATCACTTCCAAGTATCATAATAAGACATATAGTTGCAATATTATTAGGCAGAATAGAGCTTATTTACTAAATATTTCAAAAGTATCCTGTGATGAAATTTTATTCTAAATACCTGTGTTCATGTAAATTCTTATGCTCTTGGACTTTACATTCATTTATTAATTTTCATAAACATGTCATCTGCATCTAGTCAATTTACTTACTTCTTTTTGATTAGCCCACTATAGTTAATCCAGGATTAATTGCTTTCTTTATAAATCACTCTTTCTTTTTTTTGGAGAGGTTTTTCGCTATAGGGCGCGTGAGCTCGCCAGACAGACAGAGAGAGACATAGAGACAGAAAGCGAGAAATCACCCCCCAGGGGGGATGGTCACGCCGTAATCCCTTTTCCTCCATTCTCCTCTCGGGATTTTGGGCACGCACGCACACGCGCCCGGCGTGAGTTTTAAGCCACCGGGTCCCGGACGCGAACCGCGGTCGACTACGTGGGAGTTCAGCGACATAGCCATTATGCTAACTGCTGGTTCCCTAAATCATTCTTTCTTTTCATCACATACTTAAGAACACGGCATTATGTCTGCTTATGGTAAAGATAGCCCCTGACTTTAAGGAGTGTATGTTTCCATTTGGAACAAAAGATGCCATTCACAAGCTTCTGCACCAGAAGAAATGATACCATGAGTGCCACAAGATAAGGAAATGGGATGGGAAATGGGAAGAGTAATGGTGCTTACGTTTAAGACAAGGAGGGTGTTGATGCACACGTGGTGTAATTAAAAAAAGGTGGGTAGGTTGGGAGGTAAATGCACAATTTCTCCAGGAATGGGCATTTGAATAACTCTGATGATGATCTTAGAGCTGGTCAAAATTCTTTTGTCTTTTGTTGGGACAGGGAGAAGACAATGGAGAAAGATCTGGGATGTGATAGAGAAGCTACATTTATTTCACGTATTGAAAAGACTTACTTCCCCTAAAGTGAATACGTCTTACTGTTACATAATAAATGGGGAGGATTTACAGTACTTTAAAAACTGTTTGAACAATTTTGCGAAGTTAACATTCAACAGCACAATTTGAAAAGGGCATGGAATGAAATGAGTTACTGCAGTGTGGTGATGACAGATGGCGTGCGGAATCGGTAGAGGCTGCAGTGGTATCTAATAGCAGACCACCACCGCCAGAGTTGAATGTGTCAGAGCCTCCCAGGAAAAACAGATGTTTTGTTGGTTTCATAATCCCAGCCTATTATACATTTGGAACAGCTACAGCTAATGGCTTTTTATTCATGTTGCCGCTCTGACATTCAAATAGGGTATTTTCTGCTTATACAGCAAAGCACAGAGATGGAATGAAGAAAAATAGCCAGCATTGATCTGAGTGCTCTTGAAACCCAAAAACGTTGCTCTTAGATCTCTCTTAACGGTAAATTATAAAGTACTAAGTGTTGGCAAGGCGCCTGATGACATATTAGTTGTTTATGTTTAGTTGGAGAAATGATTTGCATATTTTCCACCATGTATAATTTATTCAAATCAATAATCTGTTGATAATTGTTGATAGGTTTTTTCTTTTACATTTCACAATAGAAATATTTCTTAGCTTCTATGTATTTCAATGCTGCTCTATGCTATAGTTTTCAGTGTTATACTTTTATTGGAGTATAATACCATGTAAATGCATTAAAAATGTTCCTAAGCACTATATAAGTAAGACCTTTGCCATTATTCCTGTGAATCAAACAGAAGTCAACTATAAGAGAAGTGATAACAGGGGCCAGAAGGTGGTTGAGTGGTTACGACGCTGGACTCCTACCTGACTGACTGCAATTTGAGTCTCTGACCCACTAGGCACATGTGCACGTGTTCCCAGAATCCCAAGAGAATGGAGGTGAAGGGATTGTGGCATGGCTATCTCTCCTGGGGGGTGATTTCTCACTTTCCCTCTCACTGTCTCTGCTTCTCTCTAGGCAGCGCATGCACCTTATGGCAAAAAACCTTAAAAAAAAAAAAAGAAAATACAGTTGACAATAAAGTGACCAATTGTATGTAAATGTAATAGGGGAGATCAGGAAGGGAGGAAACCACAGTGAGTTAGAAGGGTATGTTGAGGGCACCAGCAGTTAGCGTAATGGCTTTGTTACTGGACTCCCACGTAGTCGACTGTGGTTCGAATCTCAGACCTGGTGGCTTAAACTCATGCCGGGCGCGTGTGCGTGCGTGCCCAAGATCCCGAGAAGAGAATGGAGGAGAAGGGATTGTGGTGTGGCCATCCCCCCTGGGGGGTGATTTCTCGCTTTCTGTCTTTGTGTCCCTCTCTGTCTTTCTGGCGAGCTCATGTGCCCTATAGCACAAACCTCTAAAAAAAAAAAGAAGGGTATGCTGAGGGACCAGTAGATGGGGTCTTGGTTAGGTCACTGGACTCATGAAGGGATGTCGTACTTTATCAAATGCTTTTTCTGCATTGATTGATACGATCATATTATCTTTCTCTTTCTTTCTGTTAATATTATGTATTACATTTATGGTTTTGTTTATGCTGCCCCATCCTTACATCTCTAAAACAAAGGCAACCTGGCCGTGGTGTACAGTCTTTTTAATGTGTTGACGGGGCCATGCAGGCAACACAAGCTGGTAAGGATGCTGCCTCCCATTCTAAGGCAAGGCCTGGACTGGGAAGAAACTGAGGCAAGGCCCAGTTTACGAGCTCTCCCTTGTGTCCTTGAACTGGCCGGTATTCAATTTCTCTGCCGTGAGTTTTACTGTTATTACGGTACCCTGCAAGGGTAAAACATCACCCCCAACCATTGCAATAAAGCCAATTAGTGATCTTGTAGGAATGTGGTTCCCTAAGACTGACAGGAGGATCAGGAAGTTTAAGACTCCCCCACCTGTCTGTTTTTAAGCCAAAATTAACATAACAGAGACTCAGAGATAAAACAAAAGAACTCACTAATTGACAAGACTCAACAAACAAAATGCAGGAACCCACAGATTTATTAGAGGAAAAAGCCTGGATGGGACAACAGAATAAACAAAGCTGAGGGCTCCACAGAAAGATTAACCATTTTAGCTGGGAGTTCTTATCTAAAGCAACAGGTAGCTTTCAACTACAAAGAGTTTCTCATCTATGTGCTGTTGACTATGAAAAACTGCTAATAAAACATCCTGTGTTGTCTCCGGAGCTACAAGATCATCTTCCTTTCCCATATAAGATCATAGACTCATCCTCTATTGTTGTAATGTATAGATAGTCCATATATTAACTGTGTCTTTACTTAGCAAGACAAGATTTCCATCTAGGTCATTGTAACCAGCAACGTTATCGCCCTGGCCCGGGACTGAAGTTGTCAAACATCCTGCAAGCCCCCTCTTCAAAAGACTCTTCCCAGTAATCAAGATCTAAGAAGAAGATACAGCAGACAAATGGACTTCTTCATCCTGAGAACTGTGATTGACTTTACCTGAGCTAACAAGACAAACAGCATGTTTTATAATTATTGCTTCCATGCTTTGTATACCCTGTTCCTTAGAGTAAATCTTTTACTGCCCCTCACCCATTTACTTGCATGTATCACATTTTCAATAAAAAGGCACGATGATTCCTAGCAGTTGTCACTCCTCAGAGAGCGATCTCTGGGAGTGTCCGGCTGAGGAAGTGCATGAAAAGCATCGAGGCCTTAGTCTTCCTTTCTTTCCAGCGCCGCCTCCGTCGAGATAACCCACCCACGCCGAGGTTGGACCCCGGCAATGTGTTGTGGATGTGATTTGCTAGTATCTTGTTGAGAATTTTTACATCAAGGTAGGTTGGTCTGTTGTTTTCTGTGTGGTTGTGTGTGTGTGTGTGTGTGTGTGTGTGTGTGTGTGATGTCCTTGTCTGTTTTTGGAATGAGGTTTAGTCTTCATAGAATGAATTTTGATCCTTTTGGATCTTTGCGTTAACTTCTTTAAAAGTTTTATAGAATTCATAAGTGAAGCCATTGAGACCTGGACTTTTCTTTGTTGGGAGACTATAACTGAATCAATCGCATTGCTTCTTATAGGTCTATTCAGGCTTTCTCAATCTTCCTGATTTAATCAATAGATTGTATGTTTCCAGAAATTTGTTGGGTCTGGGCCTCGAACTGCAGTCTACTACATGGAGTTCAGCGACATAGCCATTAACAAGCTGCAGGTCCCTAAATCATTTTTTTACTATATTATACATAGCTTTATTTTCCTGAACACACAAACTGCCTTTTTAAATTCAAATTTCATCTTGAGCCAAAATTATTTTTTTTTAACCATTTTCAGAAAAGGTACAACACAAAATAGAACAGCAACAAAAAAATTTTCTCTCTTTCTTCCTTTTCTCTCTCCTTCTCTCTCTTTCATGACCTTACAAGTGCACACTACCTCTTTGAATCCGTATTCCTGAGTACACGTGACAGGTACATTTGGTCTGTAAATTTGAACTTGTATGTAGTTTTTTTATTAATTTCTTTGTAATTGCAATAACTTTAAGCATTTCATGGTCAAATCGTATTGAAGTTTTAGAGAGTTCTAAGGGGGGAAATCACTACAGGGTGACTAGTCATCTCTTATCCTAGGCTCATTTTTCTCAGATGTTCACCCATCTGACTTCTGAATTGCACAAATTATTTAATTCAATGAAACTATATTGTTATGGGACCAGCAGTTAGTGCAAGGGCTATGTCGCTGAACTCCCATGTAGTAAACCGTGATTCGAATCCCAGACCTGGTGGCTTAAATCTCACGCAGGGTGCGTGTGCATGCGTGCCCAAGATCCCGAGAGGAGAATGGAGGAGAAGAGATTGTGGCATGGCCATCCTCCCTGGGGGGTGATTTCTCGCTTTCAGTCTCTCTGTCTCTGTCTGTCTGGCAAGTGCACATACCCTATAGCAAAAACCTCTCCAAAAAAAACACCTATATTGTTACTTCAATTAACGGATACTTGGGTTTCTGTGATGCCATAAATGAAGAAGACACACATTCTAATATTCTAATTGGTTGCTGGAAGAACTAAAGACAGACATCACATCACAGACAATGCTCAATGAAAAAAAATGAATGAATGAATATCATTTTTCCCATGTTTTTTTTTTTAGATTTTTGCCATACAATGCATGCTCTCTCACTGGAAAGACAGAAAGAGAGGGAAACTGAGAAATCACCCTTAAGGGTATAGCAAGACTGCAACTCTTCTCCTCCTGTCTCTTTTCAGGATTTTGGGCATGCATGTATACACATCCAGCGTGATTTTCAGGCCACCAGGTCCGGGACTTGAACCGTGGTCAGCTATGTGGGAGTCCAGTGCTTTAACCACCATGTCACCTGCTGGTCTCTACATAAAATATTTTAAAAGACATGGATTGAGGCAGCTGGCAGAGCTGTGTAAAGCACGTGCCCATGAACTTGACTGGCTGACACTGGGGTGGATCATGACTTGGGGATTCTGTGGAGGTGGTTTTGTTCCCTCACTCTCTCTCAAGGGAAAAATAAATAAACTTAAGAAAGGAAGATGTGGGAAGTATGTAATTCCTTGAGTGGAAAATATGCATCAGTGTCTAAATTTTACAGAACGTTTAATAAAAGAAATCACTCAAATTTGGAATAAAATATAAAACATTTAACAGTGCATTTTCGGAGTCAGCAGAGGGTGTGGAGGTGGAGGTGACTGCATCCTGGCCAACTGCTCTGTTCAAGCCCTGCATCCAGCAGCTTGAAAAACATATGTATGGATGTGTGTTCCCAAATTCCCAAGAGGAAAATGGAGAAAGGATTGCAGGTGGCCATGCCCCCTGGGAGGGTGCTGCGTTGCTTTCTCTCTCTTTGCCTCTCTCTCTCTCTCCAGCAAACACACATGCCCTATAGCAAATTTCCTTTTTTTTTTTTTTTTTTTTAGAGGTTTTC
>NW_006159925.1:2106430-2111451 GCF_000334495.1 Tupaia belangeri chinensis | reverse complement strand
AGGGTGCGTGTGCTTGCCAGACAGACAGAGAGAGACAGAGAGACAGAAAGCAAGAAATCACTTCCGGCGGGATGGCCATGCCGCAATCCCTTCTCCATTCTCCTCTTGAGATCTTGGGCACGCACGCACATGCGCCCGGCATGAGTTTTTAAGCCACCGGGTCTGGGACACGAACCATGGACGACTACATGGGAGTCCAGTGACAGCCATTACACTAATTACTGGTCCTGCAAATTTCTTTTTTAAGAAGTGCATTTTCTAGAGTTGTATTATCAAAGCATTATTTCAAAAAGTTAAAAACACAACTTTCTATAAATAGAGAATAAGCACAAGTCAGAGTTTAGGCAATTTGTTCATGGGATAATAATATGATAAACTTTATTCAAAGACGCTTTGTGTATCAGGGTATCTACTGTTCACCAGGAAAGAAATTTTAAAGTAAATTTGTTGAGTTAGAGTTAAGGGTGTTTTAATATCATTCAGGTCATTATAACTATAACCTCAGAGATACAGATTTTTTTTTTTTCTGTATCAGAAGAAATCTCCATGTTAAAATGTTACTTTGTAAGTTCTAAACTCTGAAATTCATAGTAGATGGTAGAGTCATACACAGGTGCATTCTACTACACAACTTTGTCAACTTGATAAATGATGACTCAGTGTAACAAGGAAAAGACTTGTCCAATTTTGCCTTGTTGCTAAGTAGCAAATTACGTTTAACAGTGTCAGTGGAAAATGTAACAGAAGAGTCTAACTTCCAACCCTTCCACTTCAATTATTCATAGAGTTCTCATTTGCATTTATCAATATTACTATTTTTCTCACCCACTGGCATAATCCCTAAAACATAAAATAAAACCACAGCAGAAAGGAAAAATGAATAAAGCTAAAGTCGTAACTACAGAGTCCGAAAGCATAGGACTTACTTCAAACAAGAACCAAAAAGTCCCATGGGTCAAATTGAACAAATTTACAGTCGTTTTGGAATACGCAGGTAAAAGCATTCATATTTGGGTTTTCAAGTGCAGTCTAGTGGCACTGAGCAACGGGGAGATGTTCTGAGAGATCTGTCAATAGGTGGCCCTGCCACAGTGGTGTGAGTGGGAAGGTGCAGCTGTGCAGTGGCTGAGGCCACGTGGAAGGCTCGGGCTTGGTTCCCAGTTCAGTCCAAAGAGGCTGGGTATGGTGGCAGGTGCCTGTAGTCCTCACTAACTGGGAGACTGGGGCAGAAAGACTATGACATGGTAGACTCCATCAAAAATGCCCCTCTGTCTCTCTCTCTCTCTCTAATGGAAAAGAAAAGAAAAGGAATGTGTTGTTAGGCTATTTTGTTGTAGTCAAATGTAACACAGTGAACTTACACAAACCTAGACCGTACAGCCTTTTGAACGCCGTGGTTACACGGCAGAGGTATTGCCTGTTGCTCCGAGGTTAGCAACTGGAACAGCATGTCGCATGTCTACATGGAGAAAGGGTGCAGTGTAAATATGCTATAAATGATGAAAAATGGCACATACACCTGGTTAGGGCTCTTACCACGAATGGAGTGTGCAGGCCTGGAAGTCGTTCTGAGTCAGCGAGTGAACAGGACTGAATGCGAAAGACCCCCGTACACTATCAGAGACCCACAAACACCGCTGGTCAAGTGTAGTGTTCTTTCTTCAACCACAGAATAACCTTGCCTTATTGTAACTCTTTTGCTTTATAAACTTTAACAATTTTTTTCATGTTTTTTTTTTTTTTTTTGAGAGGTTTTCGCTATAGGGCGCGTACGTTTGCCAGATAGACAGAGAGAGACATAGAGACAGAAAGTGAGAAATCACCCCCCAGGGGGGATGGCCATGCCGCAATCCCTTCTTCTCCATTCTCCTCTCGGGATCTTGGGCACGCACACACACGTGCCCGGCGTGAGTTCTAAGCCACCGGGTCCAGGACGAGAGCTGTGGTCGATTACGTGGGAGTCCAGCGACATAGCCATTATGCTAACTGCTGGTTCCCAGCAATTTTTTTCATGTTTTGACTCATCTGTGATGACAGCTTAAACAGAAACACCTAGTACAGCTGTAGGACATTTTCCCCCTTATTCTATCATCTTTTTCTACTCCTGATTTTTTTCTTTTTACTTTATCAAAGATTTTTGTTAAAAAACTAAGACACAAATATACATTAGCCTAAGCTTACACGGCCTCAGGATAACCAACATGACTGTCTTCACTGCCACGTCTTGTCCCTCGGGAAGGACCATGGTGAATAAACAGCGTGAGATGAAATGAAGCACAAGGGACAACGATGTAGTCAAGACATGCAGTAAACACCAGGTGTACAGGCTGCTGCCGGCATCACGCAGAGTAAGTGTTCCAGTGAACTCTTCTCTATGCAGAAGACAGATACTCTAAAATCATGCATAGTATAGAAAAGCATGTCTAAATACACATGCATCTGTGTATACATATGCACCCACATGAGGGTCTTCAAAACGGCCATGGAAAAGGCATTATTATAAAGAATAATTATGCGTAGATTTTAAAATGTTTTCCACCAAAATAAATTCACACTTTCATCTTTCTTGAGCTTTATGAAGTGCCCCGAGTCTTTATCCACCATTGTATTGTTTACAGAAAGACCTGAGACTGGGTGACTTATAAAGATGAGAAGTTTATTTGACCCCTGATTCTGGGGACTGAAAAGTCCAAACGCACGAGGCTGTCTTTAGTCTCGCTAAGTCATGCCAAGGCTGAGAGCAGAGGGGATGAAGGCCGTGCGGAATGTGGTCTGTTTGCACGTGGGTTACTGCCCCCTTCGCTGCCTCTTATCTCCCCACCAGGACTCCGTCATGGGGCCCACCTCAGTCGCCCCACTATTCATCTCTTCCTAAATGGCCTCACTCTTCAACACAGTAACTGAACTAACTTTTCATCCTCTTAATCCCATTACAGGAGACATCAAAATCCTGACACCTCAAATATATACTCATTTAACTCTATTTCTTCTCATCCAATAGTCTTTTTACAGTTTTTAAGGGCCACCAAGTAATTGGAATAGTACCGTGAGTGAGTGCTGGGAAATTATGTCACCGTGAACATGGGAACACACACTGGTCATGTTGAATCTAGCACCTTAACTACCGTGCCACCTGCTTGCTCTTTTATTAAAAAAAAAAAAAAAAAAAAAAAAAAAAAAACCCAGCATATTCTTAGGGACCAGCAGTGGGCGTAATGGGTATGTTGCTGGATTGCCATGTAGTCAACCACAGTTCGAGTCCTGGACCCAGTGGATTAAACTCACACCAGGCACGTGTGCGTGCGTGCCCAAGATCCCGAGAGGAGAATGGAGGAGAAGGAATTGTGGCCTGGCCATCCCCCCAGGGGGGGGATATCTCACCTTCTGTCTCTGTCTCTCTCTCTGTCTTTCTGGTGAGCACACGCATCTTATAGCAAAAAGCTCTCCAACCCCTCCCCCCAGCATATTCTTTAGTGAGGGATGGAGGCTTTACAGACAGCACCCTCAATAGGATTCTGGTGCTGTGACCCATCTCCAGCCTCAGCCTGCACCGGATCATTGGCACATGTGTGTCCCTGCATGTTCAGGGGCGGTCTCCAGAAACAAATCCAGAACCTTCCATGTAGATTAGCCTCACAGGTGTCGTATTTCCACTGTGCCGTGGTCAGCCCCCTGGAGCTGCCAGTCTTTTATCTTTATCTGTGACAGCCCCATGAAATGCTGTTCCACATTCATTTTTATGTACATCTCCCCACTTACTAATGACGATGTCATCTTTTCATGAGCTTATTGACAATTCCTATTTTTTTAGTTGTTGAAAATAGTTTCGAGTTGGTTGCCCAATATTTTATTGGGTTGTTAATGATATGTAGGAGTTATTTATATACTCTAGATATAAGTCATTGTTAAAGAATAGGTATGGCACGACACAGAGAGAAACAGGCATCTTCTCTAACTCATTTATATATCTTAATAGTGTTTTGATAAGCAGAAGAGCATTTTGGCAAAGTGAAATTTATGTTTTTTTCCCCTCATTTATGGTTATCTTATTTTATTCTACTAAAACTTTTCATGCCATGGGAACCAGCAGCTAGCCTAATGGCTATGTCGCTGGACTCCCACGTGGTCGACCGCGGTTCGCGTCCCGGACCCAGTGGCATAAAACTCATGCTGGGTGCGTGTGCGTAAGTGCCCAAGATCCTGAGAGGAGAATGGAGGAGAAGGGATTGTGGCGTGAACATCCCCCCGGGGGGTGATTTCTCGCTTTCTGTCTCTATGTCTCTCTCTGTCTGGCGAGCACACGCACCCTATAGTGAAAAAAAAAATCTCTCCCCCCAAAAAAGAAGAAAAAAAAAGAATAAAAAAACTTTTCACGCCATAAAATTTAAAAAAAAAAACTTTGTAAGTTTTATGTTTTGTGGCTTGGACCTATGACATATTGTAAATTAATATTTATGTATTGTATGAAGTCAAAATTTATTTCCCATGTATTTGTCTTGTTTTATATCACAGTTCATTGTAATAAAAAAATAAATAGATTTGGTGACTTTTTAAAAAAATAAGTTGGGTTTAGAAAACAGCAGGTGGCAGTGTGGTTAAAACACTGGATCCCACCTGGCTGATTCTGTGACTCAAGTTGTGGACCCAGAGGTCTGAGTTATACTCTGGGCGTGTGTGGATGTGTGTCTAAAGTCCCAAGAAGAGAACGGAGGAGAAGGGACTGTGGCATGGCCATTTCCCCTAAGAGGTAAATTCCCTTTCCCTCTCTGTTTCTCACTGACTCTGGCGAACACATGCATTCTATGGCAAAAAAATAATCTTAAAGAAAAAAGGCATTGGGATTATATCTATACCCTATATAGCCAATAAATTTATCATTTTTATTTTTTGTTTAATAACTCTTTTTTTGATTATGTACCTTTATAGCCATCTTTGAACTTAAGACAAGTAGGTTCGCCCAGATTTGTCCATTTTAAAGATTGTGTTGACTATTCTGTATGCTTAAGATGTCTGTGTAGGGA
>NW_006159925.1:2086159-2106373 GCF_000334495.1 Tupaia belangeri chinensis | reverse complement strand
CCCGGACCCGGTGGCTTAAAACTCACGCTGGGCACGTGTGCGTGTGTGCCCAAGATCCCGAGAGGAGAATGGAGGAGAAGGGATTGCGGTGTGACCATCCCCCCTGGGGGGTGATTTCTCGCTTTCTGTCTCTGTGTCTCTCTCTGTCTGGCGAGCGCACGCGCCTTACAGTGAAAATCTCTCAAAAAAAAAAAAAGATGTCTGTGTAAATTTTGAAATCAGCTTGTGAATTTCTAAAAAAAAAGTTTTAGGATGTTTTAAAATAGATTAAGTAGAATCTACAAGTCACTCTTTTGAGAAATTTACCTAACAATATCGATCTTCTCAGGTATGAATCTAAAATGTCTTTCCACTTATTCATATCTTATTGTTTTTTTTCTCAACGAACTACTGTAGTAATAGTTTAGAATCCATAAGTAACTTTTCGTTAAATTTATCCTTACATGGTTTTATTATTGCAGATTCAATTGTGTGTGTGTGTGTGTGTGTCTCTGTGTGTGTGTATTTTTTCTGTAGTTTTAGTCCTAACATATAATGTTGGAGTATGTAATTGATATTTTTATACTGAACTTGTATCCTATAACCCTCTCTAAATTCAATTACAAGGGTTTATTTGAATTTTCTTGATAGTCAGTGGTGTTTACTATAAATAATGACAGCTTTGTATTTTCTAATATTTTGCCTTTGATTTTGTTTTCTTGTTTTATTATCTTTGCTAAGACTTTAAATGTGACAATGAATATAAATTCTGAGAAAAGGCATCTTTGCCTTTCATCCAGAACATAATCATTAAATAAATCAACAGTAAGTAACTTTCTTATAGATACTGCTTATTAGACTAAAAAGTTTCCTTTTATATTTAATTTTCTAAGATTTTTAAATCACATATGGTTATAAACAGATATTGAATTTTTTGTCTTTTTCTAAATATATGTACATAATCATATAGGTTTTCTTTTCAATCACATTAATTGGTAAATTACGTTGAGTTACACATGGTTTGCTTTTCTAATCCAAGTTGTCAACAGTATTGAAGTTGTTCATAATATTCTTTCATTATTCTCTTGGTGCTTGTTGAATTTATAGAAACATTCATTATTGATTGTAATTTGCATCCCTTCCCCCCCCCCAAACTCCTGGTTGCTAATTGTTCATTGATTTTAATTTACCTTTACTTGTGTTGTATTTCCCCTTAGATTTATTTTGATTATTGCATCGATTTTTCTTATTTTCTTTATTTCCTTGCTTCAAATTTTTCTCTTAATGGGCTCGTGCATTCATGAGAGAGAGCAAGAGCGAGAGCGAGAGACAGAGAGACAGATAGGGAGAGAGAGGAGAAAGCACCCTCCGTGGGGCATGGCCACCCAGCAATCCCTTTCTCTCCATCTCTCCTTTCTTTCAAGATTTAGGACACAAACCCACATGTGCCCACCATTTTTAAAAATTTCTTCTTTAAAATTAACTTTTTTTTTTTTTACCTTTAATCATTATGTATCATTACAGAACACCAAATGAATTTCCCCATCATGAATACACTGCATATTGGTTTAGTCAAAGATAAATTATCATACAAAAGGGCTAATTTACTCAGAAGATATAACGCTTATGAATATCTATCCACCCAACTCAGAAGCACCCAGATACATGATGGAAAGACTGCTGGATCTAAAAGGAGAGATAAACAGCAACACACTAATAGCTGGGGTTCTCAACACCCCACTATCTCCTCTGGACAGATCACCTCGACAGAAAATAAGCAAAGAGATACAGAATCCAAACAATGCCATAAATCAAGTGAACTTAACAAACATCTATAGAACGGTCCATCCAATAACCAGAAAATATACATTCTTCTGACCCTCGCATAAAATCTTTTTGAAGATTGACCTCAAGATAGGGCACAAAACAAGCCTTTACAGATTCAAATGCATAGAAACTATAACCAGCATCTTCTCTGACCATGATGGAGTTAAACTTGATATTAATTTGAGAAAGGACCCTTGAAAATGCTCAAACAGATAGAAACTAACAACCTGCTCCTGAGTGACTTCACAACCACTGAAAAAATTAAGACTGAAATAAAAAGATTTTTTGAAACAAATGATAATGAGTACACAAGTTTCCATAACTTATGGGACACAGCAAAAGTAGCCATAAGACAGAAGATCATTGCAATTAGTGCACATTAAAATAAAGGTGGAAATGTGGCAAATAGACAACCTAACAACACATCTCTAGGAACTGGGAAACAACAACACCAACAAACCTCAAAAATGCCAGGAGCAAAGAAATAATAAAGACTCAAGCAGATGGACCAGCAGATGGTATAATGGTTACATTGCTGCACTCCCACATAGTCAAGGGCAGTTCGAGTCCCAGACTGGCTTAAAACTCATACTGGGTGAGTGTGCATGCATCCCCACAATCCTGAGAGCAGAATGGAGGAGAAGGGATTGTGGTGTGGCCATCCTCCCCAATGGGCAATATCTTTCTTTCTGTCTCTATCTCTGACTTTCTTGTGAATACACATGCCCTATAGCAAAATATCTCCCTCTTAAAAAAAAAAAAACCTGAGCAGAAATAGAGAATAAATAAATTATACAGAAAATAAATGAAACCAAAAGCTGGCTCTTGAGAAGAAAAAAATGATACTTTAGCTAGACTAATTTATAATAGAGAAAGAAACCAGATAAATCAAATTCGTAATGAAACAGGCAATATTACAAGCGACATTAACAGGAATACAAAATATCATTGGAGGGAACTATGAACAACTATACACCAAAAAGAAGAAAACCTGGATGAGATGGACAAATTTCTGGACACATATAATCTACCAATATTGAACCAGGAAGACATAGAAAACCTGACTAGACCCACAACAAGTGATGAGATTGGATCAGTAATAAATAACCTCCAATCAAAGAAAAGCCCAGGTCCTGATGGGTTCACGTCTGAACTCCACAAAATTCTGTTTTTAAAATTATTTATTTATTTACTTATTTATTATTTTTAATTTAACCAGAGAGAGAAAGAGATGAAAAGTGAGAAAACGAGCCTCCAGGGTCCAAGACTCGAACTGTGGTTGGCCATGTGCAAGTCCAGTGCCTTAACCACCATACCACCTGTTGGATCCAGTACAAAACTTTTAAAGAAGACTAACATGATTTTAAATCACCAGGTTAGAACTAAAACTGTGCAGTTGGTCCTGTGGGATCTGCCTGCCCTAACCATCTGTCTGCAGAGTCAGCCCAATTGTGGATTTTTTCTTTTTATTAAGCTAGTTCTAACATCTGAGAGAATGACAGAGAGAGAGAGAGAGAGAGAGAGGAGAGAGAGAATAGATATTCCCCTACCCCTGCAAGAGTCTCCTCATCACAATCACCCCAATCTCAGTCAGTCAGAGTCATGGACATTGTGACACAGGCCTGGCATACACAGGGTGGCCTTTGTTGCAGCCTGGAACCCCCACATGGACCCAGTATTGCACATTATTCTGCTCATGGTCTGATCCTTCAATTTTGAGTTTAATTTTTACTTTACCCCCAGCTACTTCTTTAATTTATTTCATTTATTTCTTCATAAGTGAAAGGCAGAGACAGCACCCTCACAGGATCCTTGTGTTGCTCTCCAGCCCGCCTTCAGCCAGTCCCAGGGCATAGGCAAGCAGGTGTCCCACTACTCAGGGAGGTCCCCAGACGTGAACAGGAACCTTCCTATGTGGTATTTCTTGCAGAACATCATATTTTACTACTGCATTACTTTGGGTTCCCCCTCTGTCTTCTTCAATTAAAACCTTTAATCTTTCTATTTATAATTTTCTTCCTTTATCATATAACAGCTAAAGCAATTGATATGTTGTATTTTTGTTATTGTTATGTTCAAGACATTTTATAATTTCTTTTGCTATTTTGTCTTTGATAAATAGGTTATTTAAATACATGTTTCTTGGGGCCTGCAGCTGGAGTGGTGGTTTAAGGGTACTGGACTCCCACATGGTCGACCGTGGTTCAAGTCCTAGATCTGGCAGCTTGCTTTCTCACTTTCCCTTTCTCTCTCTCTCTCACTTTGTTCCTCTCTGGTCAAATTAAAATAAATAAATAAATAAAGTTAAAGAAAACACTTCTTTAAAAAAATACAAATTTCTTTTCAAATACTTAAGGTTTCCTTAGAATAACATCATTTTCTTTTAGCACATCGAATACAGCTCCTTACATTTTTCTGATTTTTATTGTTGAGATACAGAATCCATTATTAGACAAATGATCTTTTCATGTTTAAGCTTATTTTCATATTTTCTCTGTCTTTGAATCAAAGACAGAGTCTCTGTAATGTATCTACAAGTTTTTAATCTTTTTTTTGTTTGCTTCTTTGGTTTGTTGTAGTGGCTGATTCTCTTCTTTTCCAGGGATTATCCAAGATTTTTAAATCTATCCACTGTATTTCAGCACTTTTCAAAATACCTATTAGCAATTATCTCTTAAAATATTGCCTCTGTCTAATTCTCTTACTCTAACCAGACATTCAAGGTATAGAGTCTCAAAATACTTTCAAAGAGATATGCTTTATTACTCGGTGATCAGTGCCACACTGATAAACAGGCTAATCATTAAACCTTTTGGTTTCCTGGGCAGATAGTGGTGCAAGGGTAACCCAACTCTCCTTAGTGCTCTGCCCGTGTGGGGAAGCCCTGGGTTCTCCTCCCAGAGTCTCCTTAGATGTGTCAAGTATGCATGTATGCCCAGCAGGGCTGGCATAGGTTGGGATGGAGACCCTGGTGGATGTCTCCCTTTCTCTCTGTCTCAGAAAAAGATAAATAAATTTCCCCAAAGCATTGAGATTGCAATATAGACCGTGACAGCTTTTCCTCATTACTTAGCTTGTTCTCTCCACTTATGATAAAAAAAAAAATACTCTTTCTTTTTTTTTGGAGAGATTTTCACTATAGGGCACGTGCGCTCACCAGACAGACAGAGAGACAGAGAGACAGAAAGCAAGAAATCACCCCCCGGGGGGATGGTCATGCCGCAATCCCTTCTCCTCCATTCTCCTCTCAGGATCTTGGGCATGCACGCACACGCGCCCGGTGTGAGTTTAAGCCACCGGGTCCAGGACACGAACCACAGATGACTACGTGGGAGTCCAGCGACATAGCCATTACACCAACTGCTGGTTCCCAATATACTCTTTCTTGATGATAAGACTAACCTAGGCATAGAGTCTGCTCATTTGCCCCCTCTCTGTTCTGTTTTATTGTGGATGTGTATGTCTGCTACCCTTATAATTTCTTTTATGATAAAGACTAATATCTATGTCAAAATTCTTTTCAAGCTGTGTGCAAAATTACATTAGGAGAAATGTCTGTCTTCGCTTTACCTTAGTTACTGCAAAACATCCTTATAAAAGTAGACACAATCAATAATCCTTGTGACAGACTTAATTGATGTTAGTCTATAGCCGGAGACAGTGTAATTAAATATTCTTGTAGCTCCAGCTTAAATTTCTACAGAAAATGGGCATTGTCTGTGACTCTTTATCTTTTTTGCTTTTCTGCCTTTAGTCCTTCATGTTCAACCCCATCTTCAGATTTGTTATAGAAAAAAAAGGAAGAAAAAAAAAAGACTACAAGAAACAGTTATAGTAACATCCACAAGAAGTCCTCGGCTACCCATTGAGTGGAGACTGGAAATGCTTTGAAGTTGCCTCTGTTCTTCTCCAGTTTAACATAGAAAAACTTGTAAGTACAAAAAAAAAATGTTTCTCAGTTAAAATCTACAGAGAGGGACCAGCAGATGGCATAGTGGTTATGTCGCTAGACTCCCTCATGACCAACCACAGTTTGACTCCTGGACCTGGTGGCTTGAAACTCATGCTAGGTACTTGTGCATGTGGGCCTAAGATCCTTGGAGGAGAGTGGAGGAGAAGGGATTGTGGCATGACCAGCACCCCTGGGGGGTGATTTTTCACTTTCCCTCTCACTTTCTCTGTCTCTCTCTCTCTCTCTCTGGTGAATGCACACATCCTAAGGCAACAACTTCTACCCTTCCAAAAAATATCTACAGAGAATGTCAGTATCTAATGGGCAAAATGTGTGATTTTATTTCATAGGAGAGGTAGAAATATAGAGTACTACCCACTTTAAATAGAATAATCCGTCTGTTTTTGCCATCCTAGACCTCGTCCTCTGAAAGCTGTGATAACAGTATTCATCCACACTCTCAAGTCATGCTCAGTCCCATCGCTGAATTTGTGAACAATCCTGACATTCAAGGGAACTTTTTCCCCTAAAATTTATTTCTTCCATGAAAGAGAGAGAGATAAATATGTGGAGAAGCTCCCCCAGCAGGGTCTTCATACTAGGATCTACCTCTGGCCTCAGCTAGCTTAGCTAACAGGCACCACATACACCCAGCATGCGCAGGGAGCCTCGGGACATGAACCAGGGACCTTCCTCTGTAGGAACAGCATTGCACAGTGTTGTGTTTTCACTGGAGTACCCTCGGGTCCCTCTAGGGACTTTTTATGAGAAGTACCTCTGGTCAGTTACCCATGGCAATTGCGCTGTAAGAGCTACTTTATCTAGATCCAAACTTTTATCCTTCCGGCTACCAGAATTTAGCCCATTTTCTTCTTCCACTTTATCCTCTGATGTATGTCTGCTTTTTCATCACATTAGTGCATAAGTCTCTGTATAGCTAAAGAACTTGTTGCTTTTATTATTCCCAATGATTTGATGTTTCTTTGTACACAACTACCAAGAGTAAAACAGAAACTTCGGCAATGTGGATTTAAATTTTCATGACCAATATGTGGCTTACCACGTAGTATGGAACCTGAGAGAATTAGTGTGTGTTTTTCACATTTTCCTAAGCTCAGACTTCAACTTTTCAGGATACGTATTTCTGATGCCCTATGTTGAGTCTACTAAATGACTACTGTGATCTCCACTCAATTATATCCAGACATTCCTAATAACGACCATTTGCATATCACTAATTCATGTAACCTCCATATCCAGAGTTCAGGAATAGTTCCCTCTTCCCAGCAGGGCTCCCACTTGCAGTTGGATTTGCTTCTCAATCTAGCCACACAATGGTCACAATACCCAAACACGCTTTCACTGAGTCAAATGCTGGATTTGCTGATCAGCTATATAATATTGCAGGAATTTTTTTCATGAATGTTTATTCAGTGAATAGGTTATAAATTTGATAGGAAATCTTGCTTCAATACAGAATCCTGTTTTTCTATTTTTTTTTTTTTCCTGAGGATGTCTCCCTCAGATTTTTCCTTAATGGTGGGTAGGAGACTTTGGTAAAATACTAATCCTCACTATACTTGAAATACAATTGAAAGATTCTAATCATGAGAACATTTGAAAGCATTTGGTTAATGACTAATCCCACTGACCCACTCATGAGGCCTTTTAATTCCAGAATAACTTCATAGTCACTAATGTTCAAATGTTTATAATTCTTAAAAACTAGTTCAGTATTATTCATGGAATATTTTACCTTTTTATTAATATGAGTATAACTTTTTGTTTTGTATAGAGGTTAAGCTTTTTACTAAATTATAAGTAATTGAGTATGTATGAACAGTATTTTTAGCTTTGAAAAATATTTTATATATTTACACACACACACCCAATAATCTACTGACATTCAAAGGAAGAAAGAAAAAAAGAGGGAGAGAGGAGGAAAAAAGGAAGGAAAAAAAGTTTAACAAAATTGTAAGATCTTTGACATTTGTAATTCACTTTAACTGTCATATTTGTATCCACTCACTGTATCTGCTCTTCCTGTCAATTTTGCTCCCTGCAGGCAGATGGAACATCTTTTCTACACCTCTACTTTAGTACTGGTATCAATTAAGTCATGATGAGTTGGAACTAAATAGTTTAAAAATTCTTAATTTGTTGATTAGTGGTATCAACTTATCTAATTTTGTTGGACAAGGAATTAGATGTCGGTGATCCATTTTGAATCTTTCAATAAAGCACTACAAAATAATTCTTATTGATTAATACTCAATAATTTGGGTAATAAGTATTTTCGAAGGAAAGCTTAATGTTAGAAAATAATGATTCAGGGAACCAGCAGTTAGCGTAATGGCTATGTCGCTGGACTCCCACGTAGTCGGCTGCGGTTCATGTCCCGGATCTGGTGGCTTAAAACTCATGCCGGGCGTGTGCGCGTGCGTGCCCAAGGTCCCGAGAGAATAGAGGAGAAGGGATTGCGGCGTGACCATCCCTTCTGGGGGGTGATTTCTTGCTTTCTGTCTCTATGTCTCTCTCTGTCTGTCTGGCGAGCACACGCACCCTATAGCGAAAACCTCTCCCCCCCAAAAAAAAATAATAATAATGATTCAGAGTCTTAGTCCACAGGTGAGTCCCACAGATAAATGCCCTGGAGAGAGAGACTGACCCTCAGGGCTGATTCAGGGACTACATCTTCACAAACCAGCACCGACTTGAAAGAGTTAGCTTCCCCCCAAGTTGCTCATTTACTCTCAGTCATCTCTTATTTCTGAAAAAAAAAAAAATGACCAGAAAACTGTTTTGTGCTTCACACTTTACTAAGACAGAAAAAAAATTATGAGAAAATTATTTTTAGTAACTAATTGTCTTAAGAAAGTAACTGCGTAAAACCTGTTCTAGTGTGATAAATTACATGTGTAATTTTTCAATTTTTTTTCAGAAACAGAAGACATCATTTCTCTTGTAAGGTCACAAAGAGTAAAAAATAATTAAGATGCCCAGATCAAATTCTATAAATGGACTTCATTTGGTAGGCAACCAAGTCTTTAATATTAATGGATCATAACTGAAAGCATCATAGAGAAATAAAATTAGGCTCTTATAACCCCCAAACCCTCATCATAAATCTTTCTCTCCTTAGCAACAATATCTGAAAAGGGAATTCGGTTTTGAAGTATAACGTTAATGCATATTTGAATAAAATGAATGAGAAAAAAACCCATAGGAATGATTTTGCCTCCACATTTATATTCAAATCTCTTCAGGAGTTTCTTTAAATTTTACTTTCTTGATAAATTTCAGGAGTACAACCAAGATATAATATTGTGTATAATGTGAATCCAGGTGATTTATCCCATCCACAGCTATCTGGACTTGTAAGTGGGTTTGAAATCTGAGCCACTGCTATTGTATGTAGCAGCACCCGTGACACTTGGAGTCAGCCAGGGTAGACTTACTCTCCTTGTCACCTCACTCCTGATCTGGAGTACTGTGAAGGCCAAGCTGCCTGGTTTGGATGAACAAGGGCCATGGATTCCTTTTTTCTTCTTGTAGCATTTATTCCCATTATTCTACCAATATCTCCATTTCTCCATCTCCCAAATTTAGGAATACTCTAGTCCCCATGAGAAGAGAAAGTTCATTCATTCATTCTATAACATTTCTTAAGATACTGTAGATTTTTTTTGGGGGGGGGAGGTTTTTGCTATAGGGTGCGTGTACTCACCAAAGAGACAGAGACAGAGAGACAGAAAGTGAGAAATCACCCCCCAGAGGGGAAGGCCATGCCACAATCCCTTCTCCTCCATTCTCCTCTCGGGATCTTGGGCATGCATGTACACATGCCCAGCATGAGTTTAAGCCACCCCGTCCAAGACTCGAACCGTGGTTGACTACATGGGAGTCTAGCAACACAGCCATTACGCCAATGGCTGGACCCACTGTAGACATTTTTAATATGGTTATTAGACAAGTAAATGAAGGAATGTTTTGAATACCACTGTTCCACATGTCTGCAAGATATTTGCCTCTTCTCTCCAGGAGGATGACAGGAGGATGATGGAGGCGGGTGCTTGTGCATATCCAACGTGTGTGATTTAGAATGTGTGCATCATTCTGGTAGGAAATCACTTCCTGTCAATTCATAAATGCTTAGTAATTAGGTATTCAATTTTTTTTTTTTTGGAGAGATTTTCACTGTAGGGCGCGTGCGCTCGCCAGACAGACAGAGAGAGACATAGAGACAGAAAGCGAGAAATCACCCCCCAGGGGGGATGGCCACACCACAATCCCTTCTCCTCCATTCTCCTCTTGGGATCTTGGGCATGCACGCACACGCGCCCGGCGTGAGTTTTAAGCCACCGGGTCCGGGACGTGAACCGCGGTCGACTACGTGGGAGTCCAGTGACATAGCCATTACGCTAACTGCTGGTTCCCCCAGGTATTCAATTTTAAAGCAAAGGATTGACAAGAAAAAAAAGTGGTTGAGATGCTGATCAAATGATATGTAGAGGTAACAAATATTTCAGGACACAAAGTCACATCTGAGATGATCTCAAAGGCTGGAAAATACAGTCTCGCTCAATCTGCATTAAATGGAAAATCGATAAATGAAAAACAGAGCACTCGATTTAAAGAAAAAATCAAAACAAACATACCTACAGGGAAATACAAAGGAATTCAGGACGTGAAGGATTATGTAGAATTTTCTAAATAGAGTACAAAAGGGAAGTTTCTGAAGTTGAAGTTAAATCTGAAGTTAATGACTACTTCACTTATTTCTGTGATCCACAATTTGTAGACATTTTATTTTCCTCAGTTTCCTTTGAGGTTCCCTTCAAAAGATTAATCTGATCCTCAACTGGAGCCCTAATTTTTAAAGTTACTCTAAGTGCTGTTTTTTTTTTAATTATTTAATTTTCTCTGTATTTATTTATTCATTTGTTTTTGGTGAAGAGTTTTGTTGGAAATGTTCCTTTTACGGAGTATGTATAAAATTACTTTTATTTTACTATATTTTAGCTCTCATTTTTGAATGAATTTTAGGCTATAGTACACTGAAAAAAAGTAGTCACAAGAAAATCCAATTTTAAAACTAGCAGGATACCTGGTTTTCATAGGTTAAATTCCTAGAGAACTTTATTCTATTCCCCAAGATTAAAAAGTATGTATTCTGGAGGCAAGGGGGAGGCCTTCAGAAGAAGACTCCTCTATGGCTCTTGAGAACTAGTAATTTCAGGGAAAAAGAGAAATGAAGTTTTTTTACTCATAATTCAGCCTCCATCCCACGAACTCGAGTATAGGGAACCCTTTAGCCTGCTTTCTGTTTCTGTCTCTGTCTGCCTCTGTCTTCTTTTTTATTTAATTTTCCTTTTTAAAATGTTTTAAGGTAAAATATTCTCTTGCTATCAGCCCCACCTTGATTTCATTAATAATCCCCTTTTCCCTGCTCATCCAGGAGAGAAGCTGCATGGTTGTTTTTTTTTGTTTTTTAATTTTTTTTAAAGTAATTAAAATTTTTTTTTCTTCTTTTCCTCTGTTTCTTTAGTTAGTTAGTTAGTTTGTTTTTTCTCTCTCTGTTTCCTTTTCTTTTCCTTTTATCTCATTGCTTTTCTCCTCAATCTCCATTCTCTGTATTTCTAGACGGATCTAAGGGCACCATAGCCAAACATCCAAATTCTATTAGGGTTAACATATCCCTCAGTATCCACTGAATCTGCTGCACAAAGGGATAAAAATGGAACAGCAAAGAGATTCCAAATCACCTCCTTCTGCACGCTCCTGAGCGCTCGGATAGAACTTGAAGAATTAGGAAGAAAGGGACCAGCAGTTAGCGTAATGACTGTCACTGGACTCTCAAGTAGTTGACCACGGTTCGAGTCCCAGACACGGTGGCTTAAACTCACGCCAGGCACGTGTGTGTGTGTGCCCAAGATCCCAAGAGAAGAATGGAGGAGAAGGGATTGCAGTGTGGCCATCCCCCCGGGGGGGTGATTTCCCATTTTCTATCTCTCTGTCTCTCTCTCTGTGTCTTTCTGGCAAGTGCAGGCACCCTATAGCAAAAAAATCTCTCCAAAACAAAAAGAATTAGGAAGAAACACACTATCCATCACATGAGTAGAAATCACCACAGGGCCACAGGAAATATGGGAAAGCAAGAAAATACCTCTCCTCCAAGGGAAAATAATAACTCCTCTTCATCCACAGACAGTTCAATGGAAATCATGGAAATGTCTGATAAAGAATTTAGAATATTCATAATGATGAAGCTAACAGAGATGGAAGAGAAGAGAGACAATGAACTGTGGAAGAGGCAGGAGAAAGGAGCTGACGAGTTCCAGGAGGTGAAGAAATTCTTACAAGATCTAAAAGAAGAATTACACACTTTGAAAAAGAATTAAATGGACCTGTAAGAGATGAAGACAGGAGGTTGAAATCTCCCTTAAATAAAAGCAGGCTAGATCATACAGAAAATAGAATCTCAGACATAGAAGAAAAAATTGCTGACCTCCTAGAAAAATCCACCATGAAGACTGAGAAAATTGCTCAAAAAATGGTAATAATATATGAGAAATACTAGATACTATGAAATGTCCATGCATCAGTATAATTGGTGTTCCAGAAAGCAAAGAGACTCATAAAGGCATTGATAATCTATTTTGTGAAATCCTGCAAGAAAACTTCCCAAACCTAGAGAGGCATTCAAAGATCCAGTTCCAAGAAATACAAAGGTTTCCAAATAAGAATCAACCCAAGAAGATCTTCTCCAAGACATATTATAGTCAGATTGACCAAAACCACAGGCAAAGACAAGATATTAAGATTGGCAAGAGAAAATCGACAAGTTACCTACAAAGGACATCCCACCAGGCTAACGGCAGACCTCTCATCAGAACCAATGTGAGCAAGGAAAGAATGGGATAATATATTCAAGGTGTTAAGGGAAAAGCAGTTTCAACTAAGAATACTATACCTAGCAAGATTATCCTTCATATGGGAAGAAAAGACAAGAACATTCCCAGATACACAAAACCTGAAATAATTTACCAACACTAGACCAGATCTCTAAGAAGTTCTCAAGGGAGTTCTATGCTAGGAAAACTAAATACAGACACACAGAAATAAGAACTCAAAAACTAAGAAAATGGCCAACTTAATCATAGGGACAAGTCTGGAGTTGAATATTATATCCCAGAATTCAATTGGGAAGATTGAACCACAACAGAAGATAGATTAAGTACATGAGACTGAACTGGTGAAATAATAGCATTTTATAAGTTTTGTCTAAAACATTGCTGATTTTTCTTGTAGGCTTTATTTTCCAGTTTTAAGGATTTTTGTCTTAAGCTGTCAATAGGTTTATGTACCTACTATTTGAACAGAATGCTAACCTGTTTAAGTTTTAAGCAAAATTCCTTAGCATTTCTTTGATTTATTAAAGTCGAAACTGCTTTTCTTGAAATAACCAGCTGAACTTGCTATTGAAAGAAGTTAGATTATATAAGAAATTGTGTGATCAATAAAATGTGGGGGGAAAAGGAATGGAAGACAACTGTAGACACCAGAAATAGTGTGAAAGGGATTATATATATATACATATATATATACATATATATATATATATACACACATATATACATATATATACATATGGGATTATATATATATATATATATATATATACACACAAAGGGATTATATATATACATATATATACATATATACATATATATACATACGGGATTATATATATATATATATACACAAAGGGATTATATATATACATATATATATATACACACATATATACATATATATACATACAAAGCTAGAAATGGAAAATTATTGACAATTACATGCATGATTAAGCCACTATGTAGTATATTCTGGACGGGAAATCACATTTTGTGTACTATGATGATGCTTAGGGAATTAATGTAAATTAATAGATTTAAAAAAAAATGTTTCAGAAAGGGACCAGCAGTTAGTGTAATGGCTATGTCACTGGACTCCCACGTTAGTTGACCGTGGTTCAAGTCCCAGACCCGGTGCTTAAACTCACACCAGGCGCGTGTGCGTGTGTGTCCAAGATCCTGAGAGGAGAATGGAGGAGAAGGAATTGAGGCATGGCCATCCTCCTGAGGAGTGATTTCTCGCTTTCTGTCTCTCTATCTCTCTCTGTCTGTCTGGCGAGCGCACATGCCCTATAACCTCTCCAAAAAAAAAAAAAATTTCAGAAAAAAATGTTCACGGAAATATGTGTAATGGGTAAACTGTGTATGAATTTTAAGAAGTTTTTGTACCAAAATAAATTTATACTTTAATTGTAAAATAAATAAATATATAAAATTTAAAAAAGTATATATTCTTTGATAAATTCTTTATTCTTAGTTTATTCATCCCACAAAAGAAGGAAGTTTTTCTTGTAATATAATTAATAATATAATTTCACAGTCTAAAGGGAGAAATATTGACTTCAGGTCCATACAACCCAGACTGAGAGATGGGGGCTGAATATCACAAAGCATTCAAAAGAGGGGAGAGAGAGACTGAGCTTACTACGAGCGCAGTACGATTTAGTGGAGATGGGATGACTGCCAAAGTGACTAGTTGCTGTCCTCATATGTAAGCATACAGTGTTTTCCACAAAGTAAGTTACATATATGTTCTTATGTTTGGTGGTCAGACAGTGCCTGGAGAACTGGGCAAAAATGCAGGATCTGTACTTTGAAACACAAGTTAGCAAGTATCTATGCCTCCCATTTTGCACAGGTACATTGTAAGTTAAATTAGACTGCATCCTCCCACCTAGGAGTTTATAGACTAGTGCCGTGTACTCAGGAGTGACACCATAAGCATTGAGCACATTGGAAATAGAGTCTGACTTGATAGAAGAGGGGGAATATCAGAAAAACAGAAACAACATCGCAACTGTGTGAGGCAAGTGGGATGCCTTGTGTTTGATAGTTCACGTCCTATTTGTTCGTGGAGTATGTTTTTTTAGTGATGGTATAGAGATGCGTGAACATATTCCACAGTTAAGAAATGAATTAACTAGTGCTTTTAAAAGAATTATTTTATTTAACTTTAATTAATTAATTAATTAATTTTTAATTTTATCAAAGAGGACAGAATGACAGAGATAGAGAGAGGGAGAGTGAGAAAGCAAATCACCAGGTCTGGGACTTGAACCGCAGTTGCCCATGTGCGAGTCCAGCACCACTAACTACCACGCCACCTGTTGGCCCCAAATTAAATAACCTTTAAAGCCTCTTGTTTTTCCAGATGCCTTGTCTGAAAATGTATAAGGAAGGTAATGTGCTGTAGGTATTGAGGAAGGAAAAGTCCATGGAATTAGAAAAGACTTCTGCTTACCCTAGGCATTGAAAAGATGGAATAAGAGGTCAGCAGGAGCAGTAGTGGTTAGCTCGCTGGACTCCCATGTGGCCAATCACAGTTCAAGTGCTGGACCCGGCAGTTTGAAACACTAGGTGCAGTGCGTGTGTGCCCAAAATCCTGAGAAGAGGATGGAGGAGAAAGGATTGTGGTGTAGCCACCCTCCCCCTCACCTAGAGGTGATTTCTTACTTTCTCTGTCTCTCTCTGTCTCTCAGGTGAGCACGTGTACTCTATAGCAAAAGTATCTAAAAAAAAAGAAAGAAAAAAAAAGATGGGGCAACAAGGGAAAAGGAGAAGACATTCTTTGTACCTGTGCCCCAGGTGTAACTGGAGGGTAAACACAGAAAGAGAAAAATTAAACACCCAGGACTGATTTTTGAAACACCTTTCAGTGTTAACTGTCATTGAAACTGATAGTTATGTCTGGATATAGCGAAAACAAAAACAATGATTGAATGATAATCTAATGAATGTGTTTGATTTAACCTTCCAAAATAACCATCTGCATGAGTCTTTTCCCAAATTATATAGTTTTGCCTTTTCATTTTCTTATCTTTGTATCCTGAAACATATGATCTGCTTCATGTTTTATAAATTAAAATGGGAATTCATGTCTGTGATACAGTAAATAAAAGCAGATCAATGTATCTGGTCAAAATAAGATAAAAGTGGATAATTGAACACAGTGGGGCTAATGTTGCCACGCAACTCAATTATTAATCTTCTAAAAAAGTCAATGTCTAGACCACATAATAGTCCCCAAAGAAGACATGTCAATAAACAGTACATGATTTCAAACAACAGCATTATCAGAAACGCACACGAAACATGTGTGTGCATGCATTCATAACATCAGTTCTGCTTCTCCAGTTTTCTCTGATTTTGTCCTACCTCTTCTGTGTTGTAGTCATGTGACTATATGATGATGTGTAGCAGTTCAACAGCCCTTCTCAAAACACTTATACCTATGAGTGCATGACCTGCCGTATCAAAAGCTAACACATAGCCCCTAGACAGGGAGATTCTTTGTTTACTGGGTATTTTTGAATGAACATCTCATCTGAAGAGGGGACAGGAAGTGACATTATACACTTAATAATATTTAATGAAGTTTAGTAAGATTTAGTAATATAGAGAGAAAAAAGAAAGAAATTGATATTGGCTTTATTTAAGCCTCTCAAGTACACTGAATACTAAGATAGATGAGGCTGCAAGATATCTGTTATTCTTGTCTCTAGGGAAATTGCTTCACTTTACTTATAAGATGTATTGGTGTTTCTTACTTTTTTTTTCTTTTACTTTATTCCAACCCTACAATAAAATATAATTGGATTTTAGACCCTGAAGCAGAATAGAAGTTTTGTGTTGTGTTTTTGTCATTTACACAAAACTTTTATCATATTTAAAAGAGTAAAACCTCTAGCTAATGAAAAAAAAATGTAGAGAAAAACATAAATATTTGTCTCGCGAGGAAAGTCTCAAAAGCAGTATTTGATTTTTAAAGGTTTAGAACAGCATTAATTATCATAGTTTTAGAACCTGTAAATGATCTGCTTTCAAACAAGAGTAGTTTAGGCATGAATTAGCATAATTTTGTTATGTGTTTAGAAAAATGCCAATTTTCAGTTATTCAAAAAAAAGGAATGTGATGAAAACTAATGATTTAGATTTTAATCACTTTATTACCCACAGAAAACAATCAGAAGCATAACATTAGAAATCTATAAATGTTTTGAAGAGGAATGATAAGCAAAGATAAAGGTAACATTTTACACATAAAAATTGGAGGACTGAGACACTATCTATACTTTCACACATATTTATTGATCTTCAGCTACATGCAAGGCACTGATCTAGTCAGTGGGAATAAAGTAACAAAGAAGATGGCCAACAGATACAATTCAACATTCACCTTAGTTCTAGACGCCTGAAATTCCCCACTTTACATCTCTACTAGGACGGTTAATAAGTATTTCAACCATAATGTTACTAAACATCACTCTTGATTTTTCCCCTAAGGATAAATTAAAATTCACAGAGTTGCTCAAGCCTGAAAATGGAAGATTGATGATTTATTTGCATCCTTTCTTTATTCCTATACAACGCACCAACAAATATTATGGATTCTATTTCCAAAAGACCTCTCAAATTAATGTGTTTTTCTTAAACTTCACTGTCACTACAATAATCCTCAAAATTAGCCTTGATTCTAAGAGTTGAATCTATAATCTTGAGTAAAATAGTAGCTCCCTACACTTCTGGCTTCCATTTTTGTTCCCGGATAACTCATTCTCCATGGGGCACAGTCATGGTAACAGGAGAAAGGGACAGCATGCCTTTGCGCAATATTGGAGTCATGTAGGAATCCCGGGCTTGGGTCCCTGGTCACCTGAACACTCTGGGCATGTATGCGATCCTGGCTGGCATGGTGAGACTCTGTCAAGCATATATGTCTCACTCTCTCCATCTCTATCTCAAGAAAAAGTCAAAATAAACTTTAAAAAAGATACTAATCAAATGTTTCGACTTGCTCGTCTAAACCCATTTGGTTTCCCCTTGCTCACCATGGTCCTCCCACACGGACTTCCTTTGGTTCCTAGATCTACTATGCTACTCTGTCCTGATGTTCTCATTTAGTCTTGCTTTATTTTCCACAAAACATCAAATTCTCACATTTCTTTACCTGGTTGTCTCATGTATATTCTTGAGACCTTAGCTTAAATACCATTAAATAGCAAAGAGGTTGTCCCTGCCCGTTCTGCCTTACACGGCTTCCTACAGCCTCGTCACGCTCTGACATCGCCCTCAGTCTAATGTTTCCCTCACAGTAATTACTACCATTTGGATGTGTTTGAGAAGGTATTTGCATGTTGATCTTATGCTGCTTCCCCTGACTAGATGGTAAGCCCACAGAGACCATGGCCTGTGTCATATTCTGTACTGCTTTATTGCCTGCAGAACAGATGATGTGTACCATGGGGTAGGAATTCCATAAATACTTGCTGAAAGGTCGTAGACAGCTAGATGGATAGACACATAGAGCCTAAGGGATAGGAAAGAAGTTCTTTATGTCTGTCCATTGCCACTTCCTGACTTGTTCAATAAGTATATATTGACTAAGTATTATAGTCTTAGTATTCCATTTATTATAACTAAGCAGTAAAAAGAGAGAGAGCTGAAAGGTCGTAGACAGCTAGATGGATAGACACATAGAACCTAAGGGATAGAAAAGAAGTTCTTTATTTATGTCTGTCCATTGCCACTTCCTGACTTGTTCAATAAGTATATAGTGACTAAGTATTATAGTCTTAGTATTCCATTTATTATAACTAAGCAGTAAAAAGAGAGAGAGAGACGCATCCTTACGCCAGTGGAGATAACTTTCTAGTAGGTAGAAACAGAATAAACAAAATAAGTACACAAAATATCCATCAGATATGTTACGGGGAAAAATGAGAGGAAGTTAAGAAGGATGGAGACTATTAACTTGGAATAGCAACTTTAAATAAAGTAGTCTGGGAAGACTTCATAAGAAGGAATATTTGAGCACAAATTTGAAAGAAGTGGACAACAAAGTAAGAAAAGAGTACTTGAGGCAAAGGAAGATACTGGCAAGAGCCCCAAGGCAGGCGTGTGCTTGGCATGTGTGAGGAGGAGCCGAGAGGCCAGTAAGGCTGGAACTTACAGAGAAAGGGGGAGAGGTGAACAAAGGGAGATGAGGTCGGAGATGCTGCTTGTGGGACTAGGAGCAGCAAATGATCAAAATGGTTCAATCACTTTTAGAAACATTTCTTTCACTATTCATGAGTTGAAGAACCAGTGGGGAACCCTGGAGCAGAGGAGCAAGATGATCTGACCACACGAGCTGCCCAGTAGGAAGAGAAGAAAGGGGTACAAGAACAAAGGAGGCAGGCCAAGGGCAGCAGTTGTAACATTGTGTGACTTGCGATAGTGCTGGGAGAATGGGGATAGCAAAGGGAGAGACAAAACCATCCGATTTTGGATGTATTTCAAGGATAGCGCCAGTAGGATCAGCCAGTGGGTTGGATATGAGGTGTGAGCAAAAGGTAAAAAGCAAAGATGACCCAAAGATTTTCTCTTAAATAACTGGTAGGGTTCCTATTATGAGAGAGAAGGATGCTTGTGAGAGGAATAGGCTTTGTTTTATTTTTACCTCCTTCTCTGTTTTCTGGTGGCATACTAAATTTCAGACACTGGAACCACGTTGTGGCCTAGTGACAACGCGACTGGACCGTATGGGGAAGATGCTGGGCTGACTTTCAGTACCCCCGACTGGTCCTGTGCAGGCACGGTATTCTGATCTGGGCCTGCTAGTGCTGAAGGTGGATCAAGTGTGGAGACTCTGTTGGGAGTGCCTGTCTCTCTAGTTTTCTCTCTTTTCCTGTTTCTTTTGGAAAAAAGAAGTAAATAAACTAAAAAATATCAAGTTGCCAACTATGTTCACATATATTGAAGAAGCAATGTCAAGTAGGCTTTGGAATAGGTCAATCTGGGTTTCAAATGAGTTCAGGCTGGATATAAGACTTTAAGTCATGAACTCATCAGAGCTTTAATGTAGAGACATAGAATAAATTGACCTAAAAAGTAAATTTATATAGGAATGAGAAAAGTTTTTTTTTTTTTTTTGAGAGATTTTTGCTATAGGGCACATGTGTTCACCAGACAGACAGAGGCAGAGAAATAGAAAGTGAAAAACAATCCCTGGGGGCGGGGGTGGATGGCCATGCTGCAATCCCTTCTCCTCCATCCTCCTCCTGGGATTTTGGGGAAACATGCCCACCCACATGCCCTAGATGAGTTTTAAGCCACTAGGCCTGGGACATGAACCACAGTCAACAATGTGGGAGTCCAGTGATGTAACCATTACACCATCCACTGGCCCTTCTTTGAGTTCTTAAAGTGTCTTTGGAGGAAAAATATCAAAAGCAATGTTGGGGAAATGTTGTCTACACAAAATGTTAAGCAGAAATTCAACAGAATCTGAACTCAGCAAAACAAAGCTTCAACCAAGACAAAGGAGAAAGCAATCCTAGGAGG
>NW_006159925.1:2073299-2086147 GCF_000334495.1 Tupaia belangeri chinensis | reverse complement strand
TCAATACAGCTTATAAACCAGGTTCAGTGAAGATGCTTGAGCATTACATTTAAGATGGTGTAGAGCCCCATTTGATACTTCCTTCCTTCAGAGACCTACCTATTTAATAACTTGAGACTAAGAAGAATGCAAATGCGAGCAAGGCATAAATAAAGCAATCAAAGATTCTTGACTAAATAATATTTCAATTCCAACTGGAACAATACTTCTTAACAAAACACATTATGGGGATGTACCTCAATCAATGTACAGAATAGAAAACTTGTGCAGCTCTTCATGGCTATGAGTCAGTTCCAGTGACTGAGGTGGAGATGGAGCCCAGCTGGGCCCTCAACTCTTGTCTAGAAGTTCAGTTGTGCCCACCATGCTACTGCAGGACAGCTGAGAAGACTCTGAAAGACCTAAGTATAGTTTATCATTACAACAATATAAAACATGCAAACGTTTCCCCCAAAAGTGACCTAAATTAAATGAAATAAAGATTTTTAGAAGATTAAATTAAATTTATAAACTGCTTTTACAACAGGTTAATTTGGGATTTTACCTTTTGAGGAATTCCTACATCGTATAATACAAAACTGAAAGTATGAAAATTGTGTGTCAATATCACACAAGGATTAAAGACTCTGGCTTCAGAACCAAAGTGAAATAGGTTGAAATCTCACAACTACCTCTTTCTCTCTGATTTAAGAACCTGGTTTCCTATAGTAATTAATACTCTAAATCTAAAGAATACCTACCTAAAAGGGTAGTGTTGATGTAGAAATAAAACACTAACAGTAAAAAAAAACCACCATACTAAGTACTTTTAAATGTTAAATATATATCAGCTGGGACCAGCAGATGGTGTAATTGTTATGTCGCTGGACTCTCACATAGTTAATCGTGCATGGTCTGAGTCCTGGACCCAGTGGCTTAAAACTCACACTGGGTGCATGTGTGTGCATGCCCAAGATCCAGACAGGAGAATGGAGAAGAAGGGATTGTGGCATGGCCATCCCGTGTGGAGGATGAATTCTCACTTTCCATCTCTTGTTTCTCTCTGTCTTTCTAGTGAGCGCATGCACCCTATAGCAAAAATCTCGTGTGTGTGTGCGTGTGTGTGTGTGTATGTGTGTGTGTGTGCATATGTGTGTTTGTGTGTATATATTTAGCACAAATATTTTATAGTGAATCCACATTCTTCTTCAATGCATTCATGTTGCTCTTACAAATAGAATTCTAGTCAAAATGTCTTGAAGTGTTCTTTTTTTATGCTGAAATTTTATATATCTTATCTTTTATGACAGGAACTAAGATTAAGCCAATGGAAACTTTCGTGAATTTCAGTTCCATCCTCATGTATTTAGTTATAGCCAATAGCCAATCTTTTTTTTTTTTTTTTAAGTGAAATTTTTGCCATAGGGCACAGAAAGAGAAATCACCCCTCAGGGGGAATGGCAACACCACAATTCCCTCTCCTTCATTCTCCTGTCAGGATTTTGGGCACCCAGGCACATATGAGTGGCATGATTTTTTAAGTCACCAGGTCTGGGACTCAGACTGCAGTCAATTATGTGGGAGTCCAGCAATGTACCCATTATGCCATCTGCTGGTCCTAATAGCCAATCTTTTTAGTTTCTCATTTTTAATATCGTTTCTCATTGGCTCCTACTGTCTTATCATTTTATTATGCAGCATAATTTTATCCCTTTTGTAAACTGTTTTCAATGTGAAACTTTCTAGTTGGTCTTTTTATTTTTTTTTTTCAGGTGTGAATTTTATTTTAATTTTTAAAAATTAGCTTAAATCATAGCTTTATTTTTTATTTCTTTCTAATTTTCTATCTTCCTGTTTCATTTTTATGCTAAATGCAGCTGTCAAAGCAATTAATTCCAGAGGCTATAAATTCACAAATCCTACGGTACAGCCCAGAACTATTTAATATTTCTGATATTTAAATTTACTCCTTTTATGATAGCTATCATTGAGTTTAGCTATAATGCTTAAGAATAGGCATGAGGAATTGGAGCCTGGCTACTGCAAATATTTCTGCAACTACAATTCCTTCTTCCCAATAAATTAATGATATAAATACTAGTATCATCTACCCGAGTACTCCAGGAAGCTCAGGTGACCAGCACACAAGTTACAGCAACCAAGTAATACACATGTAGTAAATCCCCACTGGGTTGCTGAAATGGCATTGCTTCCTCACATTCTGCACCTTATGACTTAGACAAAAAACTTGAAATCATTTGTGGACAAATGGAATTAAAGTAAGATATTATTACCATATACATCATAATCAACAGATTTCTTTCCATTTTGGGTCCCTCAACTGTTTGCTTCTTTCTTCTTCCCCTTGAATCTGTTTGACTAGACCAGTATGCAGTGTATTCATGAGGGCAAAATTCACTTGCTATGCTGTAATGATACACAGAGATCGAATGCAAAAAATAAACGTAAAAAAGCACAATATTATTTAGTGCCCCAAATATTTTAAATCCATGCACAGGTTTTTCAAAATGCATGTTTTCCATGAACTTTTTGAGGACTCCATATATGGTATTTACCACAGGAACGTTGGCGGCTCAGGATATTTTGCTAAAAGGTAAAAACATAGAAATAGTAAGGTAGGCACTCCCAGGTAGGGGGCACACACCTGGTGTGTACTTGGAGAGACCGAGAACCATGGCTAGATTCTCAAACTACTCCCAAACCAAGTTATGTCATGCAATGTCTTCATTTCTGAGTTGAGTTTTCTTTCTTCTTTCTTCTCTTTTTCTTTCTTTCTCTCTCTCTCTATCTTTCTTTCTTTTCTTCTCTTTCTTTTCTTTCTTTCTTTTTTCCTTTTTTTTTCCCCAGAATCATGGAAGAATCATTTGGTTTATGGTCTAGATTACCATCATATTTCTCACTATGTTAACAAAAGTACCTATTAGCAAACAAATGTACTTTTTACTCATATCATAAACATTTTTTTTCTTTCTTTTTCTTTTTTTTTTTCTTTTTGGAGAGGTTTTCGCTATAGGGCACATACGCTCGCCAGACAGAGAGAGACAGAGAGACAGAAAGTGAGAAATCATCCCCCAGGGGGTATGGTCACGCTGCAATCCCTTCTCCATTCTCCTCTCGGGATCTTGGGCACACACACACACGCACCCGGCGTGAGTTCTAAGCCACCGGGACGCGAACCGCGGTCGACTACGTGGGAGTCCAGCGACATAGCCATTACGCTAACTGCTGGTTCCCTCATAAACATTTTTATACTCTCACTTAAACTCACTTATCCCAGCTATTCTGTATCAATTGCACTCCCATCAGATGTCTGATCCCACTACTCCACCAGAACTATTTGGTTCAAGTCAGCAATACCCTCTAGGCTGTAGACCTCAGTGATCATCTGTCAGTTCCTCTCTCCTTTGTTTACCAGTAGTATTAAATGCAAATGCTCTCTACTTTAGGAAACCTTCCACTTCCACTTTAAAAATTGACTTCTAAAACATTGCACCCTTGGTTTTCTTTCTCTTTCACTTTTCCTCAATTTCTTCTACCGATGCCTCTTCCCCTCCCTGACTTCCTAACATTACAGTATCATGCTGTCAGTTCTCCAACTGCAGGCTTTCTTCGACCTAAGTTTACTCCTTTGTTGGACTCACTCACTGCCATGCTGATGTTAAGTCTACAAGTGGACCATGGCCAGCTTTCTCTCCTGAGCTCCATTTGCATACAACTGCCCATGCAATGTCGTAATTAACATATCCAAATGTCAAAGTCTGATTTTTATTGCAAACATGTTCCTCAGCCAAATTGACCTGAATACTGAATCACATCTCAATTTTCTGTTGCTCAATCTAAAAAAAGTGAAATCATCTCTAATTTCTCACAACCTACATATTAATCATCGGAAGATCTTTACATTCTACCTTAAAAATTTGTACAGATATTGATAATTACTTACATCCTCTCCTTCTACCACTTTGGTGCAAGCCACTGTAATCTCCAGATTATTGCAATATCTTTCTACTTTCTAATTCTTGCCTGTCAATAACTTCTCAATACAGCAATCAAAGTGGTCTGATGAAAGCTTAGTCACATCTTGTTACTCATCTGCTACCATAACTTCCTACCTCGTTCTTAACCCAAATCAAGATCTTCATAATGGTGCAATGGCTGAATAAGATCTGTTCCTCCATTACCTCTGATCTCATTTCCTGCTATTCTTCCCTTCGTGGATTGCAGCTGCCCAGCACCCATCTCGGGATCTTTACCGTTACGTTACACTTTCTTCTTTCCAGAATTATTCATTCCCATTTAACCTCCTGGATCATTCCTCAGTGTCTCAGATAGTCTCTTAAATGTTATCTTTTCAGTGAAGACTTCCTTGACTCTCTGCATGGACTGAATGTGTCTCCCTCAGAATTTCTGTGTTGAAGACTAACCTCTCATGAGGCTGCATTGAAGACAGGGCCTTTTACGAGGTGACTAAAGCCAACTAAGGTCACAAAGGAGAATCCCTGACCTGATAGAACCGATGCCTTTAAAGAAGAAGAAGAGGCACCGGAACTCTGTCTCCATCACGTGAAGACACAGGGAGAAGGCAGAAGTCAGCAAGCCAGGAAGAAAGCACTCACTGGAAACTCACATGCTGGCTCCTTGATTTTGGACTTCTAACCTCCAGAACAGTGAAGAAATCAGTTTCTGTTAATCAAACCACCCAGTCTGTGGTATTTTTGTTATAGCAGCCTAAGTTGCATAATATGCCCTCCCATCCCACTTGAAATTATAATTTCTTTCATCACTTTCTAACCTGATTTGTTCTATATCATTCATCATAATCTACCACCTATTTAGCTTGTTTTGTTTTTTGTCTCCCCAGTACAATTTAACATAAATGAGAACACAGAATTTCATTTGATGGGTTCATTATTATATCCACAACTTACAGGCTGGAACCTCAACAATAGGTGGTCACTAAATATTAATCAAATAAATAAAAGAATAAGTGAAGATATAATTTAAATTGTGTTGAGCATATGATAGAATATAATTCATTCCATTAAATGTTTTTCATGTATTAGCTCATTCAACTTCACAGCTTCCTAGGAAATAACTACCACTGAGAGTCCTTACTTCAAGATAGATTATTAATGCTAAGGACCATTAAATAATTTGATCAAAATTATTTACTTAGGGCCCAGTCATGGTGACACAAGTTGTATAGTTCTGCAGTACAAGGCTGGGGCTGCATGGAAGACCGGGTTCCTGGACCAATCTAAACGGGCTGGGTATGGAGACATCCACCCACAGTCCTAGTTAATTGGAAGTGGAGACAAGATTGCAACATAGCAAAACCCTTTCAAATAAAGAAATCCCTCTCTCACTTTCTCTCTTAAAATAAAAATAAGCTATTATTTACTTAGCGTGTGAATTTATATTTTTATAGAGGTAGTTGTTCACTACGGTCTGTTCTCGTACTCATTCTGAGACTTATTTAATACTCATAAAAATTTGATTCCAGTTTAAAGTATTTCTCTTCCAATACATTTCTGCTTTTCAGGACTCAACCAACTGGACAAAATCTACACTCGATGATTCTGTGTAACGTGAGCTATCATAGTCTCCAGGTAGGATCATTCATTGTTTACATTTATGCTTCACTTAATATATGCATCGGATCCCCAGAGTCTCCTCATCACTCGAGTGAGTCTATGTCTTGGCTATTTTCTATAAAATACTCACTGTCTGCATGATTCACTGGGAAATGATGCATCCATACTGGAGACCTGACCATATGGCTAGAGCCTTGTCTATTGGATGGTAAGATGAATTCTTGTTAAAGAAACTTACCTACATTTCTACAAGTCCCAGAGTAAAATCCTCTATCAAGAGCTTGACTCTCTAATAAGTGACGAACTCTAGACAGTTGAGTAGGCAGCTATAGTATATATTAATTCTACTAATTTTGATGTTATCTGCTCACTACCATTCTTATGAATATTACCTTGTTATTGAGTCATTGTGAAAGTCATGAAGCATTTTTGCACAGCGAAATACATCGAGACATTCCTGACAACCTAATATAAATTGCTTTTACTATTTTAAGTCTTAGAGTAGAGTAAAGGCACACTATTCATTATTGAGCTGGAAAATGAAGTATTGCAGTTTAAAAAACATTCAGGCAGCAAAATTAATAAATAAGAAGGGCCAGCAGGTGGCGTGCTGGTTAAGGCACTGAACTTAAACATAGTCCTGGGCCTGGTGGCTTGAAAAATCATGCTGGGCTTGTGCGTGTGCATGCCCAAAATCGTGAGAGGAGAATGGAGGAGAAGGGATTATGATGTGGCCATCCACATGGAAGGGGCGTGATTTCTCACTTTCCCTCTCTCTGTCTCTCTCTGACTCTCTCCAGCGAGCAAAGAAAAGCCTGAAAAAAAAAATAGAAAGAAAGAAATGAATAAATACTGCCACTATTAATTAAGAAATGGGAAACCAAAATAAGAAGTCATTGCTATGCTATTTTTTAAAAAGTTTATTTATGGGCCAGGATGTAGTATGGCAGTTACATCGCTGGACTCTTACATGGCTGACCATGGTTCGAGTCCCAGATCTGAAGGCTTAAAAAATCATACCAGGTGCATGTGCATGTACTCCCAAGATCCCAGGAGGAGAATGGGGGAGAAGGGATTGCAGCATGGCCATTTCCCCTGGGTGGTGATTTCTCACTTTCACTCTCACTGTCTCTGTCTTTATTGCTCTCTCCAGCACACATACTTGCCCTAAGGCAAAAACCTCTATAAAAGAAGTTTGTTTATTTATTCCATGAGAAAAAGAGAAGGATGAAGGATGGAGAGAGACAGAGAGAGACACCCTAATGGTACCCTCACACAATAATCTACCCCCAGCTTCAGCCGGCCAAGATCATGGGCACAGACACCTGAACCCAGCATGGACAGGAAGACATTGGGACCTGAACCCAAGACACTGTCTTGTGGCCCCACCTTGCTGAGCAGGCCTCACTGGTCTGCTACGGTGGCTGGCTGCATAATTTACTATTAAACCTTAATGTACAGTGTATTTTGCTTCAAAATCCTGAACGCAAAGATCAAAATCCCACTCTCTGTCTGAGGGCCTGGGTTTGGCTAATACAATCATAGAAAGGAATAATTCTGGACCACCATTTGGGAACATGAATTTAGTAAATACCACTGCAGTGATTCAGCTGTTCCTCCATGCTTATCTTCCTCAGCTTTACCACACAAGGTTAACTGTTCTTCTAGTGCTTGTTAGAGCAGTTCTAGGAAATTCCCTCTCAGGTAATAGAATTTACTTGAAAGATAGGAAATTGAATATATATATTTTTTGCCCTCATAGCTTCTCAAGGACTTTGAATGGTAGGTTTCAAATTGCACAATACTTCATAATTTTTACAAATTTCTCCCGTAGACGTCTGTCTGCTTTAACACTAACATTGTCAGAGTGACTAATGCTAAGTGCGGTGCCAAAGAAAGATTTGCTTGCCTAATCAAATAAAAGTTTATTCCTCTCACATATCATGGTCCAATGCAGATTACTGGGAGAGCTCCGCTGCCTGCAATTAATCAGGGACCTTTGTTCCTCAGCTGTGGCTGTTCCTTCTTCCATAAGTGACTCCCAAGGTCACCTTGGGTTGCATTTACTTTTCAGATGGGGTCAGGAGAATGTGTGCAAGACTGCATGAGAAGCTTTTGAAGTTAGGCCTGGAATTTGCAGAAATCACCCCTGCCAACATCCCACTGGTCAGAACCCTACCTTATGGCTCCATGTCTTAAAAAGTGGAGAAATATATTCTCGTTTCATGCAAATGAAAGGAAAAGGAGAAAGGCAATGTCTATCCTCTTGGGATTGGGGCATGCATGTACATATACCATTGTGCTTCTCCAGCTGCTGGGTCCAGGAGTTGACCCGGGTTGTCAGCCTTGGCAGATACAGCCACCTTAACCACCAGGTCACTGGCTGGCCCAGTTAGTTACTTTTTTTTTTCTTCTTTTAAAATTATTTACTGAGAGAGAAAGAGGAGAGAGAGAGAGATCATGACATGGTCCTATTACACTTGGACTCCCCCCACCTCCAACCTTCCAACCAACACATATCACAAGCACTCCTATGGGCATTCCAGTGTCTCCTCACTTGCTGCCGAAGTAACAAAATAACAATGCATCAAACTTGGGTTTTAGGGACCAGCAGTTAGCATAATAGCTATGTCGCTGGACTCCCATGTAGTTGACCACAGTTTGAGTCCTGGACCCAGTGACTTAAACTCATACCAGGTACACGTGTGTATGTGCCCAAGATCCCAAGAGGAGAATGGAGGAGAAGGGATTGCGGCATGGCCATCCCTCCGGGGGGTGATTTCTCGCTTTCTGTCTCTCTGTCTCTCTGTCTTTCTGGGGCGTGCACATGCCCTATAGGAAAAACCTCCCCCCCCCAAAAAAAAACCAACTTGGGTTTTAGATTTTTTTTTTTAAGTTTGTTTATTTTATTTCTTGAGAGAGAGGGAGGCACCCAGGACAGGATCTCATCACACCAGGATCCTCTCGTCTAGCCTCCCCACCTGCCAAGATCACAAGAACACAGGAAGCTGTTTTAGGCTGACCCAGGGACTGAACCCCAGAGGCCATGTGTCTCTGGCGTGGCAGGGCGGTGTGGCTACTATGTGTGCTACTGTGGCTCAGCCTAGAATTTGCTTTGTCTCAACTCAGATCCAAATTCCAGTTTCTCTGAGTCTGAGCATTCTCTGTCTCAAACCACAAGAGGTTTCTGTCTTATTTTTTAAGAAAATAGCTTTTTTCTCTAATCCTTGACATATTTACACACTGATTTTATGTGTGTTATACCACATAATTACTTGAAGATGGGGCCAGCAGATGGTGTAGTGGTCTTAAACAGTGCCTTAGAGTTGGATTGTCACATGATTGACAGTAGTTCGAGTCTTGGACCTGGTGGCCTGAAAGTCACTCTGGGTACATGTGTGTGCATGCCCAAAAATCCCAGGAAGAGAATGCAGGAGAAGGTATTATAGCATAGCCATTTCCCTCTGGGGGATGATTTCTCACTTTCTGTCGCTCTCTCTTTCAGGAGAGCACCCTTGCCCTATAACAAAAATCTCTCTCCAAAAAAAACAAAACAAAACAAAAAAAAACAAATAAAAACAGAGAAGAATACTTGGTTGGAAGATTGCAAAAATTATAAAGCAGGATTCCAAAGCAGTGAAGTTTTAGAGGTTGCAAGTCGGTAGAGAGCTCCATTAAGAGAAACAAGTATTTTGAGCTTTGCTTGAACTTTGAATTATTGTCAGGAATCGGTCATGACCTCATTGTCTGAGCTCATTATTGATCAGGCTTCTGCTTTAAGGGGGTGTTTTATTCAGAGTCAGTATCATTTGGACAAATCTCACGACACATGACACGGTTTCTAATGTCATGAAATAGGAATGTATTCTCGCCCTATTTTTATTTTATTTCTTAGTAATTGGATACCATTTGAAAAAAGAGAACTTGGATGAGTTATCTTCACCTATTCTCTTCCAGTGGCAGGGAACAATCAAGGGCAGATATCAACTTTTGCCAGAGAGAGAATTTATCCATATGTCTGTATCTACCTATCCTCTGTCTGTCCTCTGTATTCATTTTCGGCTCCTAAGTCTCCTTTGAACACAGCTTCTTAGTTTGGTGAGTTGTGCACTGACGTGAATTCCATGCATCTAACATGAAAGCTAGAAACACTCTCCCAGTCTTGGTGCATCGGGAGCCCAGGAAGGTAACCTAGGCTCCACCCCCCATGAGAACTCACCTAGAACATATCAAAGCTGGGGATTGAGAGTGAAGAGGGCATTGCACAGAATTCCTCCTGGAGGATCTGACTTTCAGAAACATCTGGGTTTTAGTGACTGAAGTGTCAGAGTGAGAGAGACTGCCTGAAGGAGGTGTTAGTGCCGTCAGCAGGACCTTTCCTAAATATACTAGATACTGTCTGACATTGGGCTGTGTGTTTATTTAGAGACCTCTGACAGAGTTCTGCTATTCTGCAATCCCTCCAGGCTTCCAGCCAACCAGGAACATGGGTGCCCCATGGACCATGCATGCCCTGCATGTTCAGATGGACTCAGGATCCAAACCCTGGGTCTTCTCATATGGCTTCAGTAACACACAAGGGCACCCTGGCACCAGCAGCGCCACTGCAGGGCATGGGGCTGGGCAAATGTTCTGGCTACATGAAGGGGCATGGATAATTTGGCCTTGTCTTATCGAGTCCACAATAGTTAAGTCCCAGTGTCTGGTATGGACTTAGCTTCTTTCCTGTTCCTCTTCTTCAGAAATCTCTTGTCCAGTCTGTCCTTTTATCTTTTTTGTCCGGGGACACATGTACTCACAAAAGAGTAACAGAGAGAAGCAGGGAGCAAACGACGCCCTGACAGGGAGCAGTCATGGTGCGATCCCTTCCCCACTTCTCCATCCTGTCAGATTTGGGGCACACACACACATGCACCAGACATACTTTTCCAACACCTGGAGCCAGGATTCCAGCCACGGGGTCAGCCATGTGGGAACTGGCTCTCGTCTTGTCTTGACTCTTTACTCTTCCGTATATGATTTAGAATGGATTTCCTTGTCAAATATGGAGGTATCTGTGAGGCACCGAAGTGGAGCTCTTGAGCAATCAACAGCTATGTTTTATGTTTGGGAGGATGCCCTAAAGACGCACAAGAACTGTTATAAAAACGGCAGTCCAGGCCAGCTGAAGCATGACAGCCATGGTTAGAAGGGGACGTCCCTGAGAGCAATGTTTTCTCATATTATCATGCGAGAAAGTGACTGAAGTTAGCGAACGAATAAGATTGTTAGTGTGAGATGGCGAAGAACACATAGGCCAAAACTTTGATCTTTTCTTTCTCTCTCTCTCTCTCTCTCTCTCTTTTTAAGGCTTTTGCACTTGCCAGGCAGAGACTGAGATAGACAGTGAGAGGGAAACTGAGAAATCACTCTGCAGTGGGGATGGCCACAGCACAATCCTTCTCCTCCATTCTCCTCTTGGGATTATGGCATGCATGCACACACATGTGTCTGGCACGTTTTTTAAGTCATCAGTTCCAGGACTTAAACCTTGGTTAGCCCTGTGGGAGTCCATGCCCCAACCACCACATCACCGGCTTACTCCCATAGGCCAGAAATTTTTAATTCATAAAACTTTATGTATGTCTCATTTCTATTATTACATCTTCAAAGAATCTTTTCTTGACCATCTTGACCAGTAATCCACTCACTTTCCAACAGAAAATCTTTGATTTCGCTTTCCATTTTATGAAGCACTTATCATAAATACTTATTTTTGCAATTATTTAACATTTGTATCACTCACTACAAAAAAAACCAAACAATTATAGAGCATGAACATACTCTCTTCGTACATACAAAAGAGCATTTCAAAAAGTTTGTGGGATTGGACCAGCAGTTGACGTAATGGCGATGTCACTGGACTCCCATGTAGTAGACCGTGGTTCAAGTCCCAGACCTGGTGGCTTAAACTCACGCCGGGCGTGTGCGTGCATGCCCAAGATCCCGAGAGGAGAATGGAGGAGAAGGGACTGCGGTGTGACCATCCCCCCAGAGGGGGGTTAATTTCTCATTTTCTGTCTCTCTGTCTCTCTCTGTCTTTCTGGCAAGCACACATGCCCTATAGCAAAAACCTCTCAAAAAAAGAAAAGGTTTGTGGGAACTATGTAGGTAAAGGATAAGCTTATCTTGGTGCAAATTATTTTGAAATCCAAGTATCATTTTTTCATAATATGCATCTTCCATGAAGTTTTTTAAAGACCCCTGGTATTCCTTAACCAAAATACTACGGTCAGATACAATGTAGAGTTTCAGTATTTTTTAACCACGAGTTAACATAGTGTGATTTATGTATCCATGTGAGACGAAAGAAGGTGTCTTTTTCTGGTTCAGTTCCCGTCTCTGCCATAAACCGGCTTTGTGACTTTTCACTGCTTATTTGAGTCTTCAAGGACAGTGAGGTCATAGAGCACAAGATCGGACTAAATGATTCTCAAGATCATGTGGCTTTAGAAGATTTTATAATTCTTACACTCTGTCTTTCTCACACACTCTGGTGGAAGACAGCTTTATAAATGCACGTCTACATTATTAAGCGCATTTATCAGGGGAGAGGGGCAGGAGGCACCGCGAGTTTACCTGTCATACAAGTGTATCCGGCAAGTGCAAGGGGAAGTTAAAATAAACTGGTGATAAACTCAAGCCACACACAGGGAATTTATCATTTCCTTGCAGTCTCCTTGCCTAAGCTGATAAATGGTATTGTTTTTGCATTGCAGGCCCTTTTCAAAATGATAAACTTTTTGAAAGGAACCCAATTCCGTGATAAAGAGATTTGGGCAGAAATGAGGAGCAGTTGCCTAGTTAGAGTGCTGAGCCGCAGTGTTTGATGAATGAAAAGCAACTCAGTTGTGGCAGGGTGCCAGGAAGCAGAGGCTTAAATACCCTGGGCTGAAGCAAAGCCTAGCTGATCTGACATCCTGAGAACACTGTGTGTTCCAATATGGCAAGCGGACCTCAGGAAACCTGGACAAAGTTGCAGCTTTCTTTGCTTCACATTTGAAGGGCACTTCCCCTGTATGGTTGTCATTTGGAATAACTTCCTTAGAAAAGAAAGCAATCAGCCCATGCCAAGGTGAACTAAAAAGAGTGAAATTAACACCCTCCCTGCCTTCTTCCCTTCAGTCTGCAGATCATCTCACTTTCCTACTGAATTATACCGGTAAAGTGGAAAGCGGCCTGGTGGGGCTGGGCTGCTGAAACTCAGAGAGGGTC
>NW_006159925.1:2067519-2073096 GCF_000334495.1 Tupaia belangeri chinensis | reverse complement strand
GAGCGGTTCTCGGGAAGGGAGTTGGGGGCAGAAGGTCCATCATTCGAAGGAAGAAACTAGTTCAATTTCTCACATGCGTGCGCATGCACGCACACACACACACACATTTCTAGAAAAAGTTTAAAGTATCTAAGATTTAATTCCTTCATGCAATCCCATAATCGATATCCCTAATACCCATACCCCCCCATACACACACACAATTGCACAATTGTTTTTATGGTTGATCTGCTCACCTCACAATCAAGCTTACCTTTCCTGCGAAGGCAGCTCTGGACAATTTACACTTATTTGCTTCCCGATGTGAGAAACGTGCCAGCCCAGTCCTTCCTAAGGAGGGCCGCTGAGTCTCGTAACTCACTGGACATACTTTGCATGGAGTTAGAACTGAAAAGCAAGTGTGGGTTCTACAGTGATTTCCTTCCCATTTATTTGCCCTCATTTTATTCCCACTGGCTGTCTTGTCTAAGCTGCACATGATATAGCTCTGGGAATATTTTCGTATTGTTAATTTTCCACATTTTATTCCCAAATATGAACACTTTGCCACACATAGAACTCAGAGATTACTGTCATTGCATTTAGGGCAAGGACCCATCTATTGTAAAAAGGAAGGACTTTTAAAAGTCACAAACTATGGATTATTTTTTAAAACAGGAAACTCAGCCAGTGTAGTTAACATATAATTTTCCCCAAATATTGCAATTGTGTGCTGTAGCTTAAAGTGTACAGTAATGAAAGTTATTACTTCTAGGCATAAAATGATATTTGTAAAACAAACAACACATAGGTATGAATTTCTAAAACAGGATAAATGGTAATGTGTTTCTTGTGTTAAAAAAAACAATTTTTAGTCTTCATTTCAAAATAATAGTTATTAACAACCTAGAATAAATGAGATGATAAATCATCACTGGTAATAGAAAGTTTGTAATAATAATAATAATAAAGCAAAAACACAAAACACAAACAGAGAGAAGCAGGTTAGCATAGAATCTAGTAACTATTTGTGTGAGTGTTCAGATACTTGCTCTTTAAAATTAAGCATTGCCATATTAAAAATTTTCATGTCCCAGAATCATACTTTCAAGTACATATTTCCCCTAAAGCTAAATCTCACAGCTCAAACATTTTCATTTCCCAGAATCATGCTTTCAAGCACATATTTCCCCTAAAGCTAAATCTCACAGCTACCAAAACAATATAAATTATAGTAACACTTTGAATGTGCTTTCTCTGTCTTGTCTTATCTCATTTATTGAATGGATGAACCGGTTCACATCGAGATTATTATTGTTTTACTTTATATTTATTTGTTTACTTATTTATGTGAATTTAATTATGAGGCAGCATTTATATTAAATCAATAAAAATAAATAAAAGAGCTAAAGCAAAGTAGCTGTGCATTGCATGCTCGAACTTTCTCCCTTCGCCCATGTATGCCCTTATCCGTCAGTGCCCTTTCTGAGGGTCTGGCAGTTAAAGGCCTCATTTCTTTTAACACTTATCTTAAAATACCCATCTTCATGAACCGATTTCAAATCCTTTCATGAAATATGTTATCTCCTTAATATGCTCTCATAATTTTACATGTCACTTAAGTCTGCAATAATCTTCATCCGACAAGAAAATAGCTAGTGTTATAGTTATATAAACCGGAACACATCTATCCATCCTAGTTAGGAACCTTCAAATATCAATATTATCAGTGATGCATGCTTGGCTCTTTCTTTTCTTTCTTTCTTTTCTTTTCTTTTTTTTCTTTTTTTTTGTTATAGGGTACGTGTAATTACCAGAGAGACAGATACAGAGAGACAGAAAGTGATTAATCACTCTCTGTGGGGGATGGCCATGCTGCAATCCCTTCTCCTCCACTCTCCTCGAGATCTTAGGCATGCACACACACATGCCAGCTTGGGTTTTAAGTAACTGGGTCCAGGACTCGAACCACAGACAACTACGTGGGAGTCCAGCAACATAACCATTACGCCATCTGGCTCTTTTTTAAGAGTTCAGATTACTCTTTTACGTAGTTCTATTGCATATTTATTTACATAGTTCTACTAACTATCATTACTCTCATTTTACAGATGGAAACTAGGAAACAGAGAAAAGTAAACCAACTTCTTCTCCCCCGTCAAATACATGTACATATATGTATGTGTATATGCACACATATAATATATATTGTGTAATTATATAATAATATATGACAGGGATTTATATAATAAATATATGGTGTATATGTATATAATAAATGTATATCTGTATTTTTAAATTTGTTAAAATATAATTAAGGTAATTATAATGAGACATTTATACATGATATGTTTCATAGTATATTGTATTACATGTATATCTTTAGAAGATACAACTTTTAAGCAATATGATGGCTTTTAAAATTTAATTAAGACTTTCAAATAAAACTACTATATAATTGATCGGCAATCCCACCATTCAGTATTTACCCCAAGGACAGGAAAATACTCACTGGGAAAGGTGATTGCACATCCATGTTTATTGCAGAGTTATTCACAATTCCTAAGACATGGAATCAACCTAAGTGCCCAAGAACTGATGACTGGATTGAAAAACTGTGCACATATACACTGTGGAATACTATGCAACTACAGAGAACAGTGAGACCCTGTCATCTGATGCACGGTGGGGAGTATAGAAAATTTAATCCTAAAGAAAGCAATCCAGATTGTGAAAGACAAACACTGTATGTCCCCACACAATCTATACTGCACTTCATGGTAGAAATGGAAAGATTTAAAGATACAGTAGCAGGGAGAACATATGTAGATACCAGAAACTGTGTGGGAGGAGAGTGGGTAGTGAGGGGGTGGAAGAGCTCAGAGAAAAAAGCTGAACAGATTCAAGAATGCAAAAGTCTCTGTTGATAATGCAATATATGGTAATGCCCACGATTTGATTTGTACACACTGCATTCACTCTTTGAAAAACCATATTGTACATGATAAAGACAGATGATTACATGTAAATAAAGAATCGTTTTTACAAGTCAGCTCAGATTCTTAGCCTCTCACCGCTACAATGAGGATGAAATATGCCATGTCCATTTATGCCTGTGACTCCTGTTTAACCCACTCTTCACTGTCCTAGACCACACACACCTATTACTCTACCTTGGAGTTTTGACTTAATGCAGTCCCAGTTTGATACAGTCTTCTAATATTTTCATAAATGAATTGATGCTGTTGAAGACCACTACTGTAAAATTAACTTGAATATTTAAAATACTAAAACAAAGACAGAATACTGTGGAATAGCCAAAATGAGGATCCTATGACCACTAAACTCAAACAGGTCATCCCTCTAACAATCTTTAGCTCTCCTCAGGAGCTATGAGGATATTGATTAGAAAGCTCTTTCTATAAAATAAGTTCCTTTGTATTTAAAGTCATTGTCATTGACATTAAGTAGTTAGAGTTCTACTGACCATGAAGTCACCTGGCAAGCAATATTTTAGTTCAGTACCAAGATGACACCCCAATGGCTTTCTTCTGTTCCACAATATTCAAATATTATGTGCTCTCAGACCCTATTCTTACTCTTATTTTGCTATATGAGAAATAAGTAGGTTTAATTTGTCTAACCATCTGAAACTGTTGATATTGGCAGATTGAAGAATTGTTATCCCAAAGCAACATAAAGTGATTAATTATAAAGGTATGTTATGTACTGAGACCAGCAGTTAGCATAATGGCTATGTCGCTGAACTCCCATATAGTTGACCGCAGTTCGAGTCCCAGACCCGGTGGCTTAAACTCACGCCAGGCATGAGTGCATGTGTGCCCAAGATCCAGAGAGGAGAATGGAGGAGAAGGGATTGTATGGTGTGGCCATCTTCCCGAGGGGTGATTTCTCACTTTCTATCTCTCTTTTTTTCTCTGTCTGGAGAGCACAAGCTCCCTACAGCAAAAATCTCTCCAAAAAAAAAAAAAAAAAGATATGTTATGTACTTAAAGATATGTTATGTAGCTAAGCCAACCTGGTGAGTGAAGGTACCAGATGTCAGTGTAGTTAGTTAAGACAAATCAATATGTGATCTATGTGATGACCAGCAGATGGTGTAATAATGGTTATGTCACTGGACTCCCACATAGTTGACCAGACTTTGGGTCCTGGATTCAGTGGCTTAAAACTCATGCCAGGCGTGTGTGTGTGTGTGTGTGTGTGTGTGTGTGTGTGTATGCCAAACATCACAAGCGATGGAGGAAAAGGGATTGCAATGTGGCCATCCCCCCTAGAAGGAGATTTCTCATTTTCTGTCTATCTCTGTGTCCTGGCACCCTACAGCAAAAATCTCTAAAATAAACAAACAAACAATAACACTTACTCCATGTGATAAGCAAAATGAAAAAGCAGCAGCTTCTTCAATGTTCCAACTCTTCCCACAGAGTGTGTGGGGTAAGTTCAGAGGTATCAGCTCATGTAGGGGAAGGTCTCTCTGCTGAGAAAGCACCAAACACTAGATTTCTGACATGGGACAGACACAGGAGCCGAGACGAGGGAAAGGAGGGTGGAGTTTAAAAGGAGACTGAGTCAGAGTGAAGAAGTATCTTCAGCTCCCCTGCCCTCCCAAATAAAGCTCCTCCGCGGAAGCATCTGGGGAAGGCCTGGGCCACGGCCCCTTGACAGAGCGGCTTCTGAGGAGCTGGGGCTGGGACGGCACATGCATACCACTCGTGGCTGGCCCAGGGGGCCTGAGTCCTTGACTTCTGCGCTGCGGGACAGCCAAGCGTTGGCTGCGCAGGGCGGCCCCTGTGGGAGTGGTTTTCCGCGTGGGCCCTGCCAGCCCCTGTCTAGGGCTAATTTTATGTGTCCACTTGACTGTGCTCAGGGATGTCCAGAGAGCCGTAAAACATTATTGCTGGACGAGTCTGGGAGTGTGTTTCAGGGAAATATTAGCTTTCGAATGAGACAGAAGGTCGCCCTCCCGGTGTGCGTGACTGCGGCAAGACGGAAGAGAACGGAAGGCAGAGGGAGGCTGGGCGTTCTCTCGGGCTGAGCCAAGACAGAGTCTCCCCAGGTATCAGGGCTCCGGATCGCAGGGTTTTGGACGCGTAGGGAGACTAACACACAGGCTCTTGGCACTCCCAGGTTTCAGGGCTTGGGCCAGAACCACAGGGCGGGATCTGCGCTTTTCCGTTTATGGAGGACAGATGACGGGATCATGTGAGCTGACCCCTAACTAATCTCTCTCTATCTCTCTCTCTCTATATGTGTGTGTGTATACACAATATCGTAGATATATATATATATATACACACTATACATATAAAACTAATCTCTCTATATATGTGTGTGTGTGCGTGTGTATACACAATATCGTAGATATATATATATATATACACACTATACATATAAAACTAATCTCTCTATATATGTGTGTGTGTGCGTGTGTATACACAATATCGTAGATATATATATATATATATACACAACACATATATATATACACACACTATACATATAAAACTAATCTCTATATGTGTGTGTGTGTATACACAATATCGTATATATATATATATATATATATATACACAC
>NW_006159925.1:2066398-2067190 GCF_000334495.1 Tupaia belangeri chinensis | reverse complement strand
CGGCCCCTGGGGGGGGGTTTTTCCGCGTGGGCCCTGCCAGCCCCTGTCTAGGGCTAATTTTATGTGTCCACTTGACTGTGCTCAGGGATGTCCAGAGAGCCGTAAAACATTATTGCTGGACGAGTCTGGGAGTGTGTTTCAGGGAAATATTAGCTTTCGAATGAGACAGAAGGTCCCCCTCCCGGTGTGCGTGACTGCGGCAAGACGGAAGAGAACGGAAGGCAGAGGGAGGCTGGGCGTTCTCTCGGGCTGAGCCAAGACAGAGTCTCCCCAGGTATCAGGGCTCCGGATCGCAGGGTTTTGGACCCGTAGGGAGACTAACACACAGGCTCTTGTCACTCCCAGGTTTCAGGGCTTGGGCCAGAACCACATGGCGGGATCTGCGTTTTTCCGTTTATGGAGGACAGATGACGGGATCATGTGAGCTGACCCCTAACTAATCTCTCTCTATCTCTCTCTCTCTATATGTGTGTGTGTATACACAATATCGTAGATATATATATACACACTATACATATAAAACTAATCTCTATCTCTCTCTCTCTCTGTGTGTGTGTGTGTGTATACACAATATCGTAGATATATATATATATATACACACTATACATATAAAACTAATCTCTCTATATATGTGTGTGTGTGCGTGTGTATACACAATATCGTAGATATATATATATATATATACACAACACATATATATATACACACACTATACATATAAAACTAATCTCTATATGTGTGTGTGTGTATACACAATATCGTATATATATATATATATATATATATACACAC
>NW_006159925.1:2046381-2066314 GCF_000334495.1 Tupaia belangeri chinensis | reverse complement strand
CACACAATATATATACTATATACTATATATATTATATACAATAATATATACTATATTGTGTGTATATATATATATATATGATGTCATGTGTGTGTATATATATGCACACACAATATAGTATGTATTCTGAATCATAACTACACACATGTGTATATATTTATACACATATTTAAGTGTGTGTGTGTGTGTGTGTGTGTGCTCACATGTGTTTAGTGGAGGTCCTCAAAGAGTTCCTAGAAAATGTGTTTTATGAAAGAACTATAGGGACCAGTAGCTTTCATGGTGGTTTACGCACTGGATTCCTATATGGCCTACCGCAGTTAAAGTTCTGGATCTGGTGACTTGAAAATCATGCCGCATACATAAATGTGTATGCCCAAAATCCCAGGAGAAGAATGGAAGAAAAGGGATCGCAATGTAGCCATCTCCCCTGGGGCTGATTTCTCACTTTTCCTCTGTGACTCTAACTCTTCCCTGTGAGTATACACACACCTTATGGCAAAAGCAAAAGGAAAAAAAAGAGAGAGAGAGAGAAACTATGCATATATTTAAACTTATTTCAAATAAAAAATAAATTGTACTTTAATTCAGTTTTTCCACAGATTTTTTTCAAGTCCCCGTGGGGTTTGTGTGTCTGTGTAACATATATATCTTATTGGTTCTTTTGTGCTAGTAAACACTAATAGAATTTCCCAGGCTCAGGCCTAAAAGATTAGCACAGTGATTTTCACCAGGAATCACACACCTCAGTCTGGGCAGAGATTTTGGTGAATGGATCTTCCTGGTCAAATTGCACCTCATCCTTCCATCCGGGCAAGGACATGCCATTCGTTTCCGTATCTTGCACTGCACCACCCATTCCTAACTTTAGCTCTAAACTTTTCTGCTAACCCAAGAGCTACATTTGCAACTGCTGATTTTACTGACCATGTATAATTGGTACTTCTGAGTTAACCCCCTTACATTTTTCTGTCTCCTTCTCACACTAAAGCGTAAAGTCCATAAATCCAGGGATCATTTCCTCCACATTTAGCAACATTCTCGGTTCTTCCAGAATTTAATAGATCTTTAATGAAAGAAAACAGAAGGGAGACTTTCAGATTGTCAAGTTAAGAGTATCTCAAAAATCAGTCCTGTGTCAAAGTGTTGAACTTAACAAATTCAATCTTAATTTCAACTGACCTAAAGAACTTGATCCCTAAAAACTTTAAAAGTATAATTTTGTTTATCTCCACTTAAATTTAATTTTATTTTTTAGAGAGAGATTTTTGCTATAGGATACGTGCTCTTGCTGGAGAGACAGAGAGAAATAGAGAGACAGAAAGTGAGAAATCACCCCCCAGTGGGGATGACCACACCGTGATCTTGTCTCCTCCATTCTCCTCTCAGGATTTTGGGCACTCAAGCACACTCAACATGCGTGAGTTTTGAGCAAAAAAATTAAGTATGTATGCGTGTGTATATATACACAGATATATTTAAGTTTTTTTGCTATAAGGTAATGCATACTCATTAAAGAAGGAGGACAGGGAGAGAGAGAGAGAAAGAGAGAGAGAGAGAGAACGTGAGAAGTTACCCCCCAGGGGAGTATGGCCATGCCACAATCCCGTTTCCATTTTCTTCTCAAGATTCTGGGCACACATGCACATGGCACCTGGAGTGTTTTTCAAGCTGCTGGGTCTGGGACTCGAACTGCAAAGTCAGCTGTGTGGAATCCAGCTGCCTTAACCTTCATGTCACCTACTGATCCAACGCTCAACACTTCTTTTTCAGGAAAGTTTTCCAGTCACGTAAATATGTGTCTGTGTGAGTGTTCGCTTGTACATTCAAGTAGAGTCCCAAGGCAGACACTGCTGTTCTGGCTCACTCTCTAGACCAAGCACGTACAATGCACTACTTGTGGAAGACAAGAATAAATTATTATTTTAAAATGTCATAATCTGGGCCAGCCCCTGGCATGGTGGTTAATGTGGCTGGCTCCCATGTGGCTGACTGTGAGGTATGAGTCTTGGACCGGGCAGCTTGAAAAACAGACATGTGAGTGCACGCCCAAAATCCCCAAAAGAGGGATAAATAAAGGAGAGGGGATTGTTGTGTGATTATTTTCCATGGTGGGGGGCTGCTTTCTTGCCCCCCGCAACTCTCTCCAGTGAGTAAATGTGCCCTCTGGCAAAAAACAGAAAAAAATGACATAGTCCAAACTATTCCTTGGTTTTCCTTGCTATGAGTGTGTTCTCTTCAATATCTTCTTACTTGTTCATATGCCTGAGCATTTCAAGTTACCCTGTGTGTTACTTTCATCTCTTTTGAAAATCTCTAGTCCAGGACAATATTAAGTTGAGGATCATTTGACCCTCAAGATGTTGTGCAGAAAAAGTAATCATAAATGCTGAAGTCTGGCTATAGTAAACAGGACCTCATACGACCATGCTCCTGCCTGTGATTGAATTCTCAGTTCTCTCCTTTCCATTTCCGGTAGCTGTGCTGAGCATCGCTGGGGCAGCTATGGGGCAATGCCTGTGGGACTCCACTCTGCCCTGTGCTCCACTGTAAGCCTGGTACCCATCCTTCTGCAGCCAGTCAGTGACAATTGTCTTCATGATGCCATATATGTGTGTGTGTGTGTGTATGTGTGTGTGTATATATATATATATATAATTTTCATAATACTATATATATATAACGTATTAAATATGTTAGACTCTCAATAAACATTTTGTAGAATACATGAGTGAACCATTTCTAATTTTAAATATTGCATCTAATTTTTCATCCAAACTTTAATAAATCAGTAAAGGACTACATAAGCCCAGTTAAGAAACATCTACAACTTTTTTCAAGCCAGTATTTCTACAGAACAATACAATGGAACTTCAAAAAGATCATAAATAAAATGGAGTTAAAGCATAGATTTGTTTTGGTGTAAAAAAAAATGGTGAAATCCATGCATAATTTTTTCGTAGTACACATTTTCCATGACCTGTTTGAAGATCCACTAGTATAAACTTCAGATGATAATATTGCCTGCAGTTAATTTAATTTTATTCTATTTTGAAAATTAATTTGCAAATGGAAGACATCATGCATAGACTAATATGAAAATTTGGTAAAAATCATGTCCCCAAAACATTGAGTTTTGGTTTTTTTTGAGAGATTTTTGCTATAGGGTGTGTGCTCCTGCTAGAGAGACAGAGAGAGAGAAAGCTAAAAATCCTCTATAAGAGGGCTGGCAATGCTGCAGTTTCTTCTTCTCCAATCTTGTCCTGAGACCCTAACGATCACACGCAAGCAGGTGAGTTTCAAGCCTCCAGGTCCAGAAGTCTCAAACTGCGTTCAGCCATGTGAGAGTCTAGCACCTTCACCACCACCCCACCCACTGGCCAGGATTAACATTTAAATTCAGTGCCTCACTACAGGTCCTTGCTAGAGTTACAGGTCTGGAGAGGGAGCTCTGGTAAGCACAGACATCTTTTACCTTATGCCATGCTGCCAGGGTACTCAGCAATGAAAGAAGTAGTGGTTCTTCCAGATCTGGTGGGTCTGCCTTGGGTGGGGAATGCACATTGTCATCGTCATGGTTTTAGCTTCTCTTGAATAATGACTTTGTTAGCTAACCCATCCTATTCAGCCCTTTTAAAATTTTATGCTGTTGTACAAACTACAGTTTTTAACGTACCTCTTACTCATTTTTCTAGCATACGTCTAGCTGCCCAACTTCAGCCGAAACCAGTGTGCATGGGGGACATCTTCCTTGACTTCACATCCATGAGGATGGCTGGGAATTGTTGCATTCTTCTCTCAAAGGCATGATCGCTGCGCTGTGATTATCCAAGAGTAGCCCCCCCCACCACCACTTGTTTATATGCTGCATCAAAACAATTAGCAAAGTGAAAATGCCTGAGACCGACTAACTGAAATCTTCGGTATGGTTTTTCAAAAGACCCATGAAAATGGAAGGTAAACGACTATGTTCTTAAAGACAACAAACACAATTTTGTTTCTTAAAGTCATCACGCCATTTGACATGATTTGTTCCAAAGAGTGACTCAGCAAACCTCTTTGATTAGTAATGCTTGTCTTTATAAAAACTCTGGAAAAGACCACAGCTCTGTATTGACACAGTCCCCTGGGGTAAAAATCTGCAACTAATTGATAATGGTAGTTTGCTGTCCTGTTGGTCAATAAAGAGAAGTAAAAAAATGTGATGGCACCGGTCACATCGATTGCTTTGAGTGCATTTGTGTGATACATGTTCTTGTTTTTTGTTTGTTTGTTTTCAATTTGCCAGAGGGCACTTGCAATCCCCAGAGAGAGACAGAGAGACAAAAAGCACTCCCTATGGGGGTTGGTTACACTGCAATCCCTTCTCTTTTTCTCCTTTCAGGATTTTGGGCATGCATGTACATGCTCCTGGCATCTTTTTTCAAGACCCCAGATTCAGCACTCAAACCATGCTGTCAGCCGCATGGGATTCAGTCCCCTTATCCCACAGACTGTCCCATGATACACTCTCGACAGATTCCTTCAAAGAAGCAGATTATCTTCAATGTATAATTGGCTTCCATATTTTCATTAAAAATTAATGTATTAAATATTACCATAAATCATAATCACATAACTGACAAAACCACCAAGATAACACATATTTTAACTTTTCAAAAATTCTCACGTCTATGTATAGTTGTCAATCATTTTGCAAGCACTATATTCTAGTCTACTAATATTATTTAATATGTCGAGTATCTTATTACAGTGCAAGAAATTGCGCACATATACACACACGGTAAGGTAAGGTCACACCAGTGAGGTTTAGCCGAGAGTATGAAAGTAAAGGGGGGAACCAGCAGTTAGCGTAATGGCTATGTCACTGGACTCCCATGTAGTCGATGGCGGTTCGCGTCCCGGACCCGGTGGCTTAAAACTCATGCCCGGCGCGTGGGCGTGCCGGCCCAAGATCCCGAGGAGAGGATGGAGAAGAAGGGATTGTGGCGTGAACATCCCCTGTGAGGGGTGATTTCTCGCTTTCTGTCTCTATGTCTCTCTCTGTCTGGAGAGCGCACGCGCCCTATAGCAAAAACCTCTCCAAAAAAATAAAACAAAACAAAAACAGTAAAGGGAAGCCAGGTGGCCACACTGAGCAAGAAAGGAGGCGGCATGTCTCAGTATGTGTTCCTACACCCCCGAGGTCCAAACGAGAATACACCGTGGCTGGTGCCACTGGGTGAATAGGGAAGTGACTTGCCAGATACGAGGAGCTCAGTACTCACTGTGCTAACACCATTACTCAGGATTCGTTTCTGAAGGCTATCTATGAGTCTTCATTAAATTCTGAAGTGACTTGGTTCCCCTGTTTCCTAACACAATCTCAACATTTGCAAAGACACATTTTCATCTTATTTTAGAAACTCAAATCAGGACCAGCAGATGGTGTAATGGTTGTGTTGCTGGACTCCCACATAGTCGACCATGGTTCAAGTCCTAGAGCCAGTGACTTAAAATTTATAATAGGTGACTGTAGGTGCCCAAAATCCCAAGAGGAGAATGGAGGAGGGGCTGTGGCATAGCCATCCTCCCCCAAGGTTGATTTCTCACTTTCTGTCTGTCTCTCTGGTGAGCACTCGTGCCCTATAGCAAAAATATCTCAAAATAAGCAAATAAATACCTCAAATTAAATCAGTGGCCTAAGCATATTCAACAACATCTTTGATCCTCAGTTTTTTAGTGTCCAGTAAAGCTCATTTTCTGGCAAAATGTTGCCATAGACATATTTTCATGTTACTTCCCAAACTTCATACTTTGTTTTATTTTTTTTTAATTTTTATTTGTTTATTTCCTTCTAGAGTCAGTGAAAGAAAGAAAAAACAGGGTGTTGATGCCATGATTCATCCCTGCCAGCCCTCCACCATGGGCACAGAAGTGTCTGTCATAGTTAGGGAGGCCCCTGGATGTGGGCCCAAGACCTTCTCATGTAATTAGTTTGACAGAGTATCATATTTTACTGATGTGCCACCATCTGACCCACATGAAATCTGTGTTTTTTTTGTTTTTTTTTTTTTAGTGTTACTAATAGAGTAAACATTGGGCCTAATGAATTCTTTTTTATTTTTTTTTGAGAGGTTTTCGCTATAGGGCGCAAGCGCTCACCAGACAGACAGAGAGAGACAGAGAGACAGAAAGCGAGAAATCACCCCCCAGGGGGGATGGTCACGCCGCAATCCCTTCTCCTCCATTCTCCCCTCCGGATCTTGGGCACGAACGCACACGCGCCTGGCGTGAGTTTTAAGCCACCGGGTTCATGACGCGAACCGCGGTCGACTACGTGGGAGTCCAGCGACATAGCCATTACGCTAACTGCTGATTCCCGGCCCTAGTGAATTCTTAAGAACTTACTATGTTTCAGGAACTATGAGCTTTGCTTTGCAAGTGTTACCACCATTGTATTTTCTCAACAATTCAAATGAAGGAGTTATTCATACCAAACAGAAGAAAAAAGGAAATAATGAGAAAAACAAAGAAAATGTTTACTTTTAGGACTCCAAAATGTACAATCTGTTATCTGCAACATGGTACCAATATTTATTCTATCAAGTCTATAATGTTAGGTATCCATGTTTGATTTTTTGTTTCTTAATTTTAGATTATTGCCATAGGGCGAGTGCATTCGCCAGAGACAGACAGAGACAGAGAGAAAGTGAGAAATCACGCCCAGGGAGGGTGGTCACACCACAACTTTCTTTTCCATTCTCTTCTCAGGATTTTGGGCATGCACACACACGTGCCCATTGTGATTTTCAAGCCACTGGGTCCACACACTCAAACCATGGAGTCAGTCGTGTGGAAATCAGAGCCTTAATCACCACACCACCTGCTAGCCCCAATCTGATCTTTCATTTAATGTCTTGTAATCAAGCCTTAAAACTTTTCACAAAGGGAACCAGCAGTTAGCGTAATGGCTATGTCGCTGAACTCCCACGTAGTCGACCGCAGTTCACGTCCCGGACCCGGTGGCTTAAAACTCATGCCAGGCGTGTGTGCGTGCGTGCCCAAGATCCCGAGAAGAGAATGGAGGAGAAGGGATTGCGGCGTGACCATCCCCCCTGGGGGGTGATTTCTCGCTTTCTGTCTCTATGTCTGGCGAGCGCACGCGCCCTATAGCGAAAAAAACCTCTCCAAAAAAAAAACTTTTCAAAAAGAAGAACTGCATATTGTTACATAAGATTTATTTCTAGGTGCTTGCTTTTGTATGCTATTGCAAAATGTTACCTTTTTAAAAATTTACATTTTCTAGTACTTCCTTGTTTCATTAAAATGTAACTGATGCTTGAAGTTCAATATCACAGATTTTCTTCTTCTGTATTTCAATTTTCTTTATCAGGCTGGCTCAAACAATTTCATATGCTTACAATAGTTTTCTTATCTTGTTCCTGATTTTAAGGAATACTTTCCACCCAGCTACTATGATATGTGAAGTTTTTTTCTAATATGTACTATTTGCCAGAAGATACTTGTCATTTATCCCCAATTCACTTCATTTTTATCATAAATTCATAATGAGTTCTATAATTTTTTGACATCTATTGAGAGTCTCAAATTAATATTGTATTTTAACTTTTATTTTCATAAATTAGATTTAGGTATTGCGTTATCTTCTTATATTCTGAGTAAGGGATTCAATTTGTATTTTATTATCTTTTGGATAGCTGCATTTTATCATTACTATTTTGTTTAGAATTTTTATGTGCTTAATAATACATGAAATGAATGTGTAATTTCTTTATGGTAATACCCTTATCAAAGCTATACTTACATTATAGGATGTACTTGAAGGACGCTATGTTTTTGTTGTCCTATGGAAGACTTTAATATTTGTGATGATTTGATTAAAAGTGGTAGCATCATTTTTGTGGGAAAAATTTAATGCATTCTATGTAATTGCATTTTTGTTAGGTTAATTTTTAGCAAATTATAGAACTGTTCTGGCATTTATATTTCCCCCAACCTAGAGAGACTGTGATTTTTCTACTGGTGCTACCATCTTCTGGCAGGTGCCAGCCTACTGCAGGTAGGCTTAGGTTAAGCAGAGGAAAAACAAAACAAAACAAAACACACACAGTGCCAAGAACCACTTACCTCCTTCTCTGTGTACCCACATTCCCCCAGTCTCCTTTGTCTGTTCACTCCCCAGTGAACTCTACATCTGCTTCCTTTTCCAGGGGTATTTGTGCAAGTTTTATATTTATTTTCTACAGGGAATTAATCTAGTAAGGCTTTTATTTTACATTTTAAAAATTATTTATTTATTTTAGTTATTATTATTATTTTTCAGTTTGTTATAGAGCACATGTGCTCAGAAGAGAGAAACAGAGAGAGAGAGAGAGAGAGAGAGAGAGGAAAAGTGAGAAAGCAATCCACAAGATCCAGGACTCAAACCACCATCCGCCGTGTGTACGGCACCTTAACCGCCATGCGACTTGCTAGCACCCAGAAGGCCTTTTACTGCTAGACTTTAGCTTTGCTTGAAATATTAACTAACTTTTCTATTTCATTTATTTGAATCTTATTACACTATTCCTTTTTATATTTGATATTGTTCTTTTCCCAACTTTTCACTTTAGTTGAATAGTTCATACTTAGCCTTTATATTTCCAAGTGTAATTATTTAGATATATATTGTCACAGGAAAGATTGTAATACTTCATTTTACAGTTTGTCTACAAAGTTTTATGTTTTAGAAGCCATTTAGTACTAATTTTATTATGAAAATTTCACATATGATTTTTCTTTTTCTTTTTCTTTTTTTTTTTCTTTTTTTTGTGGAGAGGTTTTCGCTGTAGGGCGCGTGCACTCACCAGACAGAGAGAGACATAGAGACAGAAAGTGAGAAATCACCCCTCAGGGGGGATGGTCACACCGCAATCCCTTCTCCTCCGTTCTCCTCTTGGGATCTTGGTCACGCACGCACATGCACCCGGGGTGAGTTTTAAGCCATTGGGTTCAGGACGCGAACCACGGTCGACTACGTGGGAGTCCAGCGACATAGCCATTACACTAACTGCTGGTTCCCACATATGACTTTTCTATGACCGGTACATTACTAGGAAACTTACAATTGCTAATTTCTTTTAATGAGATAAATCTTAGCGCTGATAAGATATTTTATTAAAGATGATTACTGCAGTACAGTTCATTTATCTGTTATTAATTTAACCATTCTAGTTTTCTTTTATTTAAAATTTGTAAGATTATTTTCTGCCATTTGCTTTTAGATTTTTCTATTGCCTTATGTAAGCATCTTAAAGTGCAAGATTAATGGGTTCTTTTAAGCCAATTTGATAGTCTCTATTTTTTAACTGGTAAATGTAATTTTATTGTGTTAGATATTTAAAATACATATTTAGTTGTTTTAACAAGTTAGTCTGTATTTAAGCTCCTACCACTTTTTTGTTATATTGTCTTTTATGTTTTTTTTTAAAGACTTTTCCTCTTAGAGTAGTTGCATATTTGTAGAAAAATGGGTAGAATAGTAGTGGTCCTACATACCCCATACTAATTTTTCTAATGTTAATATCACTCATTAGCCTGATACAATTAATAAACCAATATTAATTCATTATTATGATCCAAAGTTCTAGTTCAGATCTCTTAGTTTTTATGTCATTTTCTTTTATCTGTTCCAGGATGCCATTCAGAAGACCACCCACATGACATTTATTTTCTTGACTCTGAAAATTTCTTGGGCGTTTTTCTTTTTTGATAACCTTAACATTTTAAGAAGCACTTGTCAGACATTTTAGAACTTACCCTTCCATTGGGATTTGTCTGCGGTTTTCCTCGTAATTAGACCAGGGTTATGGGTTGTGGAAGACAAAAAGAGTTTGAGTACCACCTCCATCATTTCGTGTATAAGTCTATACCCTCAGCGGAACTTACACCTGTTGACGCTGATGTTGAACTCCCGGCTGAGGAAGTGTGTGTCGAACTTCACTGGAAGGATTCTTTCATACTCCACTGTATTCATGGAAAGTGAAGCAGCACAGGGACTGTCACCAAATTCGTGGCCTCCTGGTATGCTGGTTATTTTACATTAAAGGCCTTTGGGGATCAGCAGATGCTGGAAGAGACTTTGCACCAATATCCCCTTATTGTTCTGAGACCTGATCTCCCAAAGAAGAACATGATTACCTTCCGTACTTTTCCTAAGTTTCCATCAGCTGCACTCACATTGCATAAAGGAATATTAAGTGGACCTGGCCTGGTTTAGCTGTGAGCGATTGTTGTTCTCCCCGGCACTTTCAGTTCCCAAAGAAAGCTATTTGTTAGCCATTACCTTAGCAGTGGGCCCATTTTTTTCCCTTTAAAATTTAATTATTATCTTTTCGAAATTACCTACGTTTCTTCCCATCTCCCCTATCCCTACGAAGGAGGACATATACACATTTAAACTTCACTGAGTTATTGAATAATCACACTCCTGTGATTTCCCCACTGCATGCTAAATAAAATTTGCATGCTTTTTCCCTTATTTTTTATTTGATTTTATTTTGTTGTTGTTGAGAGATTTTTTTGCTATAGGGCATCCGTGCTCACCAGAGACTCAGAGAGAGAAAGCAAGAAATTACCCCCTGGGAGGACGACCATGTCGCAATCTCTTTCTCTTCATTCTCATCTCTGGATTTGGGGCATGTATGTACATGTGCCTGGCATGAGTTTCAAACCACAGGTTCTGGTATTCAAACCACAGATAACCATGTGGGAGTCCAGTGCCTTAACCACTATGCCACCTACTGGCACCAGCTTTTTCCCTTCTTAATCTGCCTAGTGATGAAGATTTTCTGTTACCCTCTCAGGGGGCATTCATTCCTTCCTGCAGATTTGGGTAAATTCAAGCTTCTCTGCTCTTCCGAGGCTGAAGTCTAGAGAATGCAGGACCTGAGGGTTAGAGAAAGGAAAAGAGCTCCTTACCCCTCAGAGTCCTGGTCCCTGTCTATGGAATCCAGCTGAACAGAGGGTAAAATCATTGTCTCTTTTCTTTTCCAAATTTAGAACAATAGAAAATAAGCATCTGAGCTGGCAGGTGGTGTGGTGGTTAAGGTGCTGGACTACCATATAGGTGACTGTAGTTTGAGTCCTAGACCTGGTGGCTTGCTTTCACACTCTCCCTCCCTCTCTCTCTCTGTCTCTTGCTGGTCAAACTGAAGAACAAGAATTATAAATAAAATTAAATAAAAAATTTAAAACATAAGAATTTGCAGACTCAGGCTTAGTGGACTTAGGTGTAATGACTCGGTATGTTTTGGTGTGAGCACTCATAGTCCAATCTTTTCCTCCTAGAAATGGTCTCTGTCTTTCTGCGTTGTTCTTCATAAAGAGGATATCCAAACAGCAGAACAGAGGCCTAGAACCCTCAGAAGCCTGCTGTTCTAGTTGGCCCTGCAGACTGCCAAATTTTGCAGCTCTCATCGGGCCGGCGTCATTTAGATGGACATTGCTATGGATCCGCTGAAACCAAAGCCAGTGTGTCCGTGAGTGTTTGACTCAGGATCCAGTGACCCTGGGCTTTCTTGTGGTCTCACCAAACGAAGGCTGTGATTTCCAGGCCGCATCTGCTGTCAGCGAAGGAGGCCAAGAACTTCGAGACAGACAGGGTGTTAAGCAGTACACTCTTTGTTTTGAATGTGTTGCATTCTTGGGGGGAATTTGCCTTACTGAGTTTCATCCACGAGGAGCTTTCGTCATATCAATTTTCTGATGCCTGGTAAAGGCTAGGAAAGCCCAAGTTCGGATCAGTGGGTCTGTGATTGGAGCCACCCCCCACGTTCACGTGTCCGCTCGCTTGTGCGGTTACGGGAAACACCTTCTCCTAAGAATGCCATCATTAGCTGTCTGTATAAGGAGGTTCATGGATTTCCTTAGTCCTTTTCAGGGAGCAAATTCCTGCAACTCAGGAGGGCTACCTCTTCTATGCGCCCTCCAAGAATGCTTTTTGTTTATTTGGTAAAATCTTACTCTAAACCATGATAATCACCTCCTGACTTTCCTTGGTGAAATTTATTGATTTGATTCACTACTGAAATAAATATACTGGAGATTCGAAATGTCAATGGCTAGACAATGGATCTTTTAAGCTAGGAAGCCTTGCATATTTGAATTAAAAAACCCTACAGAGTTCTCATACTAATTGCCTTAGTTACACCTAAGGGAGGATCAAGTGGAAAGAAAGATGCATACCAGCAACACGGCAAGCATTAGAGATTCTCTTAACAAAACTGAAGGGCAGAAATCTGACTTAGAACAAAGGTTATATCCACCCCCACCATACTCTTCCTCCCCTAGTAATACTCCTCTTTAACCCTAAGCCCCTGTCCCTGACCTCCCAGAAGATCTTTTGGCTTTCTTGATCTCTGGCTTGAACCACTCTACTCAAAATCCAGTCCCAAGTCTTCAGCAAATAACTCCACAACTGCTTTATCTCCATTTTATCTGGAAAGCTCTTTAGACAATCAGCTGCTTGCTTTGACTTCCATTTCCCTGTGAGATTCATAAAAAGAGGCAGTTAAGGGCGCTGGACTCCCACATGGCCAATGGTGGTTCAAGTCCCGGACCTGGGGGCTTGCTTTCTCACTTTCTCTCTCTCTCTCTCTCTCATCAAGATAAAAATAAATAAGTGGACAAATAAATAAAGTTAAGTAAAAGAACTTTAAAAAAAATAAGAAAGAATTAATGCCTCATCTAAAAGTCCAGAGTGCAGAGATTGTCGGGGTAAAAGCTGACAGCCAAGAGGAAAACCCGTCAGTCAGGGAAGACATGGCATGCCTTGGTTTGCTGTGCCTTACAAGGCCTCTTGCTTTAGGGGGCTGTATGAGCAATCCCATTAGCTCCAGACCTCTCTATGCAGTAGTCCCAATAATGATCCTGGGTCCACCAGAGAGCTCATGTCTCCTAAACAGTGCAGATCTTCTGAACGATAAAGCCCTTCAACCCTTGCTTTCAGAAGATCCTATTAATTACGAGGCCAGCAGGTGGTGTGGTGGTTAAGAGTGCTAGACTCCCACGTGGTCCACCTTGGTTCAAGTCCTGGACCCTGCAGCTTGCTTTCTCACTTTCCCTCTCTCTCTTGCTCTGTCCCTCTTTAGTCAAATTAAAATAAGCAAATAAATAAATCAAGTTAAATAAAATAATTCTTAAAAAAAGATCCTATTAATTATAAAATTGGATCAATTGCTTTTTTTTTTTTTGAGAGGTTTTTGCTATAGGCCGCGTGCGCTCACCAGACAGAGAGAGACAGAGAGATAGAAAGCAAGAAATCACCCCCCAGGGGGAATGTCCATGTTGCAATTCCTTCTCCTCCATTTTCCTCTCGGGATCTTGGGCACGCACGCACACACGCCCGGTGTGAGTTTTAAGCCACCGGGTCCAGGACACGAACCACGGTTGACTACATGGGAGTCCAGTGACATAGCCATTACGCTAACTACTGGTCCCAAAATTGGATCAATTGGAGAGACAAGTAGAGACCCACGAGCCAACCCAAGGAGACCTCAGCTGTCTACGGAGTCTTGTTCTTCACTGATGATTACACTGCAGGAACTGGACAGGCAGAAGTCCTTCAAGAGAAGACCCACCCTCACAGAGGGAACTGTTCCCTACAGATGACCAGGGAAAGATTCAGCTGCTGCTGATATTCAGGGCCCAATATGGGTGACATCAGTAAGTTGGTCCAAGTTTGAATTACACACCTAGAAGGAGGGAGAGCACCCTGGGGCTTTTGTTGTAAGATTCGCACGAGTTCTTCACAGGCCTATAGCACCTGCTCGTGAAGCACCAGAGCACAGGGACCCTCTGCCTTCTCTCTGGTCGACAACCTGCTTCTCTATATGAAGAAGCAAATCCAAAACAGCAAGTCAGCTGGGCAGGTAATATTTTTGGAGAGGTTTTTGCTATAGAACACGTGTGCTTGCCAGAGTCAGTTTCTCTCTGCGCTTACATTAGAGTGAGGCAGTGGTCATGGACTCACATACCTCAAGGGGACTCAGGGTCCTCCTCAACCTTCTGTCAATTCTTAACGCTGGCTCAGTCTAACCTATACCTGAGGGCCTACGCTTGTCCAGTAGACGGTGACCTCTTACTGTGTAACCTGGCAGGATGCCCTCACAGAGCCTTTCTCCTCACAGCCCTAGCTGAATGAGGCCATAAAGACTCCAGGTTCGAACTTGAACAGGCACAAGAAAGTTGTTACTGAAGACGTGAGGTATCTCAGGGAACTCAAAGGCTCACTTTTCGAGAGGAAATTCTGTTCATTCCTCTCCCCCAGTAAGAAAAATGTAGATTTCTAGGAGTGGTTGGCTGTTGTTAGCAGTAGGCCTTTAGTTTTCTGCTCTTTGTAAATCTTGATCTGCTCTTTTCCTGGACACCCTTCTGGAGCCCCTTCTCTAGTACTGAGGAACATTAGACTCCTTTGAAGCCTTAACCTCAAAGTCAGCGTTGGCCACACATTCTGCTCTCAGTTCTTCTAATTCGGATAAACCTGCTCTCCTCTATGGAACTTGTGCTAGCAATTTCCTCTCAGATCTGTCCTACGGCATGTGTCCCAGGTCACTTGGACCCTGTGGCAGCAGGCGTGTCTCCATGCCTTTACACAGGAGCAGCCATTGCTGGCCTGACGATGCAGCATGCTCACCGGGGTTGTCCCAGGCACCGCCATGTCCCCACGCCGTGTCTGTTCGCTCACCAGTCAGAAGACACAGCACCCTGCTACACTACGGAGGCTGCAAGTGAACCAGACCCATTAACCAAGACCAGCCCATAAGTCCTCTTCTCCTACGTCACTGCAAACACTTTCAACCCAGCCCCCAGGTGATGGAGATCGATCCCATTCTCCATGATTGCCTCGCTGCTCTAGAAATGGTTTCCAAACCACCAAAGGATCTCTCAGCCACCCCTTTAGACAATATGGGCGCACTTTTTGTTTTCTTTTTTGTTTTGTTTGTTTGTGGCAGCTCTAAGTAGCAGGATTCTAAGGGAAACATGATAATTGGCTTTGCGCTAGTATCCCATGTGAAGCCATGGAGGAATACTCTTTGCTCACTGCGAAGTCAGCTCAAGCGGGTAAGTTGTAACCCTTACTAGAGCCTGCATTCTGGCTAAAGAGAGAGAGAGAGAGAGAGAGAGAGAGAGAAATGCCACTGTTTACACTGACCCCAAATACATCTTGGGGTTTGCCATTCGGTGGGCACAATTTGTAAATCCTGTGGATTTTTTCTTTTCCTGGCCCTACTGTGACCACTGGGCATCCAACTGCTGACCTGCTGCAGGCTAGTCAGCTTTCTAGTAAAAATGCTGTCCACTGCTCAGCCTATCCAGAGCACACTGACGTTACATCCCAAGGCAACAACATGGTAGACAGGATTGCTAGAAATGCAGCCAAATGTCCTCCGAATGCTTTTTCAGCCCAGCTGACCCGTGTTCTCATCCCCGGCTGCTCAGCGTCAGGCAAATGACCAGCAATCTGAAAAGGACAAGTGGACACAAATGACCAGCTACCAGGCCAAACGGACTTCCCATGGCACCTTGTCTTTAGATACTTTGACTCGCACCTACCTCCCATAAGATGGGACCTGTGGGTGGGTGAGGGGGGGGCGAATAATTAAGGAACTTAAATATGCTGGTTCTGCCCTGGGTTTTATAAAATGTCTGACTTTATTATTTCCCAGTGCGTTAAGTATGAATCCCGTTGATTTCTGGAGGAGAGCAACTTGCTACAGAAAGTCCTCCCAGAAGCACCTGCCTCCAGTCCACATGAACTTCACGGATTTACCCCCCAGCCCTAGGCCCGAGTTATTTGGTTATCGTCTGAATGTTCAGAGGCTGAACTGACAGCACTTCCCAGACATGCTCATATTATTGCTTTAGTAAGGAAACCAGTAACTGACATCATTCTAACTTTGGGCATTCTTTAGTGGATTAAGTTTCTTGGTCTCATCTTCTGCTGTAAAAATGGGCTAAGGGACTCATTTTACAGCAGAAATAAACCACTTACTTGCAAAAACTCTGAGGTCCTCATTAAAATTTTATATCCCATATTATCTCTAAACCTCGGGAAAAGTGGAACACATAAATTTAGACATAAAAAGGACATTGGGAGGGCCAGGTGGCATGGAGGTTAAGGTGAAAAATGCAATCACAATTCCATATGGCCAACTGCCTGGTTCAAGTCCCAGACATGATGGCTTGAATAAACACACTAGGCACATATGCATTTGTGCTCAAGATCCTGAGAGGTGAATGGAAGAGAAGGGATTGCAGCATGGTCGTCCATCCTGGGGCACACGCTCTCTCTCTGTCTCTCTCTGGTGAGTGCATATACCCTATACCCTTTTTTAAAAAGAATTATTTGATTTAATTTTATTTATTTATTTTAATTTGAACAGAGAGGGACAGAGTGAGAGAGAAAGAGACAGAGAGGGAAAGTGAGAAAGCAAGCCACCAGGTCCAGGACTTGAACTGTGGTCCACCATGTAAGAGTCCAGTGCTCCCAACCACTATGCCACCTGCCAGCTCTGCCCAATAGCAATTTTTTTTTTTTTTTGAGAGGGGTTTGTTTGCTGGAGGATGCGGGCCCTCACCAGACAGACAGAGAGACAGAAAGCGAGATATCACACACTGGGGGGATGGCCACGCCACAGTCCCTTCTCCTCCATTCTCCTCTTGGGATCTTGGGCACGCACGCACACGTGCCCGGCGTGAGTTTAAGCCGCCAGGATCGGGACGCGAACCACGGTCGACTACGTGGGAGTCCAGCGACATAGCCATTACGCTAACTGCTGGCCCTCCAATAGCAAATTTTTCAAAGGATCTTGAGAAAGTTCTATCAACATACTGAATATAAGTGGCCAGAAGTATTAACTCGAGTCCTTATAAAGACTCCAAACACTCTGTCTAGAAGACATGAATTAACTTTTTGAAATAGTGCTTTGCTGTCCTATGCCAATGGACAACTCTAAACCTGCCATTCCCGAGGCAAGTGAACACTGGAGATTTAAGTGACGCCACAATAGCTCTGTGCAGGGTCTAACTCGTACACTTGGACCGTCTCACCAATAGCTGCAAAGGGTATATTCTCCACCGAATAACAAGCTTTGCCATCCCTTTGGTCCAAGAGATTGTGTGTATTAGGTTGTCGGGAAAGTCATGACGTATTTTTCTATGCAAAAATGGGTCATGACTTTCCCGACGATTCAATACTTTAAGGATTTCAGGGGAAAAAAAATGAAACAAGCAAAAAAAGAAAAACCCCATGCTGTCACCTCCTTGGGGAGGCCCATATGAAGGACTACTACTGACCACCAACACTGCCATCAAAATAGAAGAAAACTCCTGGATTCACTCAGCCACATCAATTACACCAGACCAACTGGAGAGCCGGGCAATCTTAAAGCAGGATTTCCAGGGCCAGTTTCCAGGTTCCTGAAGCAAAGGATGGCACAAGAGAGACAGCTATTTTCCAAGATCATGGACCAAGAAATCTTACTTCCATCTACCTTCTTCTCTTTTATCTCCCCTTTAAATGTCTCATTTAATACTTGCTAAGCTTTCTCCCTCATGGATTGCCTGCTGAGAGCTTGGAAGTTGGTTGGGCTTTCTCCATCTTTCTCATTCTCCCTCTTACCTTTAACTATGGAGCTTCTTTCCAGCCACATCTTCCTCTTGTTAACCCTTACTGCTTTTCAGCTGGTCAGGCAAAGGCCTGGCACTCATTAGCAGCTGCCTTCCAAATCCTGGCCACATTAACAAGTCAGTCCGATTGCTTTTATAGCCTCTAGATCATGCCAAAGACCCCGCACTTACTTGTGGTCTGTCCAATGCAAGTATCTTGATGATCCAGTCTGGGAGATGGATGTGTGTGGTGAAGCCCAGCATCTGTGACCAAGGAGACTTCAGGTTGGGTACATAAAGCTTCTATGGTAGCTTTTGGACTGTCTGTCACCAAGGTAAGGTTACTAGGAAGATATTTTTTTTTTCCTTTGTATTGAAAGTAGGGGTGATGCTGGCCCTTTCTAAGTGACATACCACAGCAACAATGCCATCAAACACTATGGATGGATTGGATGGACGGCATCCTCAAGTCTTACAGAATCATGATGGTCCTGGCATTCACACTTATGATAGCAACTCTGAAGCTGATATGATATCAAATCTCCTGATGTGAGGGATGGCTCACAAGCCAGCCCTGTACAACAGGGTAGGTTACTTGACCCCCTCGTTCTGCCACCAGCCACCAAAGATTACATACAGACAGACAAAAATCTGGCCTGGATGTGACAAAGCTGAGGCGTATAACTTCCAGAACTAACTCAAAGGTGTCATATCACATGTTTCACAACTTACTCTTCTCCCATACCTAACAGGGACATGGATTAGGGATGTGCTGATGCCAATATGACAAAACACAAGCCACAACACACTCCAGCTTGGTGTTACAAGTTTCACTTCAACCTAATCTGTAAGTAACATCGATCTTTCTCTCCTATGTTAACCTGGTATATAAGTGGTTTCCACTGAGACAGTCAAAACATTGTAGAATCGGCTCCTGACACCTTCCATCCGCAGGTGCTCCACTCTAAATGCCCTCCAAATTACAAACTTGGGCTCCTTTGCTCGTTAACTGGCACCACACAGATGTACTAGACACAGTGTTCTAGAAAACCCACGAGGGTCTCACAATCCTAAGTTCTTTTCAGGGCTAAGCTCTCTTTCTTAGTTTTTGGAATGTAGGAAATTGAAAAGGCAGTCGTAAATCTTTCCATGGTAATAGAACAAGACTTCAGTATCTCTCTGCAACGAATGGAGGATTTCCCGTCAGAAGACCCCAGTTTAGTCTCCCCCATATTTCAAAGTCACAGCGCCCTGGATGCAGTCACAGACCCATGGAGAGGGGCCGTGGAGTCCTCGCTGAGAAATGCTGCTTCTACATAAGTGGCTACTGACACGTAGAGTCTGGTGTGCACATTTTGAAAGACAAAATAAATATTCCTGAGCAGAGAAGTGATTTCCTGGGAATGGGAGCTTGGTTTAATGGGGGTGGGGGCAAGAGCTTAGATTTGCTCTTGCTCGTTTCCTCATCCACTTGTAGATAGGTTCCTTTTCTCCCTTTGGAAAGCTCTTGCCATTATTCAATTCTAACCTGACTGCTTTCTCCACTGCCACCAACTTGGTTTTCGTTTTTTGCTTTACTTTTTGTCATAGGGTATGTGCACTTGCTGGAGAGAGACAGAGAGAGGGGACATGAGAAATCTCTACTCCCCCTCCCCCAAGGGTGATGACTGCAATCCTTTCTCCTTCATTTTCCTCTCTGGATTTTGGACACACACACACACACACACACACACATGTGCCTGATGTGATTCTGAAACTATCAGTTCTGGGACTCGAACCACAGTTATTATGTGTGAATCCAGTCCCTTAACTACCACACCACCTGTTGGCCCTAACCACCTCAATTTTTAATAAGTGAAATTTGTAGGGAAGTTCCAAGTGGGATGACGGGGCCATGCAGGCAACACAAGCTGGTAAGGATGCTGCCTCCCATTCTAAGGCAAGGCCTGGACTGGGAAGAAACTGAGGCAAGGCCCAGTTTACAAGCTCTCCCTTGTGTCCTTGAACTGGCCGGTATTCAATTTCTCTGCCGTGAGTTTTACTGTTATTACTGTACCGTGTAAGGGTAAAACATCACCCCCAACCATTGCAATAAAGCCAATTAGTGATCTTGTAGGAATGTGGTTCCCTAAGACTGACACGAGGATCAGGAAGTTTAAGACTCCCCCACCTGTCTGTTTTTAAGCCAAAATTAACATATAGATTAAGTTAGTATAAACCAAATTAGCATTAGAAGCATATGTAGACTAAGTTAGTTTAAGGCTAGCCCTTGTTAAAGCTA
>NW_006159925.1:1972362-2046101 GCF_000334495.1 Tupaia belangeri chinensis | reverse complement strand
AACCAGCAACGTTATCGCCCTGGCCCGGGACTGAAGTTGTCAAACATCCTGCAAGCCCCCTCTTCAAAAGACTCTTCCCAGTAATCAAGATCTAAGAAGAAGATACAGCAGACAAATGGACTTCCTCATCCTGAGAACTGTGATTGACTTTACCTGAGCTAACAAGACAAACAGCATGTTTTATAATTATTGCTTCCATGCTTTGTATACCCTGTTCCTTAGAGTAAATCTTTTACTGCCCCTCACCCATTTACTTGCATGTATCACATTTTCAATAAAAAGGCACGATGATTCCTAGCAGTTGTCACTCCTCAGAGAGCGATCTTTGAGGTGTGTCCGGCATAGGACGTGCATGAAAGCATCGAGGCCTCTGTCTTCTGTTCACCTTCGCCGCCTCCGTCGAGATAACCCACCCACGCCGAGGCTGGACCCCGGCAGTGGGAGAAATAAAGGAATCCTGTAATTGTTACCCCAAAACGTGCCACCCTGGAATTCTGATTATTTTAAATTATAGGCCCTTGGAGATCAGCAGATGCTGGGAGAGGCTTTCCTCTGATACCCCATACCAGCCTGTAGAGCAGAGCTGCTACAGAAGGCAATTACCTTCAGCCCTTTTACTGAGGTTTTGTTAAATAAACCCATGTTGCAGGAAGCAAGATTAAGGGGGTCCACACGGACTGATTTAGTTTTGAGCAGTTGCATTTTCTCTAGGTCCATTTAATTTCCAAAGAAAATGATTTACTAGTCATTGTCTGAGTATAGGGTTCATGCTTTTCCCCTAAAATTGTATTATTATCTCCATAAAGCAGTCTACATTTTCTCCATTTTCCTCACCCCTATAAGGAGGATATATGATCTCCTAGACTTCACTGGGTTATTAGTAGTCACATTTCTGTGACTGTCAACAGTTCATGTGAAATCAAGTGTCTATGCCTTTTCTCACATTAATCTACCTATTGCCAGAGATTTTCAGTGACTATTCCAGAGAAGGACACCGTCTCCTCTGCAGAAGGAAATCTATGTAGCCCACACTGCACAAGTAGTGAGTTACAGTCTATCTGTATTTCTTTTTAACACCACTTTAGCTTAAGAAGGACAATAACAACAAAAGTAGAATGCCAGTATTTTTTTCATATCAGGACAAGAAATTTAGATAATATTACTATTCCTTGAGCACCCTCCCACTAACACATTTAAAGTTGATACTTTCTAGAATTTTCTCTGGTTGTAGCTTTTCATTTGCTTCTCTGTTTAAATACCGTCTATTTTTATTTAAGATGAAAAATATTTAGAATAGGGAACCAGCAGTTAGCGTAATGGCTATGTCGCTGGACTCCCACGTAGTCGACAGCGGTTCGTGTCCCGGACCCTGTGGCTTAAAACTCACGCCGGGCGCGTGTGCGTGCGTGCCCAAGATCCCGAGAGGAGAATGGAGGAGAAGGGATTGCGGCGTGACCATCCCCCCTGGGGGGTGATTTCTCGCTTTCTGTCTCTATGTCTCTCTCTGTCTGTCTGGCGAGCACACGTGCCCTATAGCAAAAATCTCTCTCTCAAAAAAAAAATTTAGAATATTTACTAAGAAATTTAAAGAGGATAACGTGATGAAACTTTGAAATGTTGGTGTGTATATTGTCCTTTTCCAGGACAAATTAAAATTGGTGAAGACATTGGCTTTACATGAGACCCAAATAGCGAGGCATGCATTTGTGGGACACAGAAATGGTTTAATACCTGTTGATGATAATATGTATAGTATTCTCAACTGGACTGGCCTGAGAAGTATTTCATGTTAGGTAAATTCTCTGTAAAAGCCAAATGACGCATAGTGGTTGGATGTTTGAAAAATAATGAGTATAAATAATAATAATAATCCGAAAAAAATGTAAATCATTTGATGATGGTGATGTGGATAGTAATGTCTTTGTCTTGACTGATATGCATGGTATTCATACTGGAAAAAGAAATGTAATACACTGTAAAGATAGATGTGATTAGACGCAATATAAAAAAATTTAAAAAACTACAAAGCAAAAGAAAGATATTGGCTCTAGAGGATACGGGAACTAAGAATTAATATGTATGAATTCCACACCGTATACTCTAGAGTCAACAGAATGGCAATCTTAATCAAGTTTTCTTCCATAATGTAATGGGTTATTTTGTATATTTTTTCTCCATTTTAGTTATGTAACACTGGTCTGCTTTCAGAAGTAATGGATGTATATTTTTCTCTTAGCACATGTGTAATGCATTCATTATATGGATAGAAGTATATATTTCATTTCCTCTTTGCTTTCATTTGTTTCTTTTTGCTTTTGTTATTTTTCTAGTACAGAAAATTGCTAGACATGGTATTTGCTTTCTTTATACTTTGGTGTTATTTCATTTGTGTTTCAAATTAAATCAGTCATTATTGTCATTAGATAGCTTCTTATTTTGCTTAGTTGCCTAAAATATAAATGTCTTAGAAATTGAACTTCTGTATTGTTTAATTTGCCATAAGACAGGTGTGCCCACCAGAGAGAGACAAAGAGGCAGGAAGGTGAGAAATCAACCCCAGGAGGGATGGCCATGCCGCAACCTCTTCTCCTCTTGGGATTTTGGGCATGCACACACAGGCGCCTGGAATGATTTTCAAGCCCCCAGGTACAAGGCTCAGATAGCGGTCAGCCATGTGGGAATCCAGCACATTAACCACCATGCCACCTTCAGGCCCTCAGAAAATGATCTAAAGGTTTTGTTTGTTTTCTGTGTTGTTTTTGCTTTATGCTATGTATACTTCAACTTGAGTTAAATTTTTTGAGAGATTTTTGCTATAGGGTGTGTGTGCTTGCCAGAAAGATAGAGACAGAGAGACAGAAAGCGAGAAATCACCCCCTCTCCCCCAGGTGGGATGGTCATGCCACAGTCTGTTTTCCTCCATTCTCCTCTCAGGATCTTGGGAACGCATGCACACCCCCTCGGCATGAGTTTAAGCCAACAGGTCCGCGGTCGACTACATGGGAGTCAAGCCACATAGCCACTATGCCAACTGTTGGTCCCTTGATTTAAATTTTTTTTTTTGAGAGATTTTTGCTATAGGGTGCGTGCGCTCGCCAGACAGACAGAGAGAGACTGAGAGACAGAAAGCGAGAAATCACCCCCCAGAGGGGATGGCCATGCCACAATCCCTTCTCCTCCATTCTCCTCTTGGGATCCTGGGCATGCACGCACATGCGCCCAGCGTGAGTTTTAAGCCACCGGGTCCAGGACACGAACCATGGTCGACTATGTGGGAGTCCAGCGACATAGCCATTATGCTAACTGCTGGTTCCCCCTTGATTTAAATTTTTAAAGGCTTTGATTGTAAACAGGAAAAGGTCTTCCACTTTCACATTGGTGTGATACGATAAGTATTAAACTGCCCATCCAACATAAGTGTAGACAAGTAAGCATTCTGTCCTAAAGATTGTTTTAAAGTGCATAGAAGGGGCAGTGGTAAGTCGGCAGTCTGGGAGGCTCACCCTCACTGGAAGGTTACTGGTTCACGTCTGGAGCTTTTCCTGATGAGGTCAGCCACATGCATGCCCCTGAGTCGGGATGGGCTGAGGCTGTGGGTGGATTACAACAGCAAGACCCTATTGGGAATTCTGCCTTTCTCTCGCTTTCTTTGTCTCTGTTGCCCATGCAAGAAATGACTAAATAAACTTTAAAATAAATAAGAATAAAACACAACACAGAAGTCTGTAATACAAATACCTTCATGTGTGCCTTTCCCATGGGTGAACTCATCATAAAAATACGTCATATGTGACCTGAGAGGTTACATGTGGGATATAACGTTCTGGATAATTAGAGAAAATCAGCTCTTCTTACTTTCCACGTTGAATCTTAGATGCAGCAAATCATCACTCAGTGTAAGCGTATTCTAAAGAGTAGCCAGTCAAAGTTAGTGGATACTTGGGACCATCAGTTAGCGTAATGGCTATGTCACTGGACTCCCATGTAGTCGACCGCGGTTCACGTCCCAGACCTGGTGGCTTAGAACTCATGCCAGGCATGTATGCATGATCACCCAAGATCCCGAGAGAAGAATGGAGGAGAAGGGATTGCGGCATGGCCATCCCCCCTGGGCGTGGTTTCTTGCTTTCTGTCTCTCTGTCTCTCTGTCTGTCTGGTGAGTGCACTCGCCCTATAGCAAAAACCTCTCAAAAAAAAAAAAGTTATTGGATACTTAAAAAGTTTATACTTTTCTGAGAAACTAGTCTTAACAAACAGACTAATCTTCTTCCCCTTTTTGCCATCTGCAGCTAACAGGCTAGTTGCCACTATGATGTGTGGGAACATCGGCCAAGCCAAGGGACGAATGAAAACAAACATGAGAAGTCAAGAACCTCTAGGAGAGTGCTTGCGACACGTGGGGATGAGCTGAACATCTTGCAGGCTTTAATTCCATCTTCCATGAACTGCTTTTTTTTTTTTTAATTTTCTTTTTCCTATAGGATGCATGTGCTCACCAGAAACAGAGAGAAGGAGAGAGACGGTGAGAGAGAAAGTGAGCTATCAGTGTGGGGATGGCCACGCTGCAATCCCTTCGACTTCATTCTCCTCTCAGGATGTTGGGCACATATGTCCACATGATTTTCAAGCCTGAACTTGAACCACCCAGCCGGCCAGGGAGGATCCAGCACCTTACCTGCCACACCGCCTGCTCGCCTCCATAAACCTTTTGAAGTCCTCTTATTGCTATTAATGGTGAGGAAAACGGGATACACAGAGGAAGCCTCACTTTGCTCAAGCACCAGTAATGCGTAAGCTTTAGGAAAAATTCTCATTGTTGAACTTCTCTTTCAATGAAATAAAAGACACAGTAACAGCTCATCCCTACCTTGGGAATCTACTAGTTATGTCACATTTATGATATAATTTCTATTTTTGTTCAAACCTCCCTTTGTTGAAATTTAACTTGCATTTACAATCTATTTGAATGGTAAATTAAGATCAAAGAACTGCAAGTTATTTAAAACTTATTCTTTGAAATTCCCACTCAAAAGGAAATTAGGAAAATGGATACATTTTATTACAATTCCAAGAAGTTTGAGCTCTCTATATTAATTTCAGCTCAGAACGAGAAATGTGTGATGCTAGCCATCCTCAGCTTTGGGTCTTTGTAACCAGTGTCAGGGCAACAAAAGCAGTTTTGCTTAAATTATGAAGGAGTTTCACATACAGAGTAATTTTTTTATTAAAATTAAAATAGAGCTACTGTCCAATATATAGCATTTTCAAACAGTTTTGTTTTGTCTATCATTGCGCTAAAAAAATTTGTCAGAAGGCTCATGCACTCACAGAGGAGAGACAGAGAGATAGAGAGAGAAAGCCAGAGAGCATCTTCCATGGAGAATGGTCACACCACAGTCCCTTGTCCATTTCTCTCTCCACCTGGGGGTTTTGGGGGGCATACGCATATGTGCCCAGCATGATTTTCGGGCTGCTGGGTCAAAGATTCAGCTGCCTTAACTGCCACAGCACAGACCAGCTCCTTTACTTTCACACAGAAGTCTTATCTTTAAGCTAATCCTTAAGTGTGAACCACTCTAACTTCTTGCCTCCAAAAAATCTTTTTTTAAGAATTATTTATTTAATTTTATGGATTCATTCATTTATTTTAATTTGACCAGAGAGACACACAGAAAGAGAGAGAGAGGGAAAGTGAGAAAGCAAGCCACCAAGTCAAGGTCTCGAACCATGGTCAGCCATGTGGAGTGTCCAGCGACTTAATCACTGTGCCACCTGCCGGCCCCTTGTCTCCAAAAAAAATCTTGATGTAACCTTATAATTTTTAATGGTTGAGTTGGTTCTTATGTATTTTTTTTTTTAGAGAGATTTTTGCTATAGGGTACATTTGCCAGATAGACAAAGAGAGACATGAACAGAAAAAATAATCCCTCGCCAGGAAGATGGCCATGCTGCAACCCCTTCTCTTGCATTCTCCTCTCAGGATTTTCAGCAAACTTGCACTTGTGCCTGGATCGAGTTTAAGCCTCCAGGTCCAGGACCCAAATAGCAGTGGACTCAGTGGGAATCCAGCAATGTATTACACCATCTGCTGGTCCCCCTTATGTATTTTTTAACATGTTATAGGGCATATGCATTCTCCAGAGAGACAGAGACAGAGACAGAGAGAGAGGAAGGCTGAGGGGAAACTAAGAAGCACTTCTTGGGGGAGACACCATGCCACAATCCCCTCTCCTTAGCTCTGCTCTTGGACCCCGGCATGAGCTCACCTGTACCCAGTATGCTTTCCAAGACACGGACGGATTCCAGGCCTTGAACTGCACGGTCAGTCATGCTGGATCCAGCCCCAGCATGCCACCGCCGGTCCAGTTTCTCATGTACTCTTGATCTTGATTTTGGTTTGAAAACCTGTTTCCTATCTTATGTGCTCCTGTGTTTAATTCAAATTCCTCATATCTACTTGTTCCCCAATTCAAGTCAAATTGCTTCTCTGCAACTAAGAAATCAGATTCTAACTTCTGATTGCTCCTGTTGTGTGATGATTAATTACCTTGAACTTATTTTAACTGATTGAATTTCCTAATTACTCAGTATGAATGAACTAAGTTGGAGCTTATAATAAATCATAAGGAAAATATTTATAATATTAAACTGTTTTTAGCTCAATTTTAAGATACAAATTATGTGACAATTTCAGCATGAAGGCAGAAGTTTGGGATTTAAATTAACTAGGGAAAATTTATTCCAATTGTCTAAACATCAGCGAACCCATTTATACTTAGAAACACACGTATAGGAGTAAAAGAGAAATTATCCTTTGATTCGGAAATTGAAGTGGGCTTCCCAGGTTTCACTGAGATAATAGTATCATTTATCATAAATAGGGTAGTACAATGATTTGCGATGTTGTGTTTATTGCATTATTTTCTGAACTAAGCATATATTTGTTTTCAAAACTGCATTATTCATGTTAGATTAATATAAATGAGTACTTCTTTGGGGGTTCAAGTCTAAAATAGAGATAGATAGGCTAGAAAAATTAAGTACAATGTCTTATCTTGATATCAAAACATAAACAAAGCCAAATCAAATTATCCTAATCTTATACAGATGGTGCAATTATTTCCCTCAAATGTTTTGAGAATAGCGAAGGTATTCAGTAATTAACCTCGCGAGATCTAACCTTGCTAAATGCTCAGGCATCCAATTATCATGTACACTATTACAAAATGATTTGCTGGCTGTTTTTCAAGTTTGGTTTAATTACAAATTGAGTAATAGACTTCTCCTATTGAAAAAAAAAAACCAATAAAATAACATGAACAAAACATCCAAACTTTTTGTTTTTTCCTTACTGTCTGAAAAATAAAGTTTTTATTACATTAGGCTTGCCTAAATTTCCAACATCATATCCCATGTTTAGGATCTTTTCAAGTAACCAATTGTCCAGCAAAGGTGTCTACATACTTAACACACACTACAGTTTGCTGTTTTCCACACTTGGAATTCAACTTCCAAATTCAACATGCACTTTCTTCATCTCTATTTCCTAAAACTATTCAATATTTTAGAACCTACCCAAACCTATATTCATGTCAGGGAAGAAAATTGTGTAATAAAATGTTCTTGAGTGTTTAGTTTTATTAATCGGAAACATCTCCATAACAAATAAAAAGAAACATTATAGGAAGTGTAGCAAAATTATTTTAGAAGTATTGTTGAATCAACAAAAGGAGAAAAGGGGGCCAGCAGGTGGCATGGTGGTTAAGGTGCTAGACTTCCATATGACCAACTATGGTTCGAGTTCCAGACCTTGTAGCTTGAAAGTCATACTGGACGTGTGAGTGTGTGTGTGTGTGTGTGTGCCCAAAATCCTAGAAGGATAATGGAAGGGAAGATATTGTGGTGTAACCATCACCCTGGAGGGGTGACCACATTCCCTTTCCCACTTTCTGACAAGTCCACGAACCCTATGACAATAACCTAAAAAACAGAGAACAAGAAGAGAAAAGGTAATAGCCAATTTCTTTACAAAGATGTTTGAAACAAAGATGTGGATACTTCCTGCAGCACCTGGGACTATTGGCAAGATGATGGCCGACAGGTTGAATTTCATCCCAAGGTACTCGAAGTCTCAAGACAGAAGGAGATGGGAAGTGAACGATGACAAACCTGTATAAACCCAGATACTTGAAGAAAGGTTGTTCAAGGGAAAAGTGGATTAAGAAATGCAGTCATAGGCCAAGGAGAAAGGACAAAACCGCTTTAGGTAGAAAATAAAACAAGATATAAAATACAACATATCACCCATGTAATACTGTATGGAATAGAAATCACCTTGTGAAGAAATTACCACAAAAGTGGTCCCAAGTAATGCTACAGTTTAAATATGCTCCATTCCTGTTTATGTGTTAAAACTTGGTGGGAACTTAATCTGGATATAGGACTAAGAGGGGAAGCCTCTTAATCGCAGGGATTAGGATGAGACAAGGTTATCGAGACTGAGCCCCATCTGAATACTGGTAGCTTACAAAGAGAGGGAGAGAGACGAGACATGGACACCCTCTTGCTGTCTCTGTGTGATGCTGTACATGCCTCAGGACTTCACAGAAGACCCCAAACAAGAAGTCAGTGTGGCACCTTGACACTGGACCTCTGAAATCACGAGCTAAATCTGCCTCTATCCTTTTAAATGCTCTAGACTCAGGTACTTCTGTTACTAGCAATACAACAGACTAGAACAGGTAATAGCTATTCTAAAGTGCCATGAAAAAATAAATGTAAAACAAGCACTTGGACTAAGGTTTCAGTGGGTGCAGCTGCAAGGTTCATCAATACAAAAAAAGTTCTCTGTAAGATGAATAAAATAATAAACTGTTAGAGTATAAGAAAAATATCTTCTGTGAATCAAACAGTAAACAGCAGAACACTGGAAATAGATTTCTATATATTGAGATACTAGATTTGAAAAATAAGTATACTTACATTTACGAAATGTTCTAGTACAGATGAAATCTCTAAAATGAGCATGGTAGTTAAAAAGAACGTGCAGATTTGAAGATAAAAGGTACTTGTCCAAAGGGGGGAAAATCATTGTGAATGTTGATATGCACAGTTAAAAGTCAGACTCAGGGCTGGATGGTGACGCAGCAGTGAAACGCAGCACTCTGGGAATCTGGCCCACATGGGAAGGTTCTGGGTTCGTGCCTGGAGACCTCCCTGAGTACACCGGCGATGAGTGCACCCATGATCCAGGGCTGGCTGAAACCGGGGGTGGATCACGGCATCAAGACCCTCTGTCTATTTGTCTTTGTGCATCTATCTTGCTCACTGAATAAGTAAATAAACTTAAAGAAAAACAAAAGACAAACAAAATGGCCATCAGATTGAATATCGCAGGAAAACAATTTTAAGTTAAAATAAACATCTAAGGAAATTATACAAGAATGGCAAATGAAATAATAGTGATAATAGGGCTTCAAAATTAAAGACATTGTTTAAAATGTGAAACATTTCAATACATATTTAATGCGATATCTAGAAATAAATCAGTAAATTCCCTGACTCTTGATACTTACAAAGTATGAATTAAAATTCCCATGAATTAAAATTAGTACAATTAAAGGCCAGCCAGATGGCATGGTAGTAAAGGTGACTGGATCCCACATGTCCAACTTCTGATGCTCAAATTCCAGACCCACAGCCTGAAAACCACAATGGGCACCTATGCATGCACATATGCCTAAAATCCCAAGAGGAGTATATGGAGGAAAAGAGATTGAGGAGTGAGCATCCTCTCTGGGGGTGCATTCTCACATTCTCTCTCTGTGTCTCTCTCTAACTCTTTTTGGTGAATGCAGGTGCCTTAGAGCGAATTTAAAATAAATAAATAAATAATTTAAAGATAGTATAATTTAAAAAAAGGATTAGATAAATCCAAAATTATTCCAGATTTAAATACTTTTTCTCAGTAAGGGTGGAAATTCAAACTTATCCAATAGGGTACTCTTCTCAAGAAGCGCAGAATACCAGTTCTTTTCAAGTACCTATGAGATAGCCATTGGACCAGCCCACGCTATGGTGGTTAAGGCCACTGGATTCCATGTGGATGACTCTCCTTGATTGAAGGCTTAAAAAACATACCAGGCACAAGTGTGTGTATGTCCCAAGTCCTGAAAGGTGGGAGAATGGAAGAGAAGGGGTTGCAGTGTGACCCCCTCTATGGGAAAGTGTGTTCTCGCGTTCCCTTTCACTCTGTTTCTCTCCCATGAGGGTGTGTGCATAATTTTTAAAAAAAGAAAAGAAATATTCATCAAGATAGGCCACATGCCACATCATCTCTTAAAGTATAGTATCTAAAAGTTTTTGATTTTTGTTGTTATGTTCTGGTATTTGTGTGTAAATGTACGTGTGTTTGTAAAATGGCAATTCAAATGTAATTTTTCTATATTGCTTAGAATTTTATGGTTTCTCAATGTCATCTGTTAAACAGAAATTATACCATAATGAATTGTACAGAGGAAGACAAAGGGGCCAGATGGAGGGGCCATGGCTTGCCATGATGCTCTGCAAGGGACTCTTAAATACATCCATACATACATACTCTCACATACTTACAAGGGACTGCCACCAGAGCCCCTCTCCCCAGACTATGCTAGGCACAGGCTCACCCATGGCCCAGAGCTGGCTGAAAGCTATAGGTGGGTCACCTTGTCAAGACCCTGTTGGGGGGACTGTCTCTCTCCCCCACCATGTCTCCTTGCTCATGAAGAAGATATTATACTTTAAGAGATGACGTGGCATGTGGCCTATCTGGAAGAAATATTTTTTTTTTTAAAGAGAGAAGCAAATAGACTTTTGTACATTTTTAGACCTAGTGAAATACTTCTTAGCCAAGGAAATTATTGGTTAGAGAAACCATAGTTTACACTGGATGCTGAAGAGGGGCCTTTGATCTTTCTTCTTCACATTCTCCTTTGGAAAATATTCAAGTGTGAGTCTATGAGAACATAAGCTTGTCCGAGAACTTCAGGAACTTCTTGATATTAAATACCCTTTTAGTCTGAGTTGTAGACTATTCAAAATATTAATGATCAGACATGTTTGTGTGGGGTGTGGTTGTTACATCATTTGCTGTGGTTGTTACATCATTTCTTACTTTTTAGTAAAGTTAATTATTTACTGAAGGCTTCTTTCTTTTGTTCTAGGTTGTGTAATTAGGACTTTAAAAATCTATATAAACCTTAATGCATCATTTTGAAAATAAATGCTTTTTTCTTTTTCTTTCTTTTTTTTTTTTTTTTTTTGGAGAGGTTTTTGCTATAGGGCGTGTGGGTTTGCCAGACAGACAGAAACAGAGAGACAGAAAGCAAGAAATCACCCCCCCCTCCCCATGGAGGATGGCCACTCCACAATCCCTTCTCCTCCATTCTCCTCTCGGAATCTTGGGCATGCACACACACACCCCCACGTGAGTTTTACGCCACTGGGTCCGGGATGCGAACCACGGTCGACTACGTGGGAGTCCAGTGACATAGCCATTACGCTAACTGCTGGTCCCAATAAATGCTTTTTTCTAACTATAGCGATGGCAACAGGGTAATTACTTACCTTTGTTTTATATTCAGTTTTAAGAAAATGATTCTGTGAAACAATTATTTTATTTCAACTAATTATTTTAGTCAATTGGATACTTGATACCTAGGATGTGAAATTTTTTTATAAAGAATTATTTTATTTGACTTAATTAACGAATGCATTGATTTCAATTTGACCAGAGAGGGACAGAGTGAGAGAGAGAGGGAAAGTGAGAAAGCAAGCTGCCACATTCGGGACTTGAACCATGTTCAGTAGTGTTGGAGTCCAAAGCCCTTAACCACCTCACCACCTGCTGGCCCCTGAAATGTTTGATAGTATGCCAAGAGTTTAGTCATATGTGTGAGACATGCTTTAGTTTTATATATATATATATATATATCTTCTGGATAATTAATATTGTATTAGAATTTAGAGTTCAAGGTTTCACAGGTCAGTGTTGAGTATTATGAGAACTCTTTAAAAATCGTAACCAGATTTGTCCTCTTTATTAAAACATCCCTCTTGGAGGTTAAATTCCGTCTGGTGCTTATTTACCTGCTATTTCAGAGACTGTGCAACCTCATTAAGTAAAATCCAATTATCTGTTTGAAGGAGAAACAAATTATTTCTTATCGCTGCCAAAAATGCCATTGATCAGGAGATTACCTGTGGCAAACAACATGCCCGAGTTCACAGAGCTGGTCACTGATACCCAGGAAGATAACCCAAGACGATTTGTATCACAGGCATCTAATTTCATGTCTGGCTGATGCTACTTCCTTATTTTTAACCCCTGATATTAAATTTAATTACCTTGATACTTAAACTATTTCTTCCTCCAGTTTTCTACAACAAAGGATGACTAAGTATGTAAAAAAAAATCTTTATATAATAAATTACATTACAAATATTTAGTTCTAGTAATAAATGACTTATGTGCCATGGCTAAACATTAAATGAAAAAATTATTTATGTCAAAAATGTGTATCTCTTTCATCCTGTCGGGACTGGGGACACGCACGCACACATGCCAGGAATGTTGTTTCAAATCAGAACGGACCATGGCTCAAACCTGATGTTAGCTGTGTACCACCTGGCCCCCTTAACCACAAAGCCACAGGCCAACCCTGCTGGCTGGACAGTTCTTTCTTTTTTTTAATGGATTATTTTATTTCAAACACTCTCCAAAAACAAACACATGACTAGGAAGGGAGGAAAGATGGGGGAAAAAAATGCGTTGTTTTTTTTCTTGGATAATAACAACAGCATAAGCCATCTCGATTTAAATATGTTGAGAGGAAATGCTGGCCGCGATTAATCTATGGACTTATTTTCTTATGTGTCTTCAAATGAACAAGCACACTCTATCAAAAACACTGGGGTCGGGACCAGCAGTTGGCATAATGGCTATGTTGTTGGGTTCTCAGGTAGTCAATCATGGTTCAAGTCCTGAACCTGGCGGCTTAAACTCACATCAGGTGCAGCTGCATGCGTGCCCAAGATCTCGAGAGGAAAATGGAAGAGAAGGGATTGTGGTGTGGACATCCCCCCTGGGGGGTGATTTCTCGCTTTCTGTCTCTCTGTCTTTCTGGCAAGCGCATGTGCCCTGTAGCAAAAACCTCTCAAAAAACAAAACAAAACAAAACAAAAACCACTGGGGTCAAGAAAGGCAAAGATTACCTATTTAGCCAATCTTATGGAGAAACAATTAATTTGCATTTGAAAGAATTGACAGCTTATTTATTGGTAGAAAAGTACTGGCTGTGGGCGCTGGTGGGCAGGCAATGATGAGTTAGGTTGGACAAGCTTTGGCCTCAGTAGTCCCGTGACTGGACTAGACCTTTCACTGCAGGGGAAGAGTCAAGCTGAACCAGGAACACAGATGTTTCCTCTTTTAGAAACCATGTGAGCATTTTGGGAACCAGCAGTTAACCTAATGGCTATGTCGCTGGACTCCCAGGTAGTCTACCGCGGTTCACGTCCCGGACCCGGTGGCTTAAAACTCACGCCAGGCGCGTGTGCGTGTGTGCCCAAGATCCCAAGAGGAGAATGGAGGAGAAGGGATTGTGGTGTGACCATCCCTCCTGGGGGGTGATTTCTCTCTTTCTGTCTCTGTCTCTCTCTGTCTGTCTGGCGAGCACATGTGCCCTATAGCAAAAACCTCTCAAAAAAGAAAAGAAAAGAAAAGAGAAAAGAAAAGAAAAGAAACCATGTGAGCATTTTGTTCAAGAAGAATTATTCATCAGAAGCTGAAGTCTCTTACTAAAAGTTAACACTAAATCTCTGAACAAATAAGTTGACCGTATGAACTCATCTTACTACATTTATGAGATCTGTGCAAATGCTTCCCAAACCCAGAGATATAAATTAATCAATACTGAAAAATTATAGTGAGTAAGAAATAGTATATTTATACCATTGACTTATGTTAACATCTGTTTTACTTTCTCTTATGACATAATTTTAAGCTTAAGAAATGGGAAATAATGAAGCAATGTCTTCAAAACTGCTTTATTTTGTACAGATAAGAAAGCACACTGATCCATCAGGTGGCATGGAGCTTAAGGAGCTGGATTCCACATGGCCAGCTGTGTGATGAGTCCCGCCTACCAGACACATGTGGATACGTGCACAAAATCTGGAGAGGAGATTGGAAGCCCCAAATCCTGAGGAGACTGGAGGAAACGGGATGCAGTATGACCATCTCCCTTGGGGGGTGATTTCTCAGTTGTCCTCTCTCTCTGTCTCTCTATAACAAAGACAAACAAACAAAAATAACCATAAGCTATTAGATGCTTCTCCTATACAAGAAGTGCATAAAAATATATATTGAAATTCCATGTGTTAACTCTATAATTTTAAGTAAATAAGAAAATTGCAGACTTATAAAATTCAGGGTCAGCAGGTGGCATGGTGATTAAGATGATGAACTCCCACGTGGCTGATTGAGGTTCAAGTCCTGGACCTGGCAACTTGCTTTCTCACTTTCTCTCTGTCTCTCTCTTGTGAGCACATGTACCCTATAACAAATTAAAAATAATATTAATAAATAAAATGAAGTTAATTCTAAAAAATTATAAAACTCTTTAGTACATACTTTTTTGTCAATATACATATTGTGATACGTATTTTTAAAAGAGAAATATTCATGGGACAAGCAGTTGGTGTAATGGCTGGAGTCCCATGTAGTCGACCACGGTTCGAGTCCCGGACACAGAGTAGCTTAAACTCATGTGGGGCGCTTGTGCGTGCATGCTCAGGATCCCGAGAGGAGAATGGAGGAGAAAGGATTGCGGCATGGCCATCCCCCTGGGAGGTGATTTCTCGCTTTCTGTCTCTCTTTCTCTCTCTGTCTTTCTGGCAAGTGCACATGCCCTATAGCAAAAACCTCTCAAAAAAAATAGAAATATTCATTTATTCAAAAAGCATATCTTAGTATCAGTATATATAGCACATTTGTAGAGTGATTTTTGAAATGTTACCTAGAGTCTCTTTCAGGTTCCCAATGTATTTAGGAGTTTGTAATGTCAAAATTATGTTCCAAATAATACTAAGACATTATTTACCTTTTCCCCTATTTTAAACGTGCAGAGAAGTTTTCTAGCGGCTGCATGATCTGTGATAACGTCACCGCCCTGATCACTAGTGGGATGCATATGTGTCTATTTTGTTTTCTGTAATTTTCTATGGTAGTGGCATTGGTGTATCTACACATGCACTGTTAGGAATTAACTCAGTCTCAAAAGTTTCACGAGACTTTTTCTAGTTATTTTTATTGTAACTGCTATAATCTTTGTGACCAAGTGGCATCCAATAAATTATTTGAGAATTTCGAAATTTTTCTTATTGGCATATGAAAACATAAAGTTTGGTGTTGCTATATTTTGCAAGAATATTTAAAAATGGAAAACTTTTCTAAAATTTAAAATTATATCTAAATATGTTATTCTGGAATTTAATATCTCCTTTTAAAAAGAAAATATATATATTTTTTCCTATGTTTAAGAATTGGTTGGTTGGTAGAAGACTTTCTCAATCAATAGCTGCACTATCCCTAAAGATTTTGAATAAAAGATGAAACTGACATATCATAGCCTTATGTAAGACAATGCTTTAGAATACATTCTAAAGACAATGGACAGATATTTATATAAGAGAGTTAACTGTAAAAAAATAGCTTTCTCAGCTTTAGAACATTAATGGCATGATATTTTTAAGAATTACTTTATTTTATTTATGTATATATTTATTTAAATTTGACCAGAGAAGGACAGAGTGAGAGAGAGAGAAGAGAGAGGGAAAGTGAGAAAACAAGGCACCAGGTCCCCATGGTCAACCATGTGAGAGTCCAGCATCCTTAACTACCACACCACCTGCTAGCCCCAGTATATTGTGTTTTATGCAGAATAACAGATTTGAAAACTATATTGTCAAGATAATTTGTAAATTGGGGGCCAGCAGTTAGTGTAATGGCTATGTCGTTGGACTCTCATGTAGTCCACCGTGGTTTGCGTCCTGGACCTGGAGGCTTAAAACTCAGACCGGACGCGTGTGCGTGTGTGCCCAAGATCTTGAGAGGAGAGCGGAGGAAAAGGGATTGTGGTGTGACCATCCCTTCTGGGGGGTGATTTCTCGCTTTCTGTCTCTGTGTCTCTCTCTGTCTGTCTGGCGAGCGCACGTGCCCTATGGCAAAAAGTTCTCAAAAAAAGAAAAAAAGATAATTCGTAAATTATTTTGAAATGAATATATTCGGACTTTAATAAAAAGGAATAGAACATTTTAAATGTAGACATGATTAGCCATTAAAAAAATAGTTTATTAACGCTTGTTAACCTAAAAATGGAAAGAAAGAAAAAGCCACAAGAGTATTTCAGAGGATAAATTGTCATCTCACATTGGCTGGAAAAGCACATGGAACAGCTGTAAGACAAATCCTTGGGTGGATGACCTTGCTGCGCGCCTGCTGTAGGAAAAGTCTGCACGCGGAGTCTAGGCACTGCTGCTCTCTAACGACATGGTGCTGCATGGAATTAGAGATCTATTGCAAGCACCACGACTGAGCTAATTAAACCTGCAGCCTTGTGCTTTTGCCTTTGGAGTGACTATATCTACAGATAGCTTTAGACTTGCTGTTTTGCTTTCATTCATCCAATATTAGCACAAATTATAAGTGAAGTATACATTTTATGCGACTGGAAATGACACCAGTGAACATTTTGAGTACATTTTTTGAATTCCGTATGTTATCTTGAAACAACTTTGTGAACCTTTGAGTAAGAGTGTGAAAGGGATGGAAGGAATTGCTGAGAAGGAATGGCGCCGAGTTCTACCAGAAGTCAGTGTATGCCTTGCCACATGAACACGCAGAAAAGAAACAAAGAAAAAGAGTCAGTTTTTATAAAGAATGTTTGATGAATCACGAATAGAAAATATTATTAAATCTTGGCTCATAAATGCAAATCTTTTTATATTCTGGGTGATAAAATGGGATATCGTATGAACATAATCAACTTCAAAACTTGGATATTTGGCAGACATCATCTCGAAAATAAAAAAATTTAGTCTGTTACTTGGACAAAAAACAACTGACAGTACAATATTTGTGCCAATAATAAAATTTGCATTTTTAAGAGGAAATTAAATATTGAAAAGCTTGTATCTGCCAACGTGAATTTGACAGCTTCCTAATGCCATACTTAAAAACTTCTGTGATATAATTGAGGTGGATATTAGCGTATGCTTTTTTTTATATGCATAATAATAAACTATGTCAACATCTGGAAGAGCTCCATGAGTCAGGGAATCAATCATTTCTAGAAGATAATGCACAGGGGCCAGCAGGTGGCATGGTAGTTACGGGCACTGGACATGGCGGACCAATGATTCGAGTCCTGGAACTAGCAGCTTTTCCTCTCTCTCTATCCCTCTCTGGTCAAATTAAAATAAATAAATAAAGTTAAATAAAATAATTCTTTTTTAAAAAAGATAATGCATAGTGTTACAAAAATCATGCACGTGTAAACATTTGACATACGCCAATAGATTTATCTATTTATTTACAAATTTTTAATTTATTCATGATGGAGCATGTGCACGTGAGAGAGAGGGAGGGAGAGGTGAGCACCCTGTGTAGGGTCTGATCACTGCCGTCCCTTCCTCCAGGCCCACAGTCCCAGCAGATCTTGGGCTCTTATCCAAGTGCCTGGTGGGTGGCAGGCTGACAGGGCCAGTGGCTCAAACCACAGTCACCCTGTAGGACTGCTCTCTTATATAGCAATTAGCACTGAGCTACAGAGCCAGACTGACCAATAGTTTTAAATGTGTCATAGTAAGAAAAGTTATTCAAAGTGATTTTAGCTCCCGCACTGCGACCTTTAAGAGCTACTACAGGGGACAGCAGATGGCGTGGTGGTTACATCACCGAAAGCCCACATGGCCAACTGCAGTACAAGTCCTGGACCAGTGGTCTGAAAGAAACTCATGTTAGACACGTGTGCGTGCGTGCCCAAGATCCCTGGAAAAGAATAGAGGAGAAGGGATTGCTGCATGGCCCTCCCCCTGGGGCACGGTTTCTCTCTTTTCTTCTCACTGTCTCTGTATCTCTCTATCTCTCTATCTCTGGCCAGCACACATGGACTAAGGCAAAACCTCTACAATCAAAAAAACTACTATACAACTCTCACTGTCTCTGTATCTCTCTATCTCTCTATCTCTGGCCAGCACACATGGACTAAGGCAAAACCTCTACAATCAAAAAACTACTATACAACTCACAACCAACACTGTAAATACACACACACACACACACACACGCACACACACTCATACAAAGTCTACATAAACAAAAGCACTCTGAAATTGTAACCAAGGTTCGAGCTTAGAAAATGTCAGATCCAGAGCTCTAGCCCGTGGGGCCACATCAGAATGAAATAAATAGAAGCCTCTGCCCTCATGGTGCTATTAATGTTCTCCTGGGACGGTTTTATTTCAGCAGGTGGCTTTATGCCTCTATTTCAGACATTTATTTTTTTTCTGGTTGATTTTGAATCTATATACACACACACACGCACACACACACACACACACACACACACACATATATATATGATACAGATATAGTACAGATTGTTACTTTCTGCCTGTCATGCTTGAATAGTTTGTTCGTTGGTTTTGTTCTGCTGTAGACCAGGCGCACTCACTGAATAGAGAGAAGAAGTGAGGAATCGCGGCCCAGGATGGCCATGCCACAGTCCCTTCTCCATTTTCCTCTCAGGATTTTGGCCACACACACACACGTGTCTGGCGTATTTCTTAAGCCGCAGGTTCCAGACCTCCAACTGCCTCGTTAGCAAAGCGAGATCCAGCTGCCTTCACCTCCCTGCTACTGGCCAACCCCATATTTGGCTTTTTAAAATTTTATTTATGTTCTATGCTAGAACATAGCATTCTAATGTTACCTGAAATTGTATTTCCTGAATTACCATGAGAAGCTCTTCAAAATCACTGCCACTATTCTTATTACTATGGTATTTTTAATTTGCCAGCTAGCAAATTTATTGCCTACCTTTAACTTTCTGCTTTAAAAACACATTTGAAACCAAATTCCATTCTTCTTAACCAACTGAAATATGACATTTTACTTCAAAATATTATTTTTTTGAGATTCTGTTTACGCATTATGCTAATATTGATTAAATACATTGTTAGAATAGGATTCAGCAAAGATATTTTAGCAAAATTTAATTCTACTTAGCATTTGTGATTACCATTTATCTAAAGTACTGACAGATATGCTTGGCTCTAAGTTTATTGTTTGTTTTGTAAACAATGATTCTACTGTATGTTGTCTTAAATGCAGATTTTGGAAGAGTTCTTAAAACAGAACACCATCAGAAAATTTCTACTCCAACACGTGTTGAATTTATCCATGCTGTTACTCGACATATTTTGGTGGATTTCTATTTCTTTAACTACTGTAACTTTTCGTTGCATTTGTGTATTCGAAGGCTAATTTGTCTACTAAAATAGTCTACCTTCACCATTTTTACACTTCTTTTGAGGAAAATAGGTAGAATCATTATTTGTTAATAAATTGAGGACCTAACATCCTCTCCTGCTTTTTAAATGCTAAACTCTTTGTAGATATGCACTGGGAACTATTCCTCAAAGAGGGGGAACAATCCAAAATGAAGGCCTATATTTTGTTAGAAGCCAGATCACAAAGCAAAGGTGGATTGGAGTTTCCATCATTTTTTTTTTTAAACAAAGCTGTAAGGATAAGTTCCTTTTCATTGGGGAACTTTTTAAAAATATTGATAGGATTCATTTTCTGGGTAGATGTTTAAAGTCAAGAATGTTGTCATATTTGAAGGATGTCACTTCTGTTGCCGAGAGTCTGGAATAAAACAAACTCTGTGTGTCTGACATTATGGTTTCAGATGTTTCTATTTTTAAATTAATTTCACTAGTCTATTGTTTTGTATGGATTTTTTTTCCTGATTTTTTTATAAAGAATTTTAAGAAACTCTCCAATGATCCATACTTATTTATAATGCTTTCTTGTTGAGGTTATTGGTGGGATCTGCAATTTGCTTCTAACCAGTAGAATTTGGCAGGGTGTGTGACTTGAAGTTATTATTAAAGCATGTAATCAGTTCGCCTTTCTGTTTTATTTTGTTTATGACAGAGTGTTGCTATACGGTGACCCTTCTGCTTCAGCCTCCAGAGTAGCTAGGACTAAAAAATGCATCACTGTGCCATCTTTGTAGATGGGCTAGGAGGGGGCCAGCAGGCATGATAGTTAAAGCACTGAACTTCCACATGGTCAACCACAGTTTGAGTCCAAGACCTGGTAGCTTAGTTTCTCACTTCCCCTCTCTTTCTCTCTCTCTCTGTCTCTCTCTGGTGGGCTCATGTGTCCTAAAGAAAAAATAAATTTAAAAGATAATAATGACCGGGACCAGCAGTTAGTGTAATGGTTGTGTCTCTGGACTCCCATGTGGTCGACCACGGTTCGTGTCCTGGGCCCAGTGGCTTGAAACCCTGGGTGCTGGTGCGTGCGTGCCCAAGATCCCGAGAAGAGAATGGAGGAGAAGGGATTGCAGCGTGGCCATCCCCCCTGGGGGGTGATTTCTTGCTTTCTGTCTCTCTGTCTCTCTCTGTCTGGCGAGCGCACGCACCCTGTCGCAAAAACCTATCAAAAAAAAAAGAAGATAATGATCATAAATAAAATTAAGTAATTCTTTAAAAAAAAAGAAAGAGAAAGAAAGAAAGAAAGAAAGAAAGAAAGAAAGAAAGAAAGAAAGAAAGAAAGAAAGAAAGAAAAGGAAGGAAGGAAGGAAGGAAGGAAGGAAGGAAGGAAGGAAGGAGAAAGAAAAAGGAGAGAGGCTGGGAATTGAACAGGGACCCACGTGGCCTCAGGAGTGGCAGCATGTATTAGTGTCACTGCCACAGCGGGGCCTGTGATCAGTTATTGGTTTGAACTAATCAAAAAGAAATTGTTCTGTGAGGGTGTCACCGAATATGGCAAGCCCTGCAACAGAAATTCTAGAGGGAAGAGAATCTCTCTTTGGTTGGTTGAGAAAAAATAGGCTATTGCACCTTCTATGGCTGCAAGGAAATACATTCAACCAAAAGTCACTTAAATTAGAAAGAGGACTCTAAGTCTCAGAAGAATCCCAGTCTTGGCCAACATCTCTTGTTTAAGTTTATTTTTATTTATTTCTTCCATGAGAGAAAGAAACAAAGAGACAAAGAGAATGGCACCCTCTGCAGTGTCTTTGTGCAGAGATTCCACCTCCGCCTTCACCCAGCCCAGATCGATTAGACCGCGTGATCGCAGGCACAGGGAGGCACTGGGACGTGAGCCTGGGATCTTTCCATTGCACCACCATGGCTGGACTCTTAGCCATGAACTAGTTAGGTTGTTTCCAGGCCCTTGATCCATCAAGAACTTGCCAATATCCAACAACACTTATTATTATTATTATTATCTGAGAGGTTTTTTGCTATAGGGCGCGTGCACTAGTCAGACAGACAGAGAGAGGAGAAGGGATTGCGGCATGGCCATCCCCCATGAGGGGTGATTTCTTGCTTTCTGTCTCTCTGTCCCTCTGGGCACACACGCATACTTGACTACATGGAGGCCAGCGACATAGCCATTACGCTAACTGCTGGTCCCAACACATATTATTTTAAACCACTGTGTTTGTAATAATTTATTACAGAGCAAAAGAAAAGAATGCACCATGTGTTTAAGTATTTCAAGTGGCAGATACCTGAGCTTAGTTTTGCATTTCCCAGGTTATGTAACCCATGACAGGAAAGAGGCTTTATTTATTTATTTGTTTATTTATTTTAGAGAGGTTTTTGCGATAGGGCATGTGCACTTGCCAGAAAGACAGAGAAAGACAGAGAGACAGAAAGCAAGAAATCACCCCACCAGGGTAGATGGCCATGAGATCATGATGCAATCCTTTCTCCATTCTGGATATTGGGCATGCATACACATGTGCCTGGGTCCGGGACTCGAACTGCAGTCGACTACATGGGAGTCCAGCAACATAGCCAGTACACCAACTGCTGGTTCTGAAAGAGGCTTTTTAAAGTGAGTCATATGTGTGAATGGCTTCCTATTCTGAGTGAGAAGGTTCTAATATTTTTTTGGACTCCTCCATTCTCCTTATGGGATCTTGGGCACACACGCACGCTCGCCCGGCGTGAGTTTAAGCCACCGTGTCCGTCGACTATATGGGAGTCCAGTGACATAGCCATTACACTAACTGCTGGCCCCCCTCTTTCATACTTGACATCAATAATTTGTGACTTTTTTCTTCTTGGTTTGTATAGCTAGAGTATTAACCTTGTTCCATGTACCTATCTTTAATTTTTAATTTTTAAAAAATTTTTCCTTGTATCCTATTTTGTTTTATTAATTTCTGCTTTGATTTTCATTATTTTCCTTTACTTGCTTTGAACTTAAATTATTCCTATTTTTCTAGTTTCCAAAGATGTAAACTAAAGGATAGTTTTTTTTTTAATAATTTTCCATTATATACATTAAATGCTATAAAATGCCTCTAAGTACAGTAGTCACTATGTCACCCAAATTTTTACAAGTCCCCCATTTCATAAAAATGGAATTCCATTTTTATTTGTTCAAACTAGTTCTAAATTTCTCTTGGTGATTCTTTTCAACCTTTGATGTTTAGGAGATAGTTAACATCCAGATGTTTGGGAATTTTTTCAGCTATCTATCTGTTATTAATTTCTACTTTAATTCTATCAGGATTTGAAAACATACTTCAATCTTCATAGGATTTCAATTTTTTTTACTCATTTTATTTTTTAACATTCAAAAACTGCATATCGTTACATCCTACAAAATGAATTTTCCCAGTACAAATACACTGCCTATTAGTCCTGTCAAAGACAATACCTTACACATTATCATCAAGTAATTTTTCCTTCATGCATTCCTTAAATGTTTTGCTTCTTTCTTTTTCCCCTTGATTCTCTCTGTCTCACCTTTCCCCATTTCCCACCCTCTAATATTTTTAATTTGTTAGGTGTATTTGATGCCTTAGCGTGTTTTATCTTGGTGAATGCTCCATCTAACCTTGAGAGTAATGAATATTCTGCCACTGTTTAATTATTCTGCAAATGTTGATTAAATTGGTTGATTAATAGTACTGCTCCAATCAGCTGGATCTTTTCTGATTTCCTTCAATTAGTGTAGTAGGCGTACTAAGTCTCCACCTGTAACAGCGAGTTCATGTAATTCTCTGTGAAGTACTACTAACGTTTGCCTCATTGTTTGTTTGTGATTTTTTTTTTCATCTAAAGTAAGCTTTACCTGTAATTCATATGCTACATAAGGTTTTTTGCTTAGTGTCAGCCTGGTATTTATTTCTTCATATCTTCACGTTTAACCTGAGTCTTTATATTTAAAATGTATTTCTTTTTTCTATTTTTGAGAGAGATTTTGCTATAGGGCACATGCACTTGCCAGGCAGAGAGAGAGAGAGAACACCCTGGGGGATATCTGCACTCTCCTCCATCCTTCTTCTGGGATTTTGGGCATGGGCACACACGTCCTCTGCAGGAGTTTCAAGCTGCCAGATTTGGGACTCGAACCACAGGCAGCAATATGGGAGTCTAGCTACTTAACCACTACACCAGCTGGTGGCCCCTTAAAATGTATTCCTTAACAGATAATGTATAGGTGGGTCATGTTTGTTTTTAATCCACTCTAACAAACTGTTTCTTTTAACTGGTAAATTTAGACTAGTCTAATATAAAGTGATTACAGATACAGTGAGATTAATATCTACCTTTTGCTTATAAACCTGAAGTAAAATATGTATAAAACTTAATCATATAAACAATTTTTTTAGAGGTTTTTGCTATAGGGCGCGTGCACTCACCAGACAGAGGGAGAGTGACAGAGAGACAGAAAGGGACAGCTGAGAGGTCAGGGGGGATGGCCACACCACAATCCCTTCTCCTCCATTCTCCTCTTGGGATCTTGGGCACACACACACATGCATCTGGCGTGAGTTTTAAGTCACTGAGTCTGGGACTAGAACTGCGGTCGACTACATGGGAGTCCAGCGACATAGCCATTATGCTAACTGCTGGTCCCCCATATAAACCATTTTTAAGTATACAGTTCAGCAGTGTTTTATATATATATATATATATATATATATATATTCACATTTTTTTTTTGGGAGAGATTTTCGCTATAGGGCGCGTGCGCTTGCCAGACACACAGAGAGAGACATAGAGACAGAAAGCGAGAAATCACCCCCCAGGGGGGATGGTCATGCCGCAATCCCTTCTCCTCCATTCTCCTCTCGGGATCTTGGGCACGCATGCACACGCGCCCGGCGTGAGTTCTAAGCCACCGGGACGCGAACCGCGGTCGACTACGTGGGAGTCCAGTGACATAGCCATTACGCTAACTGCTCGTTCCCTATATTCACATTTTTTTTAACTGATATCCAGAATTTTTTTTTTTTTGACAAATATTTTTGCTATGGAGCACATGTGCTCACTGGAGAGACAAAGAGAGAAAAAGTGAGAAATCACCCGCTTCAGGGGGATGGTCATGCCACTATTCCTTCTCCTCCATTCTCCTCTCAGATTTGGGGCATGCAAGCACACATAGTCAACATGAGTCTCATGCCGCCAGATCCAGGACTCAAACTGCAGTTGACCATGAGAGAGTACAGCACCTTAACCACTATACCACCTGCTGGCCCCTCCAGAACTTTCTTATCTCACAAAACTGAAATTCTTCATCTCTCAAGCAACAATTTCTCATTTTACCCTCTTCCCAGCCCTTGGCCACCACCATTCTAGGTCCATTTCTGTGTTTGACTACTCTGAATAACTCATGTAAGTGGAATCATACAGTATTCATTTATTTTGTGCCAGACTTATTTTACTTAGTGTGACGTCCTTACATTTTAATGATGTTGCAGCATGTGTCAAAATTTTCTTTCTTCTCAAGGCTAAATAATATTCCATTGTATGCATGTATTTTAAAAAATTCATTAATCTGTTGATAAACATTTGGGTTGGTGTTCCTCTTGGCCATTGTATATAATGCTGCTATGAACATGATTATACAAATAACTCTTCAAGACTCTGCTTTTCATTCATTTAAATATGTATCCAGAAGAATTTCTGGATCATATCACAATTCTATTTGTAATTTTTTAAGAAACTGCCATCTTGTTTCATTATCCTACATTCCTACCGACAATGCATGAGGACTCCAATTCCTCCACATTCTAAGCCACACTGTTTTCTTCTCTTGTTTAATGGCAGCCAGCCTCATGGGTACGAAGCGTTATCTCACTGTGGTTTTACTTCGCAGCTCCCTGGTGATGATCTTCTCATATACTTACTGGCATTCATATGTTGTCTTTGGAGAAATGTCTACTCGAGTACCTGGCCCACTTTGAATTGGGTTGCAAATAAAAGTATAATTGAAATAATAAACTAAAATTAGTTAAGAAGAAATAAATTTGAGTAAATTAATGTAGTTATAATAGTATAAAATAGAGCTAAAATAATATACATTGGGTCAGCCTGTTAAGACAGCTAGATCCCACATGGCTGACTTGGTGGGTTGGGACCCAGTGACTTGAACAACACTCTAGACACGTGTGTGCTCATACCCAAAATTCTGAAGGGAGGGAGACATGGAGGAGAAAGAATTGTGGCATGACCGTTTCCCAGGGGGGAGTGGGGTGCTTTCTCCCTGCCCCTCTTTCTCTGTATCTCTGTCTCTTTCTGGTAAGTGCACATGCTCTCTTGCTATATATATATATATACACACACACACACACACACACATATGCACACACACACACATACATGTATATATATGGTTGTCAGAAAAGTCATGACATATTTTTTCTATATTTTCTATTCAAAACTACATCATGACTTTTTTGACAACCCAGTATATAATCAAAGCCTTGAAAAGAATCAAAGAATGCTAAATACACTCAATGGAAAAAAATGGATTTTATTTGAAGAAGCATGAACGATATAAAAATAGTTAAATAAGATATTTTAATCCTACTTAATCTATGCCAGTTTGAAAATAAGTAATAAAGAAAAATATAAAGTGGTAAAAAAAAGTCAAAACTATTAGGTTGCACCTTTTTGCATAGAAAAAAAGTGTCATGACTTTCCAAATAACCTAATATAAAAAGCTCCAATAATAATAATATGATGGAAACAAAATTTAAGATACTTTCAATAATAAAACAGGTTAAAATCTGTGTTTTACACTGGTCCCATAGGACTGTGGGTTAAATCGCGTGTGGGGAGAGCCAGATCACCCATGGCTGATATTCATTCAAAAAGGAACCAAAGTGAGGTGCACTGGGAGGAAATGCCTAGTTATAAACTTCTTAGATTAAAACATTTGCACACACACGCACACACTCTCACCATTCTAGTAAAAAATCAGATGATAATAAGCATTTTAATTATTTTACAGTATTAATTTTTCTTTAAGCACATTTTCTTTTATTTCATTTTCTGTATGTTGCCAGAGATCATGTGTGCTCATTAGAAAAAGAGAGAAAGAGAGAGAGAGCTAGAACTTGGAAAACATGCCGGCCCACATACACGTGTGCTCAAATCCTGATAAGAAGAAGAAATGGAGAGTTTCAGCGTGACCACGCCCCACAGGGAGACTCTCTCTCTCTTTCTCTCTTTTTCTAATGAGCACACATGATCTCTGGCAACGTAAAGAAAATGAAATAAAAGGAAATGTGCTTAAAGAAAAATTAATACTGTAAAATAATTAAAATGTTTATTATCATCTGATTTGTTACTAGAATAGTGAGTGTGTGTGTGTGTGTGTGTGTGCAATTTTTTTAATCAAAGAAGTTTATAACCAGGCATTTCCTCCCAGTGCACCTCACTTTGGTTCCTTTGGAACGCTGGGCTCCTCTTTAGCGAGTTGTTGATACCTGTGTGTTAATACCTGTGATGGCCGAGGAGCTAATGCCCTTCCAGAAGTGCTGACCGACTTTCAGTGACTGGAGACTGTTCGAAGGAATTCAGCTGAATGTGTTTGCAATTATAAGCTAAATGGGTCTTAAAGGAATAACTCTTCCATGACAAATGTGTGACAAATAACTATTCCTGCACCTCTTCCACAGCACATTATGAACCTACATACTTAGCTTGATTTCTCTACTACCTCATCCATGGGACAGTGAAGAGTCAGATCGCATTTTAATTGCCTTTCCTTACTAGCCTTATTACTAATGAATGGATATGGGATGAGACATTCCAGAAACAATTGACAGCTTTTGATCCTTTCATTGCGACGTTCTGCCCTCTCCTGTGCATCATTTGTGGGGTTGTTTCCTCTGTTGAAATGTGTGGTGGCTGCTCACGGGATGGCAGTGTAGCTCTTTCAGTTAAGTGAGCCCAGGAGGAGTCGAAGAAGGACTTTGTAGCCCAAGTACCTCTATCCCTGACCCCGCTGTCCACTAGAGTGCTGGTCCTCAGCTACTCTGCCATTGGGCAGCTTTCCTTCCCTGTGTTTCCATCGGACACTCACTCTCTCCTGTAGTGATGCACACAGTTTGAGTAAGGACAGAATATGCTTTTAGTTTTTGCAGTGAAAGTTGTCCTCCAACTGCTGGGATGTATGAGAAGGATCTATAAGAAATCAAGGCAGAGGATACATGAATGTCAATGTGGGGCCCTCCGTTTTCCATCCCTTATACTATATTTACATGAGCAAGACCAAAAGCAGGTTAAGCGAAGAAGCCTATCGCATAAACATTATGAAGTATGGGGACCCAGCAGGTGGTATGGTGGCTGGGGCGCTGGACTCCCACATGGTGGATGTGATTCGAGTCCCGGAACTGGCAGCTTGCTTTTTCACTTTGCCTCTCTCTCTCTCTCTCTCTCTCTCTCTCTCTTTGTATCTTTCTGGTAAGCATATATGCCCTATAGCAAATTAAAATAATAATAAAATAAATAAAATTAAATAATCATTTTAAAAAATTCTTCAGTCTGATATTAGGCTAAAATGTATCTCTCTCAGTGAGGAACATGTTTTAGTTTTTTAATATTGTTTAGTAAATATGCGTCAGGACTCTTTAAAATTTTTATACCTTTCACACCAAAAATAGCACATGCAGCTAATTTATACAAACTGTTGTTTTCCCTTATTACGGGTTGTCAGAAAAGTCATGATGCATTTTCGCATAGAAAAACATGTCATGATTTTCCAGAAACCTAATATATTTATAACCATTATTTAAAATATTATTCTATTGTGGTTTTTTTTTCCTGTTCCCTAAACAATTATAAAGAAGTAAACAATTTTGAAAATAAGATACTTTATGGTCATAAACATGCAGCATACTATTGGGCTGTCAGAAAAGTCATGATGTATATTTTCTAGGTTTTCCTAATCGAAAATGTATCATGACTTTCCGGACAGCCCAACATCATTGTTGATGTGCAAATGGTCTTTATGCCCAGCAAAGACAACCGTTATCTGTGGTTCCATCTCTGACTTCATCCCGACTTCTCTCTTCTCTAGACACGACTCTTTCCTCACAGCCAAGTGTCTTCTCACAGGAGACCGTTCTCACCAGTGTGCTCGCACCATTTCGCAAACTGTGTATTGTAACTTAGTCATTGTTTATTTTTTTTTGTCTTTAATAGTTGAAATGAAAGTGTATATGACATACATGGAAACATGCATTGGATATAAATTTATGCAGTTCAACGAATTATCAAAGAGTGAGCACACCTGGTCAGGTAAATATACTTGAGGACAACTTGTTGCCCTCTGTCATTGCCGCTCTGGTTTCCTAAAGTGAAACTTGCCCTATCAGAGTGTCCTGCTTTTAAAAACTTTATAAAGAGCACATAAAAAACATTATTTGAAGTATTGCTCCTTTGATTCAATATTTTGTTTGAGATTCATCTATAAATATAAGCTTGTATGTCCTAGAAGGTCATCTATTTTTATCAGTATAACATATTCCATTACAAGAATGTATATCACGAAACACATCCTATTTATTGATAGACCTCATGAATTCCTTTCAGCTTTGTGCTATTTGGAATACTGCTGCCATAAACCTGTAGGGCACATCTTTCATGGACAAGGGTATGCAGTTCACTCAGATACCTGACATCCCTACACCCATACATTGTGATAATAAGAAGCAGGAGCAAAGCTGATATGTTACAAGACATGCTTTAGCTCAACTCCAGCAGATGCCGTCAGTTTTACAAAATGATAGTAAGCACTTACTTATATGTGAAAATTCCTGTTGCTGCACATTTTTATCATCACCTAATATTGTCAGTTCTTGGACCAGCAGATGATGTAATGGTTACATTTCTGGACTCCCACAGGGCCGACCATGGTTTGAGTCTCAGACCCAGAGGCTTGAAACTCATGCCAGTCATGGGGGTGTAGGTGCCCAAGATCCTGAGAGGAGAATGGAGGAGAAGAAACTGTAGTGTGGCCATCCCCCTGGGAGGTGATTCCTCACTTTCTGTCTCTCTGTCTCTCTTCGTCTTGTTGGATAACGCATGTGCCCTACAGTAAAACTCTCTCTCTAAAAAAAAGAAGAAAGAAAATGATCAGTTCTGCCTTTTTTTAAAAAAATTATAGAAGCATAGCTCTGATTAGAAAAAATGCACTGCAAAAATCTTTGTGTCAGCATGGGTGTTAGTAACAGATTATTAACAGCAGTGTGCTAAGTCCAGATCCTAGTTAGAAATCTATCCGCGTGACCTTTCAGGCAATTCAGAAGCTTTACTTGGCATATTTCAGGGGGAAGCTGCCCTCCCCACGCCAACCTGGTGCACAGCTAATCAATTCCTAAAGGGAGTTGTGATCAAGGACTCAGGACGCCCCCGCCAGTCATACTCTTCCCAATCTGCATTCCTAGCCCTGAACCATCATCTTTAGGTCTCCTAATCTGAGATCTTGGGAAGATGTGTCTTCAGATGGCTCTGTCAAGACGTCCTTATGGGAGAAAAAGGATGAAACCTGATAAATTAAATATCATTCATATGATCCTTTTATTGGGAAAATTTAATCCTTTCATAATAAGGTCCAAAGAATTTGGGGAAAACGTACCTTGTTAAAGTTTTCAACAGAATTTATATCCAACACAATTAATTGTATCACTTACATTAAGTTAAAGTTTACATGATTTGGAATTTGGGAAAAGTTATATGTTAGTATAGACCTCCATCTCTCTTGGACATTAATTGCTCTCTGTGAGTGGATGTTTTTCTGCTTTGTTTTATAATTATTTGTGCACATATTGTATGTCTTAAACTAGATTAAGTCAGTGACTATGGGACTATATACCTTTCATCCTTGTGTTTCTTTACTGCAACTTCTTATACCAAGTCGCATGCTTTGGAGATGGCCAGGAGGCTAAGTAGGATACTGTAAAAAATGAACAGGGATTGGACTGTCCAGTTAAATCACTGTCTCTTCTCTATTACCAATTTACCATTCCATGATTTTCATCTAATCCTACATGGTTTCATCCACAAACAACCTGAGCCATTTTTAACTATTCAGGGGACTCTTTGAGGCCTTAATCATATTCGATCCTCCTTCCACAAAATATCTATGTAGACATGTCTTTGGAACCAAATATTCTCAAATATTTGAGAAACCGAATGCTAGTTTCTGATTTGGGGACAAAATACATATATCAAATGTCATTCTGTCTTCTTGTATATGTTGACCCGACTTGATTTCTCTGTAGGTTCTGATATTAGAGATTATGCTCTCATCTGTGGAACATCTATTCCTCATTAATCCTTCATTAATACTTATCCAGTACCAACTATGTCCATGGCAGTGCTCTGTGGACTGAGGATGAGAAGAGGATAAAAAGGAAAAGAGAGGAGAGGAATTCCCTTATAAAGTTGACAAGCCAAGCAGTAGAGAGCTCAATGTCTGTTCTCTTTCCTTGGCTTCTTTCAAAGAAATCTTATCTAGGTCAACCACTTAACTTTGAAATGGGTCATTTCGCTTCTTTAAGAGATGCATACTCTGGGGGACCAGCAGTTAGCGTAATGGCTATGTCACTGGACTCCCATGTAGTTGACTGCGGTTCATGTCCCGGACCCAGTGGCTTAAACTCATGCCGGGCACGTGTGCGTGTGTGCCCAAGATCCCAAGAGGAGAATGGAGGAGAAGGGATTGCAGCGTGGCCATCCCCTCTAGGGGATGATTTCTCGCTTTCTGACTCTCTGTCTCTGTCTGTCTGGTGAGCACATGTGCCCTATAGCACAAAACCATAAAACTCTCCCCCCCCAAAAAAAAGAGAGATGCATACTCTGTTGTTATTTATCAAGGAGATATTATTCTTAATTCATACATACATATGCAAATTTCCCAAGTTATATATACTGACTCATATAGAGTTGCTTATTTATTTATTTTTTAATGACATAGGGAGTATGAGAGAAGGGTATTTTTGACAGGGTCTTATCATACTGTAATCCACTGTCCTGGCCTCCAAGTTAGCTAGGATCACATCACACCCATTCTGTTTGGGTGGATCTAAAAATCTATTGAACTCAGGCCTCCCATGGGGCCCCAGACTCACAGAGCAGCCCTCTCCCACCGAGCCACATCAGCTATGCCCAAACAGGGTTAATTTAATTGGAAGAATAATCCCAAAGCAGCAAGTAAACATCAATTAGCCTCTATTCTGAGTCAATAATCACTTTTTGAAAGTTCTCAAAGACCATTTTTCTTTCTTTACCCCCCAGAAAACTTCAAGAATCACTGTGTGAATCACTTTTCATATGTAAAACCCTACTATTTCTCATAAGGTACCAGGGAAGGGTGCCGACAGGTACAAAATCTGAAAGTTATTTGGAATGTGATGCTCAGAAGGTAATTGCATGCTGTGTGTGTTGAACTCTAGATTGGGTTGAGCACATCTTTATAGATTCTCAGAAAGGAATTAAAGTCTTGAAGGTAAACTCATCGTCCTCTATCAATAACCAGAAATATGCCTTCTTTGAATCTGATATTTCTTGACATTCTCTTGCTTGAATGTGCTGAAGTCAGATAAATCTTTAGGTTATTTATTTTGAACTATTGGATTCTAGGGTACTGCTGTAGATTTCCATTTTTTTTTTTTAACTTTAGTTTCTTTTTCATCAGAATGCTATTTTCATACAGAAATATATGCATGCATTGCCGTATGGAATTCTCAGAAGTGGAATGTTAAGTGCATATTTTTAAACTAATAAAACTGCTACAATAAAAAACATTGCCCAGGATGTTTTTTTTTACCCATTAGAAAGGAATAAAATTGATTTGGAGAAAAGTCAAGGTTAAGGAAGATCTGATATCATTGGTTTTAATTTTTTAAAAAATGTTTAAGTACTTCATATCTATAAATGTGTTGTAACAGGGCATGGCTAAAAGAGACATTAGTTTTAGTACAGTAAGATTTATAAGGTTTTTTTTTTTAAAACAGATTTTTGCTACAGGGCACATCATTCACGAGAGAGAGAGAGAGAGAGAGAGAGAGAGAGAGAAATTATCCCCTCAAAGGGGAATGGCCAGCTGCAATCCCTTCAACTCCATTCTCCTCTTTGGATTTTGGGCACACATGCACACATGCCCTGCATGAGTTTCAAGCTATCAGGTCCAGGTTAGAGTTCAGTGCCTTAACCACTATGCCATCTCCTGGCCCTGATTTACAATGACTTTGATCTTACAGAGGGAAATATTAAACTGTGTGAGTTCATTTTTGATGTTTGCCTGCTGAAGGATTTCAAATTCTGGATACTCCCCTTTCCTCCTGCCCTACATTGGGAGAGTTGAGAAGAAAACTCAGAAATTGTTCTTTTGATAATGGCAAGAAATTCCAACTCTGAAATTTTAATCCACAGGAATGTTTTTTGTGCCTTTATTGCTGTCTTTCATTGTTTAATGTCTACTGAATTTTCAACTACAATATCTTTTGGTGAATTTGAGGCTAGTGAATTACTGAGATAAACCTTAAAATAGTTCTTAAAAATGAAAGATATTGGAAAAGAGACAAACATTGTTTAAACCTGTGTCATGGATTATTCAGAATACTTCTTAACAAAAGCAAAATTGACCAGCAGGTGGCATGGTGGTTGGGGTGCTGGACTCCCACATGACTGACTGCAGTTCAAGTCCTGGGCCTGGCAGCTTGCTTTCTCACTTTTCCTCTTTCTCTGTCAGGTCATATTAAATAATAACAATAATAATTAATAAATAAAATTAATTCTTTTTTCAAAAGCAAAATAGATATGTTAATTAGCTCAGATATGTCTTAAAACATCATGATGTACACTATAAATATATACAATTGTATTTGTTGATTAAAAAGTAGAAACAGTAAAAATAAGTAAAATGATTCTCAGACATACTCTCTGTAGTAGATCATGATTGAAAAGAGGTAACCAGCCAGCTCCATACTCCACTGGCTCAAAGAGCTGGCTCTCACACGGCCAACCACATCTCATAGCATAGTGCCCAGTGGCTCGAAAAACATGCCAGGTGAGTGTGGACGTGTCCCCAATATCCTGACAGGATGGGGAAATGGAGGAAAAAGAATTGTACCCTGATCATGCCACACTGGGGAGGTGCTTTCTCCTACATCTCTTTGACTCTGTCTCTCTCTCTGGTGAGTAGAAGTGCCAACTAGAAACAAATAAATAAAAGGTGCGGCCACCTCAAGAACTCATACATATCATTTTTTTCAATTAAATGCTATTATTTTAAAAATTCTTTCAGAAACATCTTTCATACAGGAGGCATGTAACAGGCAGATAGCAAAACCTGGGAACAAACCATCAGGAGAGACGTTCTCGTATTCAAGTCAACAGTTAACACTCACTAGCTGGATTTTCCAGATTAACAGGCACTCAGGAAACTAAGCATTTTCTTACTTAATTAAATGTGTGTTTTGTCCAAATGTTGGGCTGCTTATCTTTTTAAAGTAAAAGTATCTCATTGAATATAAAGTCCTCATTCTCAAATGGATAGCACTTTGTTATGCCCTGGTCGGGAAATTCTCAAAGACCACCAAGGAGCTGATTCCAATGTAAGCACACAAGGGTTGCATTGATTTGGGCTCCAGCCAGGACTCCCAATCCAACACAGCGGGTCAGAGTTGAGAGCCCCACATGTTAGTTGGACTGGGTTTTTATTTGGCTGTTGTGGTGGAGGTCAAGGGGTACTGAGGAATGCACCCAGGCAGCTATAATTGGCTGTAGATTTCAAGAAGTATGGTTGTGTTTTACTGATTGGCAAGAAAGTTACTTCAGGTCTCTGGTATTACTTTTGTTCTTTTATCATTGGCCAGCCCTGGTGGGGTGATGGTCTTAAGACCTTTTCCTACATGATGAGCTTGCCTCCTTGAAATAACACCGATTGGGACCAGCAGTTAGTGTAATGACTATGTTGCTGGACTCCCATGTAGTTGACCACGGTTCGAGTCCCGGACCTGGTGGCTTGAACTCACGCCAGGTGCAGGTGCGTGTATGCCCAAGATCCTGAGAGGAGAAAGGAGGAGAAGGGATAGTGGCATGGCCATCTTCCCTGGGGCGTGATTTCTCACTTTCTGTCTCTCTGTCTCTCTCTGTCTGTCTGGCGAGCGCACACGCCCTATAGCAAAAACCCAAAAAAAAAAAAAAAGAAAAAAAAAAAAAGAAAAATGGTGCCAATTCTCAGCAAGGTCAGCAAGGTGGTTTAACAAAATGGAGTTGCCCTGTGACAAAATGGAGTCACTCTGGTCCTTCATTTCCCCTTTCCCAAGTACATAGTGAAGCCAATCATGCATCCCTGTTACTGAGCTCTATATGGTCCCAGCCAAGGGTGGGCTGATTCTATGGTCTCTGGTTGCTGGACGCAGTAGCTTATGCACAGGAGTGTCTGGTCGGATGACCTGGGCCAATGTTCATGGTATGCACTCACCAGGTTTAATCACTTACAGGGAGACTGTGACACACCCCTTTTCGAGAAGATGCAAGCAGTTTACAGAAGCAGCACAGCACTTGGTTATGTACTTACAGAATTAACAAGTTTCTCAGAAAACAGAAACCGTATCATTTTTTTCTTTGAGTCTCTTTAAATATCTGTTTAGGAGAGTCACCTTGATAGTGCAGAGCCAGGCATACTTGGCTCTAGGTCTAGAGGCAACTAGCATCCAATATTTGAAGGCCTTTATCTTGCGGGAGACAAATTGGGTAAGAAAACTGAGTAGAGCCAAAAAGTAAATTTAGAAGCACGGTGAATAGAACACTCAATGGGAGCAAGGGTCAAGGAGTCTACTGCTCCAAGAGGCCACTCTAACCTCCCCATGAGTCAGCAACACGTCCTTTTTCCGACCATCTAGTCGTGGAGCCACCAAGCCACACTCTTGACAATGTCCGACTTACAGTCGCCTCTGGAGTGACTAGAGCAGGGCTGTTGCTCTCTGGTCTCCGAAGCACCATCACAAAGGATCCTCTTGGCACATTCTTATGGACCAAGGCCCTGGGGAGTCTGTGGAAGTAGTCCTCTTGGCTTTGGTGTGACAGACTCACAGGCCAACTTTACAACTATGTGAGGCCCCATCTAGGCTAGTTGGAGGGGCTCCTCTCTTCTAGTTGTTTTACAATATTTAACATTTAAAGATAGCACAACCAGCTCCAGAACACTACCTTGATTAATTCTTGTAACTCTACTCAAACATTCAACAACATGCTTTACACCTTTTAGCTTTTGTCCCTCTTTTCTCCTGTTCTCAGATAGCCATTTTACTTTTAGACAAAAACTTACTATACAGAATTCCTTTTTGAAAAAAAAAAAAAAAAACCTTTTCTTTTTAACCTTTTCTACTAGAAATACATTTTTATAGCCATTACCCTTCTTTTAGTTTTTTGTTTTGTTTTTATTTTTACAAGTTTAACATAAAAAAATTGCCTTAATCTAACAGACAAGTTTAATTAAAACATTTAGTCTATTTACATTTATCTAAGTTTTGTCTAATTATTGTTTCAAGTTATTGAAACAAGGCTATTCATCTAAGGTGGGTTTTCTTTTTCTTTTTTCTTTTTTGTTGTTGTTGTTTTTCTTGAAAGAAAAGTAAAACCAGGCCAGTCTTACATTAGCTAGCCTCATTTCATTTAGAAACTGAACTATTAGATACCTTTTAGATACTTAAATAACTCTTAGATACTTAGATAACTATTAGATTTTTCCAATGTTCTCCAAGTTTTTTGTTTTTTGTTTTTCTGGAATTTGATTCTCAAGGGAGCCTTGCCTGAGGGTTTTAGGATTTCCCTGTGTGGAGCAACACCTTTTGAGACAACACCATTGATAAGGCTATCTAGACTAAGTAAAGTATTTTTCTTTTAACCAGTTTAGCAAGCTTTGTCTTTCCCAGGTAGGTAATGTGGTGTACCTGATCTGTAATGACTTGTTGAAGGGCCTCAGGGACTTCTGGCCTGTCGATCTGGCAACAGCATCATCTTCGGGGTCCTCTAGTAGCCTACTGCTTGTGGGCACAATGTTTTCTCCTGAATGTGGGAGGGTGAGGACACAGTCCAGGGCAGCTACAAGAACTTTCAGTTGGTGATAGAGATGTCTCCCCTCTTTTGTCATATGGTTAATCAACCTGCTTACTAGTATTTTTTCTTATTTTTTTTTATGAGTGTATTTTAGAAATAACCTTAACCTCTGATTTAGACAGAAATTAATCTTAGTCACTTTAAGGGTTAGCTGAGGCTTGTCCAGTATTGTCAGATGTCCAAGGGGAGCTGTTGGGGTCTTGAGCCCCATTAATCCTCAATTTCAAAGGCCAGCATAGACTCCAGAAGTCCAGAGCTCCCTTCAGAGCTCAGTGCATTCTCTAGCTGCTGACTCCATACTGAGGACAAGGCCCCACTGGAGGATATGATGACACCAGTCATGGGCATTGTTCAGTACCTGGGCTGCCCACATTGGAAACAGAGTTTCTTCTAAGGCAGAGGCTCTGATTTGGGCCGTTTCCAGATCCTGCCTCAGAGTAGTTCCTGGCCTTCAGGATTACCACGAGTGACTACTGGGGGAGAGTTCAATCAAAGGTTAAGGTGCCTTGCCAAGTTTGTTATAACATTTCTCTGAGTTATTTGGGAACTTTTCTGATATTTGTTGTGAATTGTCCCTACACTGAGAAGTGAACCTAAGTTTCGATAGATCCTGCAAAGAGTGGCTGAGTACTGTCAGGGGCAAAGCCCAGTATACAGGTTTTTACAAGGCAGCTCCCTTATCGCATATACAAAAGCTCTAGCTGGAGAATGTATTCTCAATCTAAATGTTTGTTTTTCTAGCTAAACCTTTTTCTTGATCATTTAACTAAAGGGAGGATCCAGTTGGTGGAGAGGCCTAACTAAAAGAAACAGAAGTACAAAAAGGCAAGGGGCTGGGAGATAGGGCAGTCTGGAGCTCTAGCCTTAACTTTCTTGTTTCACCTCATTCCTTGAGACTCTTACCCTATTAAGCTGCTAGACAGTAGTTTTTTAGCTTTTGTTACAGATATAGGCCCAATTTTTAACAATCATGCATACTTATCTTTTTTTCTTTTACTTTGGGAAATTTAATTTTTGTTCGTTTGTTTGTTTTTTAATCTCTCTTTTTTTTTTTAGAGGTTTTTGCTATAGGGCATGTGTGCTCACCAGACAGACAGAGAGAGACAGAGAGACAGAAAGCAAGAAATCACCCCCCAGGGGGGATGGCCACGCCGCAATCCCTTCTCCTCCATTCTCCTCTCGGGATTTTGGGCACACAACGCCCAGCGTGTTTTAAGCCACCGGGTCCGGACTTGAACTGTGGTCGATTACATGGGAGTCCAGCAACATAGCCATGACGCTAACTGCTGGTCCTGGGAAATTTGATGTTTTAAAGGAGCTATTAAGCTTGTCATACATTTATATTGAGCAAATTTTTTATTTTTGGCAACCCTAAATTTTAGCATATACCAGCAGCTTATGAACATGTAGAAACAATAACAAAATTTGTTTAACAACTTTTTGATGTAAAACTGAACAATCTTAGTAACAGACCCTCTTAATATTTTTTGTAAAATTTAAAGACCAATAATAGGAATAACTAAAGCATGTTAGCTTAACAACAAGAATTATAAGGAGGACTCAGAGGGAACTAGGCAATAATGTTTCCATGAGTCCATGTTTAACATTGGATTTATATCCCTTTACATTAATTTTACCTCTTTAATTCAGGGGCATTGCATGGGCTACTTAGTATGTAATTTTGTCAAATATGTTCTTACTTTCCTTTGGTCAATTTTGGCTTAACAGTTTAGAAAACCAATCAGTTTATATGGAAAATAAAGATTTTACCCAGCTGAATTATTAGATTTTTTTTAGAAACCTGTACTTGTAAGAGTAAATTTTTTAAATCCTCTTTGTGAATTTCTTTAAGGACATAACATTAGGATTTTAGCCTTAGTTAATGCTCTGACAAAAATCTGCAACTGACAAAGAAATTTGGCTATATATGCCAGTTTAACATAATAGCCTACCATTAACTCCTGGGAATCTCGAATTATTTTGGAACACAGTGCATATATAGGTATACAAGTACATAACATTTATACATATATTTCAAATATAATATCAAGAAAATTAGAATTAATTTGACAATGCTTCCCATTTTTATCCAACATATAAACAATAAGCCTGATTGGTTTAACATCTCCCTTTTGGATGTTTCAGGAGCCCTCTGTAAGCATCTCAGAGTTACCATGAGGTCAGAGATCCTCTGTTAGCACTAAAATGAAAGCCAGAAAAACCTAGTCATGAATTCATTTCCTTATTAGATATTCACTATGTAAAATGCAACACTCAACACATAAATACTAGTTGTTTCATTAAATCCTCCATTTTAAGATAAATGTGATGTTGCTTGATCAATTAAAAACCTAGGCAAAATATATGTTGGGAATTGTGAAGACTTTCACTTATTAATCTTTTTCTTTTATTACACTTGAAGCCTGCTCATTCACTAAAGTTATATGAACTTGAAAAGCATTTAAACTAGTTTGTATGAGAGCTCTTTTTATAAACTAAATTGAATAGAATTCTTTAAGGCTTTTTTTTTTTTTGCACAGACATACAACATGCAGTACATAACATGACAGATTACATGTATGGATGCACACACACATCAGAACTATAAGAGCTAATCTCCGTGGGGTTACTTTGACACTAATACTCTTTAGAGCAAACCCCTTTCTTGAAATCTTTAATTATACACTCGAGGAAGGTGGGTTTTAACCTTTTGTTGCCTATACCATTAGAGTATTTACAGCACAAATATTTTTGATATTTCTACCCCATCTAAGTTTGATGTTTTTAAAAGGCCCTCTCAGTTTTGGGATGGAGAATTTGATGCCATAGTCTCAACTTTTCACAAATGCCGCATTGAAATGCTTAAGCATACATTGTAAGGGACTTTAAAGGAGCTGTTCCCACCTTTCATGATTTTTAAAAAGGCAAGTATGCTCTTTGGTCAGGATGTACCCTGGGGTATTCCAGGACCCTCTTGCCTCTACCCATACCTCCTATGGTCACAACGCAATTTTCAGCAATAGTACTGTACTGTAGGGATCATCAGTTCTTGAAGAACTCCTTGATCAATATTCTATTACTCGATATCCTCAAGTGAGAAGCAGGAGGGATAGAACCAAGTAATGTTTGCCAAGAGGGTGCAGAGGAAATAATTAAAACAGCAGAAGAAACAAACAAACAAACAAACATACAAAAATCCTAAGATATCCAGGGACTTAAACCCTGATTGTCCAGGGACTCAAACCCTGTCAGGGACTCATTCCTGTGCTGTAGCTGTAGCTGTGGGACCACAAACATAGTCACACAGTCATTCGCTCATCATGCACACAAGAGGCTATTACATTCCTTTCCACCAATCTAAGAGAGTATAGAGAAAATAAATACAATGACAGTAAAAGCAGAAGAAACCCATTTAAAAAAAAAAAAAACCCCTGAAACTTCCAGGGATTCAAACCCTGTCAGGGACTCTAACCCTGATTTCCCACAAACTGTCTAAGGGCTAGGAGGGGGACTCGAACCCCTTATCATCTAGCCCCCAGATTCCAGCACGTCTGGTAGAACCTAAGTAGGAGTTTTATAACCGTGTCCAGTCAGCCTTGAATCTAGCCACCTGTGGAGAGACTCAAACCCTCAACCCAGGGATTCAATCTCTGTCAGGGACTCTATCCCTTATTTCCTGTAGGTTGGACTTTTGGGGGCCTTCCAGGGACTCAAACCCTGCCTGAGATTCCCTCCGTGTTCCATGGCCAACCCCTTACTCACCAGTTTGTCTTCACTGAAGCAGATAGAACCAGGACAGGAACACCCAAAGAAATGCTTCCGGAGGTCTTACAGCAAAACTCCACAGACTTGGAGGAGCAGTCAGCATCTCTTGTCAGCTGCCAACAATCTTGAGAGGAGCTCTGGGGTCCTGGGAAATCCCAGATGGTGCCTCCCCTAGAGCAGTCCTGGGTAGCTAGCAGCTGGGCCAAGTGAGGCCGCTCTCCCTAGGATGCCTCATCCACGTACCAGACAGGTACGCATCTCAGTGGGGCCTCCAAATCTTATAGTCTACTCAGTGAGAAAGAAGAAGACATCCAGACATAGCCAAATTTACTGGAGTGAATTGATTAAGCTGGAGGCCTACAGGAGGACTCATGTCTCTCAAAAGCCCGCAGCCCCGAATGAAAGGGGAATGGAGCTCATATAGGCCAAAAATGCACAGTCATGTTCGGGGCGACCTGATGACTTACAAGGACAAGGGAACAAAGGGAAGGGCTTCAGGAGAGACACGGGGTAGGGTTTTTGTATCTTCAAAGCAAAAACCCCATTACAGAAGCAAAGCAAGCAGGTTAATCATTCTTCAGGGTATGTTCAGTCACAAGCATCAGAGGAGAAGTCTGTTTGTCCCATTTCCATCAGAAAAACGTACACACCAACAGAGATAGTCAATGAACACACAGATAGGAAAAATGTGGCCATGTAGATGCTCTTCACCAAGTGAAAAGTGAACCTAAAGTGGGACCACGGCCTCATGCCATTGCCGCGAGAGCGACCTGCTATGTCCTCTCAGAGAACTCAGAACAACTAGGGGCACTCTGTCTTCTCCTGGGGGGTCTGGAACGTCTTCCAGGCCCCTAGATCAGTAGCTGCCAGTGCATCTGCTAGACCGATTCTGATCTATTACAGAGTTAGGGCCCTCAGAGACCAAACAGGACAAACACAGAGACAAAGGAAACATGCTCACCAGCCGTTATCAGTTGACCCTCTGGTTTGGGGATCCTGGGGATCTTGGAGAATCCTGGACGAGCCCCCAAATGTTGTGCCCTGGTTGCAAAATTCCCAAAAGACCACCAAGGAGCTGATTCCAATGCAAGCACACAAGGGTCTCTTTTATTTGGGCTCGAGCCAGGACTCCCAATACAACACAGCGGGTCAGAGTTGAGAGCCCTGGTGTTAGTTGAGCTGGGTTTTAATTTGGTTGTTGTTGGGGAGGTCAAGGAGGTACGGAGGAATGCACTCAGACCGCTATATACATTGGCTGTAGATTTCAAGAAGCATACTTGTCTTTTACTGATTGAAAGAAAAGTTACTTCAGGTCTCTGGCATTTCTTTTTTTTTTTTTTCATCATTGGCCAGCCCCAGTGGGGTGATGGTCTTATGATCTTTTCCCACTTGATCAGCTCACCTCCTTGAAATGGCACAGATTCTCAGCAAGGTGGGTTTAACAAAATGGTGTCACCCTGTAAAAAAAAAATGGAGTCAACTCTGGTCCTTTAACTTCTTGTTTTGATTAGGTAATACCATAACTTGTAAAGATTTTTCTACAGTGCTTTCTGAATTGTTTTTGCTTCTTTTCTTTTCCTTTTTCTTTCCTTTTTTTTTTTTTTTTTTTTTTTTGTTCAGTGAATATCAGGGAGGAAGCCTCTTTTCGCATAACAATTTGGGGTTCTTGAGTTGTTCTTTTGAATATTTACTTTCCTCAACTTCAGGGTTCCATGACAATGCGTGACCTGCAAAGACTGCCAGCCAGCCAAGTCCATTGCCTATGCAGCCCTCTCTGAGACAGAGATTGGCACATGCAGTGCTCTAAGAAACCCTCGGCGTGAGCAGCCAGAACCAGTGTCTGGCTGAGAGATGTGTGAGGATGCAGTAGTCACAACCAAGGTCTCAACCCACACGGGGGCAACTGGAGCTGCCCCAAATTTGGCAGGGAGGACCACCTTAACATTCTTCCAATAATCACTGGACGTGAGCTGCTCCAGGGAAGGCACATGAGACTGAGGGAGATGGCTCTCTTTGTTGGAAGGGTTCCCAGCTATGATGTCACTCTAACTTTCTCCACCTCTGGGGGAATGAACACTGTACTCCCAAAGGGACATGATGATTGGTAACCTGGTAACCAGAGTGTACACTGCAGCAGACTGCTGGGGCCACTCAGACACATACAATTTCTGGGAACAGTTCATTCAAGACCTGGGGGATGACTTGGATGAAGATGATTAGCAGGACAAATACAGCCAACCCCTAACATTGCGGCTCCTTTCACACCTCGACTGGTATTCACTAGATTCCTTCTCTGTTATATATCCCAGCTGCTCTTGACCTCTGGTGGCTTGATCAGGTGGTATACCGGGTAGGATGACCCGCAGCCTCATAGCTGAAGGGTAAAACCTTCTGCGTCAGCTATAAATTTACAGCCTTTCAAGCCCAATACCTTCTTCAATACATGTTCTCTGATAACCAGGTATGTCTTTTTTAGAGAAAGTGCAATTTTAAGCTTTCTTAAGGAAAATGCCTTGAGGGGATCTGCAGGAGAAAATGCTGACTCAGGTGGGTGTATGGGTATAAGGACAGCCAATGCTCTTGTTCCAGCCATGAATCCAGGACATAGTCCCTTAGCAAACTGAAAGCCTTGGCCAGGTGATAATTTTTTTTCCATCTTTTTTTGACAAAGAAACCAAAGTCCCTACATGATCCACATGCTCTGAATTCTTCCTGTCCCTGTCAGTGCTTAGAATTTATGACACACCAGGCCACCAACTGCTACGACCTCGTCTCCCCTGACTTTTATTGAGGAGGGTGTCCTATTGCTTAGACAACCCCAGGTCAGTTCTAATCTAGCCAATCCAGAAAAGTCTATCTGGTGGGCTGAGCTATGCCTCCTCCAATGAGATCAAAGTCCTTCCATGTTTATTTTTCCTTGTGTATTCTCTCTCAGTCCTATGGTACCATATAGAGTTTTCATTTATCCTGTAGTTAGCCTTTGATTGTAGTTAATACTATTACATATTAAACTTAAGCTGCTTAAACCTATTGTGTAGCTTTGACCATTTGATTAGACCCAGACAGGTATGCTCTGGTCACCATACCCTCTTCAAGTGTTCCCCATCCTCATTGTAGCACAGTGTCTCTGCATCTTACTGAGGATAAAAGTAAAAAATGTCATCCTCTGTAAGCCAAGACCTCTAAATTCACACAGATTAAAATTACAAGGATGGAAAATACAAATCCTTTAAATTTGTCACTGACATTGACAGTTACTTGGGCTACTCCAACTTCTCCTGCTAGGTTCTAAACTCATGCTTTCCATTTCTGTGGGCATGGCGCTGATGTATAATGTACACTGCACCCTCAACAATGTGGAGCTAGTCACGAAGAGCATTGTATATCTACATTGATGCTTCAGTTGTTTCTCCTGTAGACCATATCATTTTCCTATGAGGCCAGCAGTTCCTCAGTGACATAGTATTAACTGAGACTAGAGAAGGCCAGGGCCATGTATCCACTACATTACCTCCTTTGCTATAAATTGGATCTCTTTAACCAAAGCAATCTTTTGCAATATTATGGAGAATTCTGTGTCAATGCATCACACAGTGTGGCCCTCAGATAATGGTTTCATGGGCACAAGAAGCAAACCACACGATAAATACATGTGAATTAAAATAAAATGTATTCTTGCAACTTGAGTGGTGTAAGGAATCCAATGTGGTCAACTTGTCGTCAAATAACTGGCTAGTCTTCATAAAGGGTGGTGCCATGCTAGGGACTCAGCATTGGTCTCTGTTGCTGGCAAGTTTGCCCTTTCTCAGTGGATGCAGCTAGATCATTCGCGAAGGATGGGGACCTCTCTGTAAGCTGCACTTCATGCCCATAATGCTGTAGTCGCTGGCTGAGGCTGGCTGATGAGAACCAAGTTATTCACTTTACTTGGTTGTAGAGGTGTCTCCTCTTTGATGGGTGAAATGGACGTCTGGGCACCTGCTCACTCAGCTTACCCGTGCTCTCTGATCCTGCTCATGGCTGCTCCTAGGTGCATCCTGTCCATCTCACAGCGGTCACTGGATGGACCTACAAACTGGATAACTTGGGAATCTTGCCAAAACCTATTTCATAATCAACAATTTGGATCACATAGCTTCTTGAGGTTTTACCTTCAAATCTTCTAATCCCAGTATCACTCTGGGATTTAATAATTATTTTTAAATATATATATATATACATACATACATACATATGTATATGTATATATATATTTCTTAAATATATAGATTTCTTAAATACTTGTATTTAAATACTTCTTTAATACTTGTATTGAAGAAGCCAGTAAGTGTTGTAAGACCTATAGGTGGAGGCCAATGAGAAAGATGATAGTTCTGTTGAATGACTTAAACAAGAACCCAACTTTGCAGGTTCTGAGAAGTGAAGTGAGGAAAGTGACTGCTAGAAATAATGTCTGGAACAAGGAACTATTTAAGGAATGTCCTGGTGAGGCCATGAATTATATTCTTAGTATATATAGAAACATGTTAGAGTGTTATATGTGTGTGTATATATATATATATATATATATATATATAGAGAGAGAGAGAGAGAGAGAGAGTCATCAGAAAAATCATAATGCATTTTTGCATAGAACATAGAAAAATACATCTGATGACCCAATATACATTTCTCCAATAAAAATGGCATGACCTTATACCAGAACCCTGAGAGTCCATCATGCATTTCTCCCGTATGGCGTTCCCCTAAATTCCACACGGAATCTTCTGTAAGCACAGGTTCCTCTTGTACTACTGGATACCTTGTGCCTCTACCTGCCAAGGAGACCGTGCAGCTGTCAGCCTTTTGCATCAGCCAATGCAGGAGCTATAACAGAATTGCCAGCTGTGAGATATTCTGCCTTCAGAAGTTGACCTTTTCATCACATTGCAGTTCCTCTGAATTTATATTTTCATCTCAATGTCAAATTCCTAATAACTAGATGGCTTAATATTTTAACTACATTCTTTCATACTTAGTTCATAAATTACATATCTTAGTTAACACGAATTCATTACGAACCTATACTGTGAGCTAGAGCATACCTGCAAAAGAGTGTATTTAAGGTATATGCATGGCTTAAATGCAGATGAAATGGCCAACCACAGTGCAATTGAATCTCTTCCTTCACTCTCCCCAAGACCAATAACAACAATCCTGATATTTGTATGAATCATGACTCTGTGTTTTTTTATTAATTTATATCCTATATATTTATTGGAAAAGCAATAAATTACTTTGGTTTGCTTTCTTTTAAGTGTTATATGAGTGGAATTTGCAGTACGTATTTAAATGATGCTAGCTGCAGTAACCAGCAAACCTTAAAACAGCTGATGACTTAAACTATAAAAACTAATTTCTCACTTATAAATTCCAAGTTCCTGGCTTGTGATGACTTTCCACTCAGTCATTGTTCATGGAACCCAGGTTCTTTCCATTTTGTGTTTTCAGCATCTTCAAAAAAAAATTATATTCAACGTCAACACATTTATTCACATCAAGGCAAAGAAAGAGGGAGGTTGAAGAGACTCAAATGTGGCATATTTTTAAATGCCAGCCCTGGAAGAAAGTGAGGCATATTAATTTGCACTAGTTCCATTGCCTACAACTCACTTATACATTCATTCTTTCAAAGAAATCTAAAATAACATACCAGGAAGAGGGAAGTGATAAGGCTTAGAAGGTGATGGCTGTCAAATGCCAAGAAATGAGGTCAGACACTTTATTACAATTCCCTCCTGATGTTTGAGTGACGACTGAAATATGCTGTGGTTGACTTCATTCGATTTGAACATACTTGTATTAAAGAAGCCAGTAAGTGTTGTAAGACCTATAGGCAGAGGCCAATGAGGAAGATGATAGTTCTGTTGAATGACTTAAACAAGAGCCCAACTTTGCAGGTTCTGAGAAGTGAAGTGAGGAAAGTGACTGCTAGAAATAATGTCTGGAACAAGGAACTATTTAAGGAATGTCCTGGTGAGGCCATGAATTATATTCTTAGTATATATAGAAACATGTTATCTTGATTTATCCTTTGTATATCTGTGAGGCAAAAGGTTTCCATAGTTCTGGCCTCTTTTCCTCTGTAATAGCAGTCTGAAGCTTGGTCAATTGTTTTGACCATGGATGTGTTATCAAATCAGGGACATCTTCTTCAAGAGATGAAAAGCAGTAGCTAACCAGTGAGCTCCATCTTGATTATGGTGATAATACCATCCTTAAAGTGAGCAAATGCCCACTATTGTACCAATGGTTTATCCCAAGTGGTTCCCCAGGAGGCTAAATGGTCTGGGAGAGGAGAGAGCTTCTCCAGCACCATGACATTTGACAAAGAACCAAGGACATTGAAGGCCATGTCCTTTTGCAGGAATATGCCAAAGCCCCTGGAATGGCTGCATCAAGTAGGAAGGAGGCAGTGATAGCTGTGCTGAGCTTGCAGGTTCCTTCTTCCATGGCCCAAAGTATAATAGCAACTGGAGCATTACGGTCTCGGGACCCAGGATATCTTTTTATGTCAGATGGGGACCAGCAACTACCATTCCAACATTGTGTAATGCAGGACCAAGGAGGGCACTTTCTCGACTAAAATTCATTGGCGACTCATGGCCATACATGGGTGTCCAAAGTCTCCAAGAGACATGATAGCGGGTTACTCCACCTCTGATGTGAAAGAGACTCTGAGGAACCAGTGGAATGATCCATTAAATTGCATTATGAATAGATTATAGTGCCCTTTATGGAGGAGGATCATTCAAGGTGGACCAACTTGCAAACACCAGTGTTAATGAGGAGAAAGTTGCCTCTAGAACTGAAAGAAGCTAAAACATTTGTGATTTTTTTTCAGAATTATTAATTAAATTTTATTTATCTATTATTATTTTTAAAATTTGCTATAGGGTGTGCACACTCACCGGAGGAGACAGAGAAAGAGAGGAAAAATAAGAAAACAGCTGCTAGGTCTGGGACTGGAACCGTGGTTGGTCATGTGAGAGTTCAACACCCCAACCTCCATGCCACCTGCTTGCCCTGAGAACTTGTTTTAATATAATAGGTAGTTTCTTGATACTGTTGGTATAAATTGGCTCTGAGTTTACCAAAAGCTTCTCAAAAGTTTCACCTGAGTAGAGGGTCTGGCACTACACATGGGACAACGGCCTCATCCCACTTGATTAGCTCCTTTGGAAACATGTGTATTTTTTTTTTTCTTTTTTGGAGAGGTTTTTGCTATAGGGCGTGTGCGCTTTCCAGAAAGACAGAGAGAGATAGAGAAATAGAAAGCGAGAAATCACTCCCCGCCCCCCCAGGGGGGGGGGGCCATGCCACAATCCCCTCTCACTCTCCTCTCAGGATCTTGGGCACACACGCACACATGCCCGGTGTGAGTTTAAGCCACTGGGTACAGGACTCGAACTGCGTTTGGCTACATGGGAGTTCAGCAACATAGCCATTATGCTATCTGCCATCTCTGTATTTTTTTTAAGAGAGATTTTGCTATAGGGTGCATGTACTCATTGGAGAGACAGAGACAGAGAGATAAAAAGTGAGAAGTCACTCTCCAGAGGAATGTTCACATCGCAATTCCTTCTCCTCTTGGGATTTTGGGCATGCACACAAACACCCCTGGTGTGAAATTTAAGCCACAGGGTCTGGAACTGCTGTTGACTTCGTGGGAGTCCTGGATGTAACCATTATGCCATCTTCTGGTCCCAACCGTGCATATGTTCTAAACAAGTGCACAGAATGGAATCCTTTTTTTTTTTTTTGAAAGACAGATTTTTTTCTATAGGGGGTGTGCACTAGCCCAAGGGACAGAGAGAGAGAGAGAGAGCAAGTAATCATTCCCCAGGGGGGATAGACTTGCTGCAATACCTTATGCTCCATTCTCCTCTTGAGATTTGGGGCCCACGCGTATACACCCGGCATAAGTTTTAAGCCGTCATGCCCAAAATTTGAACCAAAGCTGATTACGTAGGAGTCCATTATGCCATCTGCTGGTCCCCACAATGGAATCTGGGAAGAGCACAGCATCACATTGCCTGTGCTACTGGAGATAACTGGCTGCAGTTAAGATCTTGCCTGCAAAGCCATGCACAGGACTGTTGAGGTACCCCATGAGGAAAGACTCGTGTCCCTTCAGGGAAAAGCAATTTACAGTTGAGAGGCTGTGGATGTAGAGAGTCACTGGAACACATTAGCCAAATCTATAATAGCAAAATACTTAACAGGTGCTGATTGGATTGAGCCAATTTTGATAACGTTAGATATGGGGCCTTAATAGGTCACAGCAATAAGATTTTAGCAATCTACCATGAAGCATCATTGATTATTTCCATGTTCACAAGCAGGCCAAATTGGATTGCTGAATGGAGAGGCAGTGGGAGGATAATTGCTTCTCCCCCAACTAGGCCTTGTATGACAAGGCTCAGCCCTGAATTTACATTAGGCATATATAACTATTAATATTTTAATTTAGGGAATTCTCTTTGGATCCCATATTGTTATGCCAATTTGTAAGAGCCACAGGCAATGTATGTTCACTGTGTTATTCATTGGGTTAGTGTTCCTATCCACTTGAGTTATTTAAGAATGAAAGATGATGGAACACAGACAAGGAAATAGTTCAGATGAGGCATCCCTATTTGTCCTCTATTTTATGTGCTATAACTCCTCTGAGATTATCGGCAATACCTTGTTTAAAGTTATGGAGTCCCTTAATATAGCTGTCATTTCTTCCCCAGTATGAAGTCCTGAAAGCTTTCCATTTGATGCACTTCACAGATGTTGACATTAAATCTAAGTTGTAGAGGGGAAAAGACCACTGACATTTTATCTTTTCATTATATGTGTTCCTTTAATAAATTCTGTATTTCCAATTGCACCATATTGTATATCATTTTATTTTAAAATTTTCTCTCCCATATCCAATATTCATCCTCCTCCTTTCTTTCCTTCTTTCCCCTTTTAGGTATGTATTTATTTTTAGAGACCATATGTATTTCAGAATGGAGGACCACTTTACAATGCTCACATTTATAAATGTCTTACTCCTGAAAGCATCAAATTGGTATCATCAGGGTTAACCAACACCCCATGGAAATGATGGCTGCACAGAGTTTAATGACCCTGGTGCAGCTGGGTTTGGGTCACCCCTCTGCTGTGGCTCAGTGGTGTGGCTGTTTCTCTGTAACCACAACATCAGGATCTTTCTGCAGCAGAGGTCGGGTGCAGCAGCAGAGATACTCAGGAATCTGGCTAGCTGCCTGCTCTTCACAGCGTCCACCTGAGAAACTCAGATATCATGTAAGGGCTGTTTTGTTTTCTTCTTTCCTTGTTCTATTTTCTCCCCCTTCAGTCCCCAGCGACTTCTTTTCCAGAAGTGAATGACTCATTGGCTCTTATCTCCTACAGGGAGGCTTTCCTCTCAGTGCTGTATAGATCAAGGATCAATGCTTGGTTGAGACACACAGCCGATCGATTCCTGTGTTTCCCCTGAGTGTGGGATTAGTCATACTTCATTTTAAGACACGTAGATAAGTCTGGGTTGAGACTCCTCACCTATGGCCATTTTAAGGAGGGCTCTAATCCCACACTCCTCTTCCTAAATGCCAGATATAGAAGTTTCTTTTTTCCTTTTTTTTTTTTTTGGCTCTAGGTTGCATGCCTCACTGGAGACTCAGAAAGAGACAGAAAGTGAGAAATCACCCCTAAGGAGAATGGCCACACCGCAATCCCTTCTTTTCTATTCTATTCTCAGGATTTTTCCCATGCATGCACACATGCCTGTGTCCCACGTGACTGTCAACCCACCAGTCTGGGACTCGAAGCACCTAATTAGGCCATGTGGGAGTCCTGCGTTGCAATCGCTATACCATCTGCTGGCCCTAATATAGAAGTTTCTGCCTCAGGTCAGCTAAATATGTAACAGGGACTGGACAATGGGACTCAGCAGTGCAGCAAAGCTTCCAGTGCCTGCCTGTCACCAGGTAGCGGAGCCAGTCAGCAGGTCAAAGCGAGAGAAAAGCCCCTAGTGGTGGTGACCTTGGTCGGCACCCTGCCCTCGAAGCAATCATGGTGATGACCTTGCCCAGTCAGGCTGAACCCACACACCCAAAGTTCAGTTTGGAAGTTGAGGTTGATACATACCAAGAGGGTCTAAAGAATTTATGACCTGAGTAATGAGATTCATAGGGAGAGCAAGGTGGGCCCTTGAGATCCAAAATGGCTTGAGGGTTAGGAAAGAAAGCTGCCTTTGGGCATTTGTTGTGGTTGGCCAGGAGGGTAGTGGGGGGGAAGGTCACAGCAAGAGTTCCCACACATGGGGCAAAGCTACTAGGACTGAACTCCTGCTAACAGCTAAGGAAGAAGTGGCTGAGTCTTCTAGCTTCCCCAGGTAAAGGACAACAGGGGAGGAGGGAAGGTGGGACTTAGGACTGTTAGCAAAATTCCAAATCTGCTGTCAGACTCCAGATGTAGAAGAGTTTACTTAAGAGTCGTTTATTTCTGAGATGTATGCAGAGCCAAAAGCACACGAGAAATGTTTAGGCATGTAGGTTTTTGCAGTTCCTGTGAAGGCATTGCCACCTGCCACCTGGAGGGATCTGGAATTCGCTGAAGAGAGGAGAATGACCACCCAAGAGGTGCTATGGTCTCAGTGGTGCATGTTGCAGGTGTATCAGGGCTGCCGAAGAGACGTACTCAGGTCTTTCTCAGCAGTTACCTTTGTTTTCTCTTTGAACTCACCATTGGCCGAACATAACCAAAACCCAGAGGACCAGGAAGCCGTGACAGACAGTCCAAAAATTCAGCTCCCCAGGAAACAAAAAGAATGGAGAAGGTCAAAAGCATAAAGAAGAACAAGCCAATGGGTCAGCTGTTTTGGAAGTTTATTATCTCTTCCATGAATGAGAGATAGAGAAAGATGGAGAGGCAGCACCCCAAACCAAGTCTTGACCCTAAAATCTATCCCCCAGTGTAGGCCAGCCCTAGACCATGGGAGTGAGAGTGTTCAGAATTTTTTTTTTTTTGTCTTGATGTCATATCACCATGAATACTTCCCACAGGTCCCTGTAATGTTCTTGCTCACCTAGTTTTTGTGTATATATAGCTTCTTGGAGCTGTGTCTTCATCCTATTTACCTGTGATACTGCCATAATATATTGCATTAAATGATATCTTTTGCTGTTATAAGAATTTTGTAAAACAGGGGACCAGTGGGTGGCATGGTGGCTAAGGTGCTAGACACTCCCACATGGCTGACCATGGTTCAATTCAAGACCTGGACTTAGTGGCTTGCTTTCTCACTTTCTCTCTCTCTCTCTCTCCCTCTCTCTCTCTCTGATCCAATTAAAATAAATGAATGAATAAAATAAACTTAAATAAATAAATCTTTTTAAAAAATAAAAAAATGAATTTTATAAGATATACATCTGAATGCAGAAAGGTGCTCTCTGCTTTTTTTTATAATTCTGGAAATACAAATTTGCATCATGATTGAACTGGTAAATAGATTTAATTTCTAAATTAAAATAATATACATTTTCTCAAAACTACAATTCCCCATGATATAGTCAACCAACTTTGTGTAATATTTGTGCATCATCCTTACTTAGTTCAAGGTTTTCAGTCTTAGGCTGTTTTAGCACACTGAGCCACTAAATAAAAGAGACAGGATGAAGAGGTTTTCAAATCAAGTGAAAAATGTAAGGAACATGCCTGTCAGGGGAAGATAAGATTTTTACAAGAATAAAGCGAACACCATATGAAGAGAGGGCTGTTGATTTTTTGACAGATGCACACCTCCAGTAAACATAACAATAACATTAAATCCCCATGAACTATTATTTCAGTATCAATATCAGCACAGATGATTAAACAAGTATAAAAATATAACACAATGCTGAGATAAAACTCTCACTTTGTCTTAAATTTGAGGTTTTTATGATCTGAACAAAATGTCTATATTTTTAAAAATAGAGACTTTTAAAAAACTTCAGCTTCCAATAAGCTGAAAATGTTCTTTTTTGCTATTTTTAAAAAACTTAAAGTTAGTGCATGCCGTTAGAGGTACGTTGTTAGAATCCTTTGTACTGTGTCATGAAACTGCTATTCCCTGGTATGACCGTCATCAAGGAAAGAAGACAATCACACTTCATTTGCTATCCCACTGAAACCAGAAAATCTGTCATTCAGGAAAAATACTAAGATTAGTGTCTCATCTGTTGACATTTCCATGTATTTTTCCAGATTTCTATATTTCATATAAAAATATCTTGGGTCTTGAATAGCAGTAGTTGGATCAGAATAGTACAAATTGTAATACAGAAAATGTTGGTAACTTAATTGTGTATATTATTTAATGAGCTCTCAACTGATCAAAGTGAGTGTTCAAAAAAATAATGAATTTGAATACAATATTTTGCAAATGTGGAACTATATTCTGTGGCTATCTAAGTCTATAACAACTTGCGAACATATTGAGAGATAGAAATTATGTCCATTTTACCTTTTTGTACGTGAAATTGGAATAAATTACACAACAAATCCATATCTGAGTGTGAGTTTTTTAAATAGCATCTTCAACGTGATAAATATATACAATTATACATTTCAGCTGATTGCTTAATGAAAGAGAAATATGAACAAAATAAGATTTTTTAAAATAATTATTTTATTTAACTTTGTAATTTGAGCAGAGAGGGACAGAGTGAGACGGGGAGAGTGAGAAAGCAAGCTGCCAAGTCCAGGACTTGAACCATGGTCAGCCATGTGGGAGTCCAGTGCCCCTAACCACTATGCCACCTGCTGACCCCGAAAATAAGATTTTACTAATCAATTGTATAAGAGGAAAATCAGTGAGAGAGAAACGGTGAATAAATAGCATGTAATGCTATGTATAACAAATTTCTTTTTTAAAATATTTTCTTAAAGAATTATTTTATTTAATATTTATTTGTTTATTTATTTATTTATTTATTTATTTATTTTAATATGGGCAGAGAGGGACAGAGCAAGAAAGCAAGAGAGAGAGAGTGAAAATGAGAAAGCAAGCCACCAGGCCCAGGACTTGAACCAGGGTTGGCCATGTGAGAGTCCAGCATCCTTAAACACCATGCCACCTGCCGGCCCCTAAGATAGCAAATTTCTTATCTCACCTCTTGAATAAGGTGCTATTGATACATTCTGAAAAAAATGACCTTTACCTGAACTATTAGTTTATATGGTGATCAAAGAAAATCAGGCATGTAAATGAAATAGATTGTTATATGAAACTTTTCTTCAAATTTTTCACTGGGGCTCCAAATCCGAGGACAATATTACAGTTGTCAGGAGTGAATGCCAACCTTTGGCAGGCACCATAATTGCATCCTACATTCCTTATGATTCATTTAGTACTTATAAGTTGGGCTTCCCAAATCTGTTTCTTCTCAAACCAATCCATCACTCAAATTACCTTATATATCAGATGAACAGGGGACTAAAATAATTCAGCTTCAAATGAGGAGTCCTTTGAAGCGAGTTAGAATTCTCTGTATTTCCTCAGAGTGGGCAGTTGCTCTGCCCAGCCCAGATTGAGTGATGGTCAGCAGGCCTCCGAAGACTTGCTTGAAAAACTTGACTTGTGTCCCTGCAGCTGGGTGTGTGCCATCCCCCACCAAGAACCACAACAAGAACAGAACACCCACAAAACAAAGCAGACTGGCTACCTCTACTTTTATTTTAACAGAGTTGGAAGAACGATAGGATAGTTTTATTTTCAATTTCCTGTGGGAAAAACTCATTTTTCCCATGTGCCAGAGCAAGAGATAGATAATGGATCTGAAAGGACTCGACTTGTGAGGCAGCCTCCCTTCACAATGCAGCCCTCAGAGAGACTACTGTGGGGCATGGGGATTGAAGAAATGTACCTTGGACTGAATCATCTATGGAATCAAGGACATTCAGGTGGGAGACTCCCTGTTAGGACATTTTCTGAAGAATTGAAATGCTCCAGTCTGAGCAAGCCAAGCATTTACCATGCAAGATATTCAAAACGAGCCGACAAGAATACGTGCGCTGAAGAAATATGTCCTAAATTGCCATTGTTCCCTCTCTCACCGCTACCATATAGGGGCCCTGGCTACTGAATGGGAATAGAGATAAAAATGGTAGAAATGGGGCAGGAGTTGGCATAATGGCTGTGTTGCTGGGCTCCCATGTAGTTGACCATGGTTCGAGTCCTGGACCTGGAGGCTTAAACTCACACCGGGTGCATGTACGTTCGTGCCCAAGATCCTGAGAGGAGAATGAGGAGAAGGAATGGTGACGTGGCCATTCCCCCCAGAGGGTATGCACACGCATGAGCCTGGCACGATTTTTAAGCTCTCTGTGGTCCAGTGCCCAAACCACGGTCAGCCATGTGGGAGCCCAGTGCCTTAACCATCATGCCATCTGCGGCTTTATTCTTAACAGCTGCAAACTACAAACAACCCAGATATCTTTCAATAAATGAACGGACGATAAGAAGTACAGATGAATATTATAGAACTAAAACTTTGATGTGGAAAAGACTCAAGAAGATGCTTTAGAGAGCAAGTGACAGGATATTCTATTTATTAATAAAAAGGGGCTTAAATGGTAAAAGAAATTTTTGGCTCACAGGGGGTTAGCCTGATGATTAGAATGTCTCAGCCTAAGGGTCTGTAGGCAGTGTTGGTGGAAGTTCTGGGTACCTGTGAGAGTGTATTTATGAGAGAAGGATAAACCTTGACTTATGTTAGCTGTCAAAGGGACTGAAAGCAAGAGGGGGCCAATCTGAAAGGACAATAAGAACACTTGTTAATTCTTGAAAGTGACTGAAAAAATCATGACATCTCAATATGTCAGAGACAGGAAAGCAAGAGCCAATGAACAGAAAAAGAAAATTAATTGTCCTTTTCCTTTTTTTCCTACCTGTTCCCTTTAGGGGAACAAGCTCCCTCCAATGTTTTAAGGAAATACTTTTAGACATCAGACAAATGTATGGATTTAGGTTGCTATGAGGAAGAAAATGAGGCAAAAAGAAGTTCATTGTGCAAAATAAACACCATCTTTTTAAGATGCAGTGGTGAGGAAAAGGGTTGAGAGTCTGAGGTGATTTCTACCTCAAGTGTTCCAGGATCCAGGTAGATTTTCTGCCACATTTCTGGGATGCCTTGGTACATACTCCAAATGGGTTAAAAAGAAAGTTGGGGGGCAGCGAGTGGCATAGTGTTTGAGATGCTGGACTCTCATGTAGTCAACTGTGGTTTGAGTCCCAGACCTTGTGGCTTAAAATTAATCCCAGGCACGTGTCCATATCTTGAGAGGAGGATGGAGGAGAAGGGAATGTGGTGTGCCTATCCCCCCTTGGGGGTGATTGCTTTCTGTCTCTCTAGCAAATGCATGTACCCCGTAACAAGAAAAAAAAAAAAGGAAGTGTCGAGCATAGAGCAAGCATAACTACATAGAGCAAGCATATCATCTACACAATCAAACAGAAACTTGCAATGAGGTAACAAATACACTCTGGGCTCTAGAAAGCAGAAAAAATAGCAACAACGAACAAATGACAAAAGACAAATTGCGGTTACTGACTTTTGTATATTTCCTAGAACTCGTTTACGAGGAAATTCTTTACTTGTGATTTATTTAAAAAGACATATTATGAGTTCTCCCTAAGGTTTAGGTGACACTTAGGAAAGCTAGGGAGCCATCTGTCTTGACCAGATGCAGACAGTCATCGTCTGTCCACAGTTAGAGGTGGTCGTGCTGGTTTTCAAGTTGTTGGATTTGGCTTGAATTCTAATAATCTGGCCCATGCTATTCCAATTAAAACTGCTTTTGTTTTGTGTTTGTTTGTATATGACAGCTAGTTATAAAAGCATGGTTGTATATGACAGCTAGTTATAAAAGCATGGTTGTATATGGCAGCTAGTTATAAAAGCATGGTTGTTGGGGCCAGCAGATGGTGTGGCACTTAAGGCATTGCATCCCACATGGCCTACTTCACAGTTTGAATCCTGGACCCCGCAGCTTGAAAATCATACCGGATGTGTGTGCTTGCATGCCCAAAATGCTGTGAGGAGAATGGAGAAGGGATTGTGGCATGGCCATTCCCTGTGGCGGTGATTTCTCACTTTCTCTCTCTCACTCATGTTCTCGCTTTCTCTCCTGTGAGTGCACTCATAATAAATAACACCTTTTGCATTGTATTTCACATTACTTACGTGCTACTTAGTAAAGTACGTGTAATTGATCCAGATTAGGTGTTCAAGGCAGGAAGTCACTATCTACCTTTTACCCAATGGCAAAAATCTAAAAGAAAAGAAAAGAAAGTTATGACTGTTAACCCTCTGATTAAACATTAGAGTTACATTTAAAGCACATCCTCTATTTTTAGATGGCTGTGGATATTTTCCAATGATCAGATTTTAATTCTGTTTTATTAATTCTCTCCTGATTTCAGGGGGTCATAACTTGTTCCCTTTGGATGTGGGTCATTCTCATCAACACAGAAACTATCCCAGTGTCTCATCTCTTCAGTAACACTCCATTTGCCTTGAATCGACCATTCGCCATGGTGTCTTTTATCTACTGCTCTTCAAAGCAAATGACTGCAATGAGACTTATCTACCCACAGCCTCCCATCTTCTTGCTCATCGTTCTTTGTTCAGATCATCCTAGTTTCACTGCAGTGCCCATAACTCTACAAGCATCTACTTGTCCAACTTCCACCACTTCATGTTCCGAAACCATTGTCCTATCATATTGTCCTCCTGCAAAGTCTTAGCATCACAAAACATAGTTAACCCTGTCTTCAACACTTTTAGCCTTGTCTTCCTCTTTAAACTTTTTTTAATGTCTTGCTTTGTTTTGACTTTACTATTTTCTAGTTTTTTTCTATCTCTTTTTTTTTTTTTTTGAGAGATTTTCACTGTAGGGCGCGTGTGCTCGCCAGACAGACAGAGAGAGACATAGAGACAGAAAGCGAGAAATCACCCCCCAGGGGGTATGGTCACGCCGCAATCCCTTCTCCTCCATTCTCCTCTCAGGATCTTGGGCATGCACGCACATGTGCCCGGCGTGAGTTTTAAGCCACCGGGTCCGGGACACGAACCGCGGTCGACTACGTGGGAGTCCAGCGACATAGCCATTACGCTAACTGCTGGTTCCCATAGTTTTTTTTTTTTTTTCTATCTCTTTGGCTGCTCTTCCTCCTCTTCTTAGCAAACAATGGAATAGCCCAGCCTGTGCTCCTCAGCATCCTCTTCATAGTCCTGTTCATTCTCTTCCTCTTGTTCCAAGAGATCAGGTCCAGACTCATAAATTCCAAATCTTGCTACTTATTGATACGTTTTACACATATGAGGAGGGTTTTCAAAAAGTTCACAAAAAGTGCTTATTATGAAAAACAAGGTATAGAGATTTTTTTTTTCCATCAAAATAAACCTGTGTTGGAACCAGCAGTTAACTTAATGGCTATGTCACTGGATTCCCATGTAGTTGACTGCAGTTTGAGTCCTGGACCCGGTGACTTAAACTCACGCTGGGCGCATGTGCATGCATGCCCAAGATCCCAAGAGGAGAATAGAGGAGAAGGGATTGTGGCATGGCCATCCCCCCTGGGGGGGTGGTTTCTTGCTTTCTGTCTCTCTATCTCTCTCTCTGTCTTTCTGGTGAGCGCACGCACCCTATAGCAAAGACCTCTCCAAAAAATAAATAAATAAATAAATAAACCGGTGTTTAAATTCCATTATCTCATGAACTGATTTTTAAATTTTTTTAGAGGTTTTTGTCTTGGGATGTGTGTGCTCACCAGAGAGAGAGAGAGAGAGACAGACACAGTGAAAAGGAAAGTGAGAAATCACCCCCCACCCCCAAGTGAGATGGTCATGCCATAATTCCTTCTTCTCCATTTTCCTCCTGGAATCTTGGGCATCCACACACATGTACTTAGTGTGATTTTGAAGCCACTGGGTCTGGGATCGAATGATGGTCAGCCATGTGAGTTCAGAAACGTAACTGCTACGCCATCTGCTGGCCCCTTTCATGAAAATTTTGAAGTCTCCTCATATGTCTTCAATTCTGACCTCTGCCCAAATTTCTGTATTTTATGCCTGCCAAATTTTGGATATCTTCAGTTTTATGTTAAAAGGGCAATCAAATGTAATGTGGCTAAAACAAAATATTCATACTCCTTGGACCTGTTCCCAAACCTATTTTCTTCTGAAGTTCTTAATCTCAGCAAACAGTATTGTTCGTTTGCTCAAGTCAAAATCCAGATACAGATGTGCTTAAAATACTTTCTCCAGAGAATTCAGAGGGGTTTCTTAAATATCTGCCACATCTGTTAAAATCCTGTAGTTATACCCACTGAATAAAAATATTTTTGCTTACTAAATTGATGGATTTTGCTATTTAGTAAGTGAATTACATATTCATTTTCTTATTTTTAGAAAATTTAATTCTTATATAGAACAGTTTTAGAGCTTTTTGTAAAAACATCTAGAAAAATTAATACAAGTTTTACATTACTGTTGTTGAGGATTTTTAAACTTGTTTATATCTTCTCTGTGCATATAACACAATCACATCAGGTTTATCATGCTTGTTACTGTATTATTCAATGACTTATTTTTTATTTTTTATATTACATTAACTAGTACCAAAAATTTAGTGTTTTTTTTTCTTTTTTTTTTTTACTTGTGCTATTATAATATGGATATTACATTTTTTAGTTGTCTTAAAAAATGTAATATAAATTTTAAGGACAATTTATAAAGGCAAAGGTAGACATTTGTCTAAACTTGCTTTTATTTTGCTACTTTCATTGTTTTTTCTATTAAATGTACTTTTTAAAAATCTAGTATATTTTCTTTTTTTATTTTTTTGTCATAGGGCAGTGTACTTGCCAGAGAGGGACAGAGAGGCAGTGAGAGGAAGCGTGATAATCACTTCCGGGGAGAATGACCACAGCTCAGTCCTTTCTCTTCCATTCTCCTCGGGATTTTGGGCATGTACGCACATGCACCTGGTGTGATTTCCACACGGCCAGGTCTGAGGCTTGAACTATGGTCGGCCACGTGGGAGTCTAGTGCCTTAATCACCATGCGAACTGCTGGCCTCTATATTTTCTTTTAATTGACACGTTTTAAATGTGTTTTCATGTAATTCCTTTCCAAAATGCTCCCTGTGGTCTCCCTTCTTTTCACAGAATCATGTGGGACTGCTGCTCCCACTGTCTTCAGGCCCAAGTTCATGACTCACTAGCACCTCACACAGTTCTAGTTAAGACAAAAGGATGGACCCGATGCTGATTCTTTTTTGGTTGGACATCTAATTCTATGGCTTGACTAATTTTTTTTTTTTCTTCCTAACAACCTATAATTCTACAGAATTGAGTACTATTCTAATAAATATTTGAGCTTATAAAAACAGATTATTAGAACCAAGCCATTCTGTTACAAAGTGATGAATCAGTGTGTTTCCATTGTTGTATTAAACAGATTTTACTTGGTATTCAGGAAGAAGAAACCAATTGAAATTCTGAGAGTGCTTCCCTTTTAATAATGAACAGTAAAGCCACAGGCAGTGCTAAAAAAACACAAATAAATGATAGGAAAGTTTAACAGCTTGGTGTGCCAAACACAATCCTTTGGATGGATGTTCTGAGGAGGCTGCTGTGAACAGAAACATTCCTCATTAAAAGCTGCAGGTAGAGCACATGAATTTGTAAAGTGTTATGAAGATGTTGGCACAAATAAAAACTCAAATAAAACTAATTGCTTCCAATGGTCAAAAAAAAAAAAAACCCAGCAAAATAACAGTGTTTATTTGATCCATGCTTATTAGAGCCATTAAAAATAACATTTTGAAATGGATGATAATTAATTATAATAATTCTTCAGATTGAATATGTACATACATAAATTATATTCCAGGCCATTTCATTTCCATAGATTGAAAAAATTCAATTGCTTGTACCTGCGAACATGCCACACAATTTTTTTTGTTTTTAATTCATGATAGAGTATTCATTGTACATGCAAATGAGACGGATGAACTCCATCCACAGGGTCTGGTCATACCACCATCCCCTCCTCCGGTCCTGCAGCTCATCAGACCTTGAGCTCTCATGTGTGTCTGGTGTGTTTTTTGAGTTGTCTGAGTGAAGGAATTTCACCAAGGTCACCCTGTGGTATCCATCTTCTTGGGAGCAGTAGCGTACTCCTGCAGTATGGACCGTTCCCCCACCCCCAACACTTCAGTAAACCTCACAGTAATATGCAGTGACATATTACTGCGTGAATGGTCAGTTGATAATGGAGCTAATTAATTACATGAAAATCAAGCATCCAAGAAAATAGCTTACACCCAAACCAAAATGAAACACAAACACCTCAGTGTGTAAGGAAGTCTGTACAGAAAGGAAGGCAAGAAATACAAAGTCAGACAAAAACGAGTAACAAACTTGGAACATTTCTGTTATATACCAAACCATATGTGAAAAGACGAACTTTGTACAATTTACGTGTAACTAGTAGAACTTAATCAAGTTTCTTGAAATCATCTCAGCTGTTTCAGTGAAGTTACACAACCATTTTGAAAATTCTTCCAACTTTCTAGAAAGTAATAACGATCCCCGTAGTATAATTATAGTGTGAGAGGCTTTCTTTCTGCAAGAGTATTCCAAAGACAAATCTGCTCTCCTCGTCAGCAGTCCTTTCTACTTCTCCTCCTCGCTCTCAGGTTCCACCCACTCTCCTTCACCTCCTACTTACCATTTTCAAAGTTGTCCTCCCTTCTTCACTTCTGGTTTGTGCTTGTTTCTAACCAATACCCAAAGTTATCCAGGTTCTTCCAAAATACTAGCTTGCATTTTCAGAAGACAAATTTATCTATCCCTCAAATTTTTTGGGGGGGAGAGGTTTTCGCTATAGGGCGCATGAGCTAGCCAGACAGACAGAGAGAGACATAGAGACAGAAAGCGAGAAATCACCCCCCAGGGGGAATGGTCATGCTGCAATCCCTTCTCCTCCATTCTCCTCTCGGGATCTTGGGCATGCACGCACACGCACACGGCATGAGTTTTAAGCCACCAGGTCCGGGACGCGAACCGCGGTCGACTATGTGGGAGTCCAGCGACATAGCCATTATGCTAACTGCTTGTTCCCAGCCCTCAATTTTTTTTTGGTGTGTAAGTTTTACTAGAAATATTTTCCCTTTGCTCTAATCTGAATTTATTGAACAATTGTTCAACTGTTCAATTTCAAATAATTAATGTTCCCTTGCTCCCTATAAGTTATATATGTGTTATATATTTATATATAGACACACACACTTACATATAAACACACACACGTATAACTCCTGAGAATTATAACTAGCTAATGACTGTTCATCTTTACTGAAAACTTGAAAAGCAAATGAGGAATTAATAATGCCTGCAAGTGGCATCTCAAAGGTTATTTTCAGTTATTCCAGGTTTCCTTTCTTCACAGGTAGCAGCAGGACCCTTTCCTGCTCAACATATCTCCAAGCCAGATTTCTCAAAAACATATTTCGAAATCTTTTTAGCACTCTTTATTTATTTCATCCTCCATGAGAGAGAAAGAGCACACCCGGAAAGGGTCTTGGCATCGTATTCTACCAGCCAGCCCTGGGTCTTGGACACACATATGCCCTGGGTCAGGGAGGTTTCCACACAGGAACCCACATTCCCATGTGGGTTGGCTTTGCACGTGTTGTATCACTGCTATGCTACCTTCAGGCCCCCAGAATACAAGTTTTTAGAAATAATTTTTATTGGGCTGGCCTTGTGGCCTGCCAATTGAAGGAGCCACATTCCACACAGCCAATTGCTGTTAGAATCCTGGGGCTAGTGGACTATAGAACATTCCAGGCACACGAGCACACATGCCCCACGTTGAAACGGTATTGGAAATAAAGGGATCGCAGTGTGGCCACATCCTGCTGGTGGCTGCCTTCTCTCCCTTTCCACCTGTCTCTCTGGCAACTGAAAAACAAACAAACAAACAACAAAAAAACCTCCCAAACTTTAAAAAGTAATAGGACTTTTCGCAATTTCTGACTTAAATATAATCAGTTTACATCTTTGTGGGGTATGGTGTGTTTTTTCAAAGCGTGTACACAGTGCATAATAATATTAAGGAAATACGTGGATTCACCATCTCTGACATTTATCATTACTTTGTGTCCTTCACATTCAAAATGTGTTCTCCTGGCTACTTCGAAATATACATGAAATTGTCAAAGACCTTTCTCTTCGACTTGCAGCACAAAACGTGCTCATCACGGTACCTCGCACGTCGCAGGGACGCAATAGTTACAAATTCCTCTCTTTAGCTCTAAGCATCCCTCCTACTTAAAGTTATTTTTCTAGAAGCAATAATAATTGAAGCTAGATTTTTCTCACAGTAATATGCTGATAAATATCTTTCTGCCAGAAGTTGACTGGTGACTTGTGGTAGGGAAGAAGGAGAGAGGTGGACTGTTTCATGATTAAATGGAAAAAAAATAGCTAAGAAAATTAAATAAAATTCTTTTTTTTTTTTTTTTGGAGAGATTTTCACTGTAGGGCGCGTGCGCTCACCAGACAGACAGAGAGAGACAGAGAGACAGAAAGCGAGAAATCACCCCCCAGAGGGGATGGCCAAGCCGCAATCCCTTCTCCTCCATTCTCCTCTTGGGATCTTGGGCACACATGCACACACGCCCGGCGTGAGTTTTAAGCCACCGAGTCCGGGACACAAACCACGGTCAACTACGTGGGAGTCCAGCGACATAGCCATTACGCTAACTGCTGGTTCCCGAAAATTAAATAAAATTCTGTAATGAAATAATTCTCAGAGGGATTGCACAGTATGCATGGCACAGATAAAGGAGTAAGGATAATCACATTGGGTTGTTTATTCTAGAACATCCACTTACATGTCCTCAAAAGACCATTCTCCTGTGATCTATTATCTGTTACTCTTTATACAAGACCAAGACTGAAGGAATGAAATCTCTGAGACCATATTTTGTTAAATGATAGAGAAGCACATGAAACTACCAGGCATGAAAACGGTGATACGCTAAAGCAGTTAGAAAGTCCTCAAGACTCAAGAAGCTTCACCCCTCTAGGGGAAAGTTCATAGACAAGAGGTTTTTAAAATTTCTTTTCTTTCTTTCTTTCTTTTTTTTTTTGGAGAGGTTTTTGCTCTAGGGCACGTGCACTCACCAGAAAGACAGAGAGAGACAGAGAGACAGAAAGCAAGAAATAACCCCCCAGGGGGGATGGCCATGCCACAATCCCTTCTCGTCCATTCTCCTCTCAGAATCTTGGGCACGCACACACATGCGCGCAGTGTGAGTTTAAGCCACTGGGTCCAGGACTCGAACCATGGTCGACTATGTGAGAATCCAATGACATAGCCATTGCTGGTCCCTAGAGGTTTTTTTAATTTCTAAAACCCATTTTCTTCTAATAGATAAAATTGTATGTTGACTTAGAACTGTACAAGATGAACCAACATGAAAATCCAATGATTGTAATTGGAGCCGACTTTGTAATATGTATTTTAATTTTTCGTTAAGCATTTTTTCTTGTTTCATCATTTACTCTTTGTATTTGCTACTCAACGGACTAATGTTTTGCCTTTGGCCCAGATTTTTCCATCGAAAATCAGTTTTATTCTATTCCCACAGTAGAGCACAAATCAAGAATTCTACAGCCATTTTGCCCTACAAAATTGCATTTGCGAATGAGAGGATGATACATAATGTTGTCTAACATGCGGCCTCTTTTTGGCCTTTTAGCAAACCTTAGGCTCATTATTAAGACAAACAGCTGCTGAACTTGCACATCAGGGGTGCGTGATGGTACCCTTGGTTACTCCATGAATCAGGTTCATGACATAACTGATGTCTCTGGAGGACGTGTTGAGGATAATTCTAACTATTCAATCAATCTGAACCTTTTCCTGAATCAGAATTGTCTTTTCTCTCTCCCGAGGTTTTCCGAATGAAATGCAAATTGAGCGAGAGCGTCAGTATCATCCCCCTAATCAGACGTGTCACCTCGCATCTATCAGGGAGCAGCGTGTTAGTTCTCTCAGCTTCAGAAAATGAGAGGCGAATTCTCCAATGAGTAAAAGGACAATAAAGACATTTCTAAGTATAATATTTCAAAAGGAATATAGTAGAATGAGAGAATTTTGTAGATATTTGTAAGTGGAAACACTGATCAGTCAAATAAATGTATTTCAAATTGGGTGGAATTAAATGTGAGTAAACACATGGAGACTGAACAAAATGAATGTTATTGTATGAAGAACACACGTGGCCCCACCGTGGTAGCCAGATGGCAGCTTACCAGTCCGCGGTGCTGCCAGCTACATGGCTAGCTGAGGGCTCAGACCTGGAGCAGCCCTGAAACCCAGCATGTGCATGTATGCCCAAGATCCTGATGACCCGAAGGGCTGGGCAAAGAGGATCAAGTATGACAAGGAGCTGTTGAGGGTGCCCCTCACATGCATGAATTCATGTGCATGTACTCTCTCCTCTCCCGAAATAAATAAAATCAATAAAAGAGCACATGTAGACTTTAATATAATTTTCATTATTGTTACTCCATCTTACTCCTTGTTAAGTTACTCCACTCAAAGCTGTTTCTTTATATATATATATATATATACCAATACTTTTATTTTGTTTTTAAATGCATACACTGCCACATATGTGAGTGAGTAGAGGAATGATTATAAAATGCAAGAGAAATACTCACCTAGAAAAGCAAAAAATGAGAGGGCTGTGACTGTACTTGCAAGCTCAAGGGTCAGCCACAGCATAAGTGACAAGAGTCCCGGAAGTCATTCTTTGTCCCATATTCACTGAAGCCTCATCCTTTTCTCTGGAGGGTCTTTCGTGCTCACCGTCTGGCGGACTTTCTTTGTGCTCTTTTCAGATTTCACAGTTTCTGGTATAGGTTCTGCCTCTTCCTTTCTCTGACCCACTGGGTCAGGCTTTTCTCCAGTCTTTTGCTTGTACAAACTTGGGTGAAAAGTTTTGTCTAAGGTCTATGAGTAGAGCATCCACACACTGTCTCTGGAAGACAGAGTCAGTTCTTTTTTTCTCTGGGCTTTTGGTTTGACCTTATCTTGTTCTCCATGATCTCTCAAGTGTCACCAGTACCCTTTGGAAGGCTGACACTGGCAAGATGACATAGCTTCCTCAAAGCTGACTGAATGCCATGTGCTGCAGTGAGCACTCTGGAGTTTATAACTGATCCCACGCCTGGTGCCTGGTCGATCTCTCCAGCAATGACAGAGCAATCAGCTAGTGGGATGACTCGGGCAAGGGCCTGCTGCTGTTGCTTCCAGATGACACCAAGAATGGAGTCTTGAGCCTATAAAGGGATGTATTCAACACCAACCATCTGATTTGTGTGTCCCATGTCAACCTCTGCCTCTTGACCACTTCGTTATTGCATGTCCTATTTTAGAAAGGATGAGTTCTTTCTGAAAAGCAATCCAGGACACTACTACTGTTCAAAACAGGGATCCGGGAGCTGTCAACTCAAGAGGTTCCCTACAGATTATCTTGGGTCTCCACCACTGCCACGATTCCAAAAGTGTTCGTCTCAAAACTATTTCTTACAGCATGGGGAAAAAGAAGTTCAGCAAAAGAACTTCTATTAATGAACTCTGTCCTGGAGCACCTTAATTTTAGTACAGTTTTACAAGGATGATCATCGGTGTGAAGGCTCTGAAATGGAAAAGGGTTACAGCTCCAAACTCGCCAGGAAATTCTAAGTCAGGTAAACCGTGTGGGTTATTATCCCCACCTTTGCTTACCTGGGCAAGTTTTGGAAAAGTGATTGACATCATTGATCCTCCGTTTCCTCGTTACATTAAGAGAATTAAGTGGGTACCTGATTCAGAATATTTGCACAAGGATTTGTTAAACAGATTGATCCTGGGACCCAGGTGTTCTGTTCTACACCATTATTTTGTTTACGAATTAACTTTATTAATATTCCATGTCACTTTCTTCTATTTTATTTTATGCTAAACTCTCCCTTTTGCAGTCATCCTTTGTGAATGACTTCTCCTTTCATCTTGTACTTTTATGTTACATTCTCATTGCCCAGCTGAAGAAAACCCACATTTGTCCCTTCCATCAGACCAGAATTAGTCACAAATCTAGAAACATTACAACACATTTAACATATAACACATTTTCTTTTTTTGAGAGGTTTTCGCTATAGGGCATGTGCGCTCGCCAGACAGAGAGAGACATAGAGACAGAAAACGACTAATCACCCCCCAGGGGGGATGGCCACGCCGCAATCCCTTCTCCTCCATTCTCCTCTCGGGATCTTGGGCACCCACGCACACACGCTTGGCGTGAGTTCTAAGCCACCGGGTCCGGGACGCAAACCGCGGTCGACTATGTGGGAATCCAGCGACATAGCCATTATGTTAACTGCTGGTTCCCAACATACGACACATTTTTTAAAGAATTATTTATGTATTTTTATTTACTATTTTTTTATTTACTATTTTTTTTTAATTTGACCAGAGTGTGGGGGAGAGAGAGAGACAGAAAGAGAGAGAGAGAGAAAGTGAGAAAACAAGCCACTAGGTCTAAGACTCAAACTGTAGTTGGCTGCATGGGAGTTCAGCACCTTAACCACCATGCCACCTGCCAGCTCCATATAACATACTTGTATTAAGAGCAGATCTTTCCTAAATCTCCACTGATTGAAGTTCATTTCCTCAGGAAAGTTCCAAGAAACCATTGTTATGTCTCCTACCCATTTACTCAACTCCCCTTTTCTTTCCAAGTCATTACAGTCTGACTTCTGTTAAAATTACCATAAAGAAGACTTATTAATAGCACAAAATGATAGCAAACACAGTTTAGATGACCAGTTTCCTTTCTCATTTCCTCATCCTCAAACTCACTAAATGCAATATTGTAACAGCTACCCAGTGCCCAGCATCAGTCAGGTATTACTTCCCACAAGTTACCTGTCATCGAGGTGGTTCTCACCTGTAGTCAATTCTAACCATATTCACATATGGTAATGGTCAGCTCTGGTTCCAGTTTGGGATCTCTCAAATACCAGAGGTTTGGATGTCTGGATTTCGTCACAGGGAGAGGCAGACAAGAAGAAAAAAGGAAGCAAGGATTTCGAAGCATGGGCATGGGAACTGGCGTGGCAGTTCTCTCTGCATTCTTTTGGTCAATTGAATCATACATCTAGCTAGTATTTGAGGAGTAAAAAAAAGTAATTTGCCCTTAACCAAAGGAGCAAAAATAACATAGAACGAGGCTGTGAATATAGGAAGGGCAATAATTGCAGACCACATACCACACAACACTATTAACTACCTTTCTTGGATAAGGGCGTCACTAACTTTTCTTTTCTTACACTCTAGGGTGATTTACTTATTTTTATTCACAAGGTTCCTCTTAATTTGCTCACTTCTTCAGCTGTGATTTGTTTTGCTTTGTTTTATTTTGAGCCCCGTGTTTAGTCTTTGTTCTTACCCTGCACATTCCTAATGGGTTTCCTTATTCACCTATCAGCAGATATCACCAGAACAGAACACAAGCCTGAAGGTTCTAGACCATTATCTATCACACTTTATGCTACGCATTTTCACTGGGGTATTACTTAGGCATGTAAAAATGGAAATTTATAAGACTCAACTCTTCTTTGATAGAATTATTACCTTCTTCTTGCATATTAATAATCCCACCATTGGCCTTTAAGAGGAAATTCTTTAAATTTCATTCTATATATTCCCTCCCTTTTTTAAAAACTCAATTTATAGTAAATATTTTTCTATATTTTTTTAGAGAAAGATTTTTTTTTTTGCTAAGACACATGCGTTCATTAGAAAGACAGAGAGACAGAGAGACAAAAAGCAGGAGATCATCCCCCCCCCCCATTATAGGATGCCATGTCATAATCTCTTCTCCATTGTCATCTTGGGATTTGTAGCACACATGCACAGATGCCCAGCATGAGTTTGAAGCCATTGGAATTTGGGACTCGAACCATGGTTGATCATGTGGGAGTCCAGCAACGTAAACATTCTGCTATCTGCTGGCCCTAGTAAAGACATATTTTAAAATTATGAGAATACCTTGCAATTCTACTTACATACAAGAAATAGAGACTGTTTTAGCAATTCTTGGATAATATGCTTATGGGAGGAGAATATGTAATATATTTATTGTGAATAAAAGTAAGCGAAACATGAGACTTTATCATTTTTTTATCTCCCCCCACCTTAGTAATCACCCTCAATTTTTCTTGTCGGAAACTGGTGAATCACTAAAACCTTCCTTTACTGCGTGCTCTGTGTCTGACCAGCCCAAACCACTGAATCTACCAGGTCTACCTCCTCCACATTCCTCCATGTTATCATCAACTCTCTGAATTACTGAAAAATAAGTGCAATTTAGTGGATATCTGGTCATTTATATATATATATATATATTTATTCATTTATTTTAATTTGACCAGGGAGAGACAAAGAGTGAAAAAGCAAGCTGCCGGGTCTGGGATTAGAACCATGGTCAACCACGTGGGAGTGTCCAGCACCTTAACCACCACACCACCTGCTGGTCCCCCTGGCCATTTGTTTCTAACCCAGTCCCAAATCATAGTGAGTTAGAGACTGAACATAATCTTGCTACCCTGATCTGCTAAGCATACTTTTTAGTAATTTGTCATAAAGTGTAAGATTGTAATAACCACCAAATTTATAAAGTTCTGCTTGACCACAATGTAAATCTTCTTGTACACCTTTTCCTTTTCTTAAATGTGTCAATCATATTGAACACATTTCTGTTCCTGAAAAGAACCACTTTTCCCTTTTTTCTCAAAAGAGTCTTTACATGTATTCACTGTTCTTTCATAGCTCATGTGCAAACCAGTTTAGATTTCTCCATTATATATATAGTTTCCTAAAGTTTTCATTTCATCACATGTATAATTAGTTCAAGACTCTCTTTTCTATTCTATTTCAATAATGAGCCTCATTTTCACTCTCCCCTCAGTGTCTGGTACAATCTATGGAATGTATTAGATACCAAATTAACGTGATTGATACTAAAATAGAGGTATTAGGATACAATCTCTTTAAAATAATTTTACACGTAATTTGCTAGGTGCCTTGAGAAAGCATTTTTTTTTTTTTTGGTCAATGTCATTTCTCTGCAGTTCATGAATGTAATTTCTAGAACCTGAGTCTGAACACTGGAGGTCCTTTTTAAAATTTAGCCTTGAGGACTGGGAGAAATAGAATACCCTACTTTCTAAAGCAATGGTCAAAGGATTTGTCCTTTAATGTAGTCTTTATATCCATTTTTATTTCAGAAGGCCTTTGGGTATGACATACTATGTTTCTTATAGTTTTAAAATGATGTTAATGCTGAGAAATTTAATTTTGTCTTCCTTAAAATTCTGAGTTGATGTCACACAATAGAATTTTCTTGAGTGGTCAGAAATATTTTGCCCGCTGCATTTGATATTGCTGTAGGAATAGTAAGGATCAGGGATCTTTTTCCATATTTTACATCTTAAAAAAAAAAAAAAAGTGTGGCAAGATTGTTATGTTCCTGCAGGTATTTCAAATTGGGTTCTGGGGAACCAGCAGTTAGTGTAATGGTTATGTTGCTAGACTCCCACATAGTTGACCGCGGTTCGCGTCCCGGACCCGGTGGCTTAAAACTAACGCCGGGCACGTGTGCATGCGTGCCCAAGATCCCGAGAGGAGAATGGAGGAGAAGGGATTGTGGCGTGACCATCTCCTCTGGGGGGGGATTACTCTCTTTCTGTCTCTATGTCTCTCTCTGTCTGTCTGGCGAGCGCACGTGCCCTATAGCGAAAACCTCTCAAAAAAACAAAATTGGGTTCTGTATAACTTTAGGTGAGAATGTCTATAATCTGATGGTGTTATAAAAATGTCAAGCTTTTTTATTGTTATTCTCATCTCTCTCTCTCTCTTCTTTATAAAAAAGACAAAGCAACCCTCCTTCAGGCAGCAATGCATTAAATGAAATCATCTCATTTAGGGTGAATATAACACAATAACAAACTTGAAATCAGACCATAGTCGTACAAAGGGATAAAGTCAGCTTGCACTGCTGCGATGTCTTTAAAATCTCTTATTTAAAGTCAATGCGAGCATCAGGCATTTAGCGCAGACTCACCAGCTGAGCTCACTATAAGTTACCTAAGGTAACGGTGAAATGAGTTTACATATAGACTTTAACCAAAGTGGACTTTAGCTCTTTAAATGTCCAAACAAATCGAAGTTAGAAATGAGTAGGTATATGAGGTATAATAAAATAAGTGAAAATTTTATTTTTAGATATGAAAAAATTATACGGTGCCTGCCTATGGAAAATCCCCATCAAAAGTAATCACCATGAGAAGGCTGTCATATCATGCTACATTTGCCTAAACTTGTAGAGTTTGCTATCTGTTCAAAATCACATTTAATTCTTTATAACCATGATACATGTTATTGTTGCTGATGGTGTGTAAGTATGTGTGTGTGTGTGTGTGTTTATGTTTCTATGTGTGTATTCATGTGATTGAGACCATTTAGAATTATGCTGCCATGGGAACAGCAGTTAGCAGAATGGCTATGTCACTGAACTCCCATATAGTTGACCGCAATTCGAGTCCTGGACCCAGTGGCTTAAACTCATGCCAGGCGCATGTATGTGTGTGCCCAAGATCCCGAGAGGAGAATGGAGGAGAAGGGATTGTGGCATGGCCATCTCCCCGTGGGGTGATTTCTTGCTTTCTATCTCTCTGTCTCTCTCTGTCTGTCTGGCGAGCGCACATGCCCTATGGCCCCCCCCAAAAAAGGCTCTCTCCCCAAAAAAAGAATTATGCTACCATTACTTATCATCATACAGACGTGTGATTTTTTTTAAGAAAATCGAATCATTGTAAATCACTTGATATTTGCCATCACTTAAAATGTCAGAAGAGGTGTCAATGCATCTAAAAATTTCCCAAGATAATTCCAAAAGATAATTTCATCTTAATGTCAATATATGTAAAATTATGTACTGAATCTCAGGTAATTTTGGAAGAGCTAAATTCAATAAGTTCATTTAAATAAAGCATATGATCTTTTAGCCTCTCTTTATAAAAACTATTCTGCAATATGTGTGAACTAAGAAAAAAATGTACCAGGGACCAGCAGATGGCATAATGGTTACGTTGTTGGACTCCCACATGGTGGATGGCAGTTCAAGTACCAGACCAGGTGACTTAAAACTCACACCGGACACATGTGCATGTGTGCCCAAGATCCAAAGCAGAGAATAGAGAAGAGGGGATTGCAGCATGGCCATCCTCCTGGGGGGTGATTTCTCACTTTCTGTCTCTCTGTTTCTGTCTCTGGGGTGAGCGCACATACCCGATAGTAAAAATCTCTCTCTAAAAGAAAAAGTATACTAGCAAATTAAAAAGAGAAAGTCAACAGAGACAAAAAGAAGTGAAAAATTATTAGAAAATTATATGATAAAAATTAATGTTAAAAATGACTAGCAACGTTCCACTAATTTACCCCCCTCTCTTCCAACTTACAGATAGGTAGTAGGAACAGTTTCCAGGATTATCAAGTACAGTAGAGAGATTATAGTTCACAAGTTACTGTGCATCTCAAAGTAACTACTGAGAAGGATTTTGAGTGTTCCCCACACTAGTAACAACACATGTTCAAGACGATGGGTATGCTAACTGTCATGATGTTATCATTCCACATTATATTCTCCTATGAAAGTAACGTCGTGCCCGTGTAAGTACAATTACTGTATGTTAACAACGTAAAGAAACAATTAGTAAAATGGAGAGGATTAGATAGCAACAGGAATTAGACCATTCATTTTCTAAAATTTAATCATTATTAAATAGAGCAACTATAAAATTATATACACAGCCATGGCGAATAAACCTGAAAAAGAGCCCAGACTGTTTATATCAAGTCTTCCAAAACTCAGGGTCATTTTTCTAGCCTGTTCTATCTTAATATAATTTAAGTAATTATTTTTTTCATAGAATATGTATGTACATATACACATACATATAAATACGCATTTTTGCATTTGTTTTAAGCGACTTGTAGTCTTTCTATTTTTTTAAACATAGAGTATTTTTTAAAAAACATTACTTGACTTTTTGGTGTCCCACTGGGGAAATAGCAGAAATAAATTCTTGTTATCATACGTGAGTATAGTTGAACTTATTACTCTTTAATAGGTGAAATTTCTTTACTGTATAAAATGTGATTAATCAAGAGGTCTTTGTCAACAAAAATCAATGATGTTTAAGAAGGTAGCCAGATTATATTCATATATTTTAAACTTAGTTTTATAAGCTTTCTAAGTCGGCTAGGAGCATGGACCAGACCTTGGTCTCACTCACCAGTTTGTTGTTCGGGTCTAGTGGATTCACTTTGATCACTCTGTCACTTATTCATTTCATTAGTTTATTGGGCATGAAAATAGGATTCAACAAAAAGTCAGAGGGTGTATGAACTTGCCAGAGAGAGACAGAGAGAAAGAGAGTGAGGGAGAAAGCACCCCCCAAGTGGGTGTGATAACGCCACAATCCTTTCTCCTCAATTTCTCCATCCTGTTCAATTTTAGGCAATGCTCATGCACCAGGCAGGTAGTTCATTCCCCACAGGACTCAAAACACAGTCAACCATTTGGGATCTGATCCCCTCAACCACTAGGCCACAGGCTGGACTTTGATGAGGCATTGATTGATACTCTCATGAACACAACACTCAAGACTCCAACTCTGACAGTTCTTACCTGAAACAAACAGTAGAAAGCAAGATGGTGGAATGCAAAGCCATGGCTGCTATGCTGAGGGAGTGCCCAGGGCCACGCAAACACTGTAGGATTTGAGAAATTGGGAACAGCTCTCTGCAAGCAAGAATGACCAAACCAAAATCCTAAGGATGAACTGGAGTTGCCTAAGTGAACAGTGGCATATCTGGGGAGTTTCAGAATGATGAGAGATGAAGAAAGTGTACACTGCAGAGGACATAGCAAGTGTAAAGAGCACTAAGTAGAAAAGCATTTCTTCTTTTTTTTTTTTTTTTTTTAGGAACCATGGCTTCCTCCGTCTTTATTGGATGGTTTGTAGATGTCACACAGGCCTAGAA
>NW_006159925.1:1968510-1972014 GCF_000334495.1 Tupaia belangeri chinensis | reverse complement strand
TCATTAAGGCAGTGAAACTGATTAATATGGCTACAGACACCACACGTGTGGTTGCTAAATTCCTATCAAATAGCTAAACAAATGAATGAAAAAGTGAATAAAGGTGGGCTCTTTTGTTTGAAAATTACTTTTTTTTTTTTGAGAGATTTTCACTGTAGGGCGCGTGCGCTCGCCAGACAGACAGAGAGAGACATAGAGACAGAAAGCGAGAAATCACCCCCCAGGGGGGATGGTCATGCCGCAATCCCTTCTCCTCCATTCTCCTCTCGGGATCTTGGGCATGCACGCACACGCGCCCGGCATGAGTTTTAAGCCACCGGGTCCGGGACACAAACCGCGGTCGACTACGTGGGAGTCCAGCGACATAGCCATTACGCCAACTGCTGGTTCCCAGCATTTCTTCTTGAAGAAGGTGAAAAAAGCTTGGTGAGCTTGGCTCACAACAGTGACCTGATTCCATCCTTCCTGTTTTGGTAAGCCGTGTGCGCGTGTGTGCATATGCGTGTGTGTGCGTGCACATGCGTGTAGTATCCTTGAAATTTCTGCAGATATGAGTGCCTCAGGAAAAAGGATCATGTATTTTTATTGCATGATATTGATTATATCAATTCTATTTAAACTCAGCTTAACACATACATTTATCAATTTAGCGCTTCTTGTGGTCATACGGAGCTTACTATCACATTTACATTTCAACAAAAATGTAAAAACCATGCCATTCTATGTATAATGTATTCCCCAGTGGAATCAAATTATGGAATTATTGGTAATACTGAACATTTAGCCACAGGTCCTCACTAATCCCAATTTACTTTGCAAGATGCATGGTGGGAACGTGTTTTAAAAGTAGAAGCACATTTGACGCTGCAAAACTTATCCAGGCCAGCCAGACCAAGAGAAGTCAGAATGATGCGATAAGCAGTGCCTCTCCCTGTTTCACTGTAGGATGACGTTTTGAGAACACCTTAAAAGAAATGAGAACGAATTTCAAAAGTTCCATAGTTAGAAGACTATTGGTAGTTATCGTCAATATTTTTCTTTAACCGTACCAGAGTTGGTTGGTTTGTTCTAACTTGGAAATTTGGTACTTATTTGAATGATTTGATGTTCTCATTCCAGACTCAGAAGCATCTGATCAAGTCTAGTCAGCTAGAAGCCAGTTGTCTCCGGTCTCATCCTGTCTCTTTGTACCATATTAGACGATAACAGTCATAAAATCCTCATTTTCTGTAATAGTCATTGAACACTTCAAATACTCTGATCTATACTTAAACATAGCTCTTTTTATACATTCACTATGATTTGGGGAATTCATTGGTATTTATTTAACATTACCAAAATCTGATTAAAGCTAAATTGTAAATGCACCATTGGAAACTTTAATTTAAATCTTATCGTTATTCTGTATTTAAACTTAAAAAAATGCCACGATCCACTAACACTCCTTCTGTAGCCACCAGAGTGTTTAATGTTTTGATTTGAATCACTCCATCAAAAATTAATTTCAAGAGAGGTGTTATTTTTTTGGTGGGAAAAATCACTAATGGCTTTTGAAAAGTGAAAAAAATGTTTTGGTTAATTGGTTTCTGTCTAATGGAATTTATTTTGTCAAGTAGAAATACTTAAATAGATTTTTTTCAGTAAAGTTTAATTATATAACTTTATGAAATTGCATCAAAGTCTGTTATGGTGAAAACCAGTTATAAGAATCAATAAGCTGAAACTGTGGGGTCTTAGTAATTTCCTACTACCCAGAACTTTTACTGAAAGTCACTGCATGACCTATGAAGGATTTTCTTTATCCAAGCAAATTTACACCAAAAATTATAGAAGCAATGATTAAATATAAGGCAGCAAATAGTATTTTAATATAATTTAGTTATACATAGCTTTTCTTCTAAATGCACATAACAGATAGATAGAACCTCTTAGTGTTTAGTGTGGACCATGCTTCTGAGCTTTCCCATTTTAGAGTCACAATAAATTACATTGAATGAATACATTTTGTAAAGATAGATAAACAAAAAGAGATCCTCCCAGATTGTTATGTAAAGCTTCATATTTTTTTTCTAAATATATTTTTACTGGCAGGAATTCACACAGAATTTAATGTGTGGATTATATTGTGTCTATTCAGGATGGTAATGTTACGTGCTTTTTTCTTCAGTCTTAATTGACCATGGAATGCTTTATTTGCATCACTTAGTGATGATTATGTGGGACTCTCTTTGAGAAATATTGGCAACTTATTAAGTGGGAGTATAATAAAAGTAATTCCTAAGCCAGCTGCTGTGGCACAGTGACGGGGGCGCCCCTCAGCCATACCGAAACCACAGGGCAAGGTGGGGTTCATGTCCCAAGGTTTGCTTCTACATGGCAGTACATGTCTGAGCCTGTGACCCTGGCTTGCTGAAGCTGGGGATGGAAACTGGAGGAAAAAGATAAATTAGAGGGGGTTGGATGGTGGTACAACAGTAAAACAGGATGCTCTGCATGGCCGACCCCCATAGGAGAATTCTGGGTTCTCCTAGCTCGGAGACCTCCTGCAATACACTGCCCCTGGTACAGGACTGGCTGAGGTCAGGAGTGGATCATAGCTTCAAGACCCTGTTAGGTTTTTCTCTCTTTCTTTCTCTGTCTCTCTCTCTGTGTCTTTCTTGGTCATGGAAAAAAAAAAGAAATAAAATTTAAAAAAGAGAAATAAAAGAAAAGCCTCTATTAACTCTCTTTTCTATGACTTAAAGTGGAAAAGTCATGATTGAACTCTTTTAGCTCATTTACCACCACAGTACTAATCCTACCTGGACCCCATGGTCTGAAAAGATTGAGAACACTCTCTGGGAGGGATGTTTCACCGAAGAGTTTTGTTAAGTGAACATATAAATAAGAAAATGTTTACTCTTAAGCACGAAGACACAGGCTTCCATCATGCCTCCAGTCCTATGGACCCTATTTCACATTCTACTCAGATTTAATGTAAAACCAAATAAAGTTAAAAGGTGCCTCATGACAAAAAAAGTGAGTGCTAGTTCTTGCTAATCTAATTTTGTCCTGGACTATGTCATTTCATCCCTAGCCTCATACAAGGGGACTTCAAAATATTTGTGGAAAATGAAAAAAAGTATGAGTTTATGTTGGTGCAAAAAATTTTGGAATCCCTACATAGATATTTTTAATATGCATTTTTAACATTTTATTTATTTATTTTTTTAAATTTAAATTTATTTGTTTACGTTCATTCACTGTACATCATTACAGCATACAAAATGAGATTTTCCATCCAGAGTACACTGTATATTGTTTCAATCAAGCACATCAACATACATGTTATTGTCAGCAAATGATCTTCCATTTCTTGTTTCCTGTATGTTTTGCTTTTTTTCTCCCATCCTTGATTCCCTATCTCTTACCCTCTTCCATCTCCCACTCTCTTCCCACACTGTCTCTGGTATCTATGTTTATTTTCTACACTATTCCCCCCCCCCTCTTTTTTTTACATTTTGA
>NW_006159925.1:1963725-1967165 GCF_000334495.1 Tupaia belangeri chinensis | reverse complement strand
AAGAATTTCCTCACCTCCTGGAACTCGTCAACTTCTTTCTCCTTTCTCTTTAGCAGTTCATTGTCTCTCTTCTCTTCCATCTCAGTTAGCTTCGCCATTATGAATGTTCTAAATTCTTTATCAGACATTTCCATGATTTGCATTGAACTGCTTGTGGATGAAGAGGAGTTATTCTTTTCCCTTGGAGGAGAGGTATTTTCTTGTTTTCCCACATTTCTTGTGGTCCTGTGGTGATTTCTTGTCATCTGATGGATGGTGTGTTTCTTTCAAATTCTTGAAGTTCAATCTGAGTACTCAGGAGCGAGCAGAAAGAGGTGCTCTGGAATCTCTTTGCTATTCTGTTGTGATCACTGGTGCAGCAGATTCAGTAGATATTGAGGAATGTTCACCCTAATAGTATTTGGATGTTTAGCTACAGTGCCCTTAGATCCATCACGCTAGCTTTGTTTGCTGGAGACTGAATTATGAGTAGAAAGTCTTCATTTCTCCTGTCCCCTGAAATGACTAGTTTGCAGGAGCCATGAGGAATCCTCTTCTGAAGGAAGGCCTCAACTCTACTCTTTAATATGCATTTTTTATAAACTCTTTTAAAAACTTTTGTACTAGAATGTCTGCTTCCTGAGGTTGAATTGAAAGACTTGGTGGGGCCAGCAGGTGGCATGGTGGTTAAGTCAATGGACTCCCACAAATCTGATTTTTGGTTCAAGTATTGGATCTTGGCAGCTTGAAAATGATGTGAGGTACCTGTGACCTAAATCTCAAGAGGAGAATGGAGAATGTGAGGCCATCCCTCTGGTGAGTGATTTCTCACTTTCCCTCTCACTGTCTCTCTCTACCTCACTCTGGGCTGTGCACACAGTCTAAGGCAAAAACCTTAAGAAAAAATCTGGGACTTGAACTTTGCTGTAATTTCAGATAATTTAAGAAGTCAGGCTCTCTGCCTGTTACCCTGGGTTCCATCTGCGTGGTCACTGGGGAAAATCTGCAGCTGTGCTCACCATGCTTTGCCGGACAAGGTGTCTATAAAGAGTAAAAGATTCCTTATGGCTCCTGAGAACTAGTGATTTCAGAGAAAAAAGAGAAATGAAGATTTTCTACTGATAATTCAGCCTCCAGCCCACAATCTCGAGTGGTAGGAATCACCTCCAGAATTCTCTATTTCTCTGTCTCTCTCTGCCTCAGTCTCTGTCTCCTCATGTTTTTGAATTTTTTCCTTTTTAAAATTTTTCAAAGTAAAGTAGTTCCTTAGCTTTCAGCCCCACCTTTATCTCGCTAATAATCCCCTCTCCCCTTTCCACATAGGAGAGGCAAGGGGCAGGGCTTCAGAAGAAGATTCCTCCTGAGAACTAGTGATTTCAGTTTTCTACTTTTTACTTTTTTAAAATAATGATAACAATAATAATAATTTTTTTAGTTGTTTTTTATTCTTTCCTTCTTTTTTCCTCTGTATCTTTGTTGTTGTTGTTCTCTCTCTCTCTCTCTGTTTCCATTTCTTTTTTCTTTTATCTCATCTCTCTGCTCCTCAATCTCCATTCACTGTTTTTCTTTTTTCTTTTTTTTTTTTTTGAGAGTTTTTTTGTTGTTGTTGTTTGTTTGTTTGTTTGTTTGTTTTAGGGCACATGCGCTTGCCAGACAGACAGAGAGAGACAGAGAGACAGAAAGCAAGAAATCACCCCCCAGGGGGGATGGCCATGCCACAGTCCCCTCTCCTCCATTCTCCTCTTGGGATCTTGGGCATGCACGCACACATGCCTGGCGTGAGTTTAAGCCACTGGGTCCGAGACTCGAATCGTGGTCGGCTACGTGGAAGTCCAGTGATATAGCCATTACGCTAACTGCTGGCCCCTCCATTCACTGTTTTTCTAGATGGATCTAAGGGCACTATAGCCAAACATCCAAATACTATTACAGTTAACATATTCCTCAATATCTACTGAATCTGCTGTGTAAAGGGATCAAAATGGAATGGCAAAGAGATTCCAGATCACCTCTTTCCGCATGCTCCTGAATGCTCAGATTGAACTTCAAGTTTAAGAAGAAACACATGATCCATCAGATGACTAGAAATCACTGCAGGTTTACAAGAAATATGGGAAATCAAGAAAATACCTCTCCTCCAAGGGAAAAGAATAGCTCCTCCTCATCCATAGACAATACAATGGAAATTATGGAAATGTCTGATAAAGAATTTAGAGTATTCATAATGGTGAAACTAAGAGATGAAAGAGAAGAGAGACAATGAACAGCAGAAGAGAAAGGAGAAAGGAGATGATGAGTTCCAGGAGGTTAGGAAATTTTTGCAAGATCTAAAGGAGGAATTACATACTTTAAAAAGAACCAATGGGACTTGTTAGAGATGAAGGCTATAATACAAGAAGTCAAAATCTCCCTTGAAAATATTAAAAGCAGACTAGATCATACAAAAAATAGAATCTCAGAGATAGAAGAGAAAATTGTTAGCCTAGAAAAATCCACCACGAAGACTGAGAAAATGGCCCCACAAAATGAGAATAATATACAAGAAATACTAGCTACCATCAAAGGTCCAAACATCCAGATAATTGGTATCCCAGAAGGCAAAGAGACTCATAAGGGCATTGATAATCTATTCCATGAAATCCTACAAGAAAACTTGCCAAACCTAGAGAGGCACTAAAAATCCAGTCCCAAGAAATACAAAGGACCCCAAATAGAGTCAACCCAAGAAGATCTTCTCCAAGACACATTATAGTAGGTTAACCAAAACCACAGAGAAAGACAAGATACTAAGATGGGCAAGAGAGAAATGGCAAGTTACCTACAAAGGATATCCCATCAGGCTAACAGTAGACCTTTCATCAGGAACAATGCAAGTGAGGAAAGAATGGGAAAATACTTTCAAAGTGGTAAGGGAAAAGTAATTTCAATCAAGAATACTGTACTGGGCAAGATTATCCTTCATATGGGAAGAAAAGACAAGAATATTCTCAGATAAACAAAAAACCTGAAAGAATTTACTAGTATCAGATCTGATCTCTAAGAAGTTCTCAAGGGAGTGCTACATCAGGAAAATTAAATGCAGACACACAGAAATAAGAGTTCAAAAACTAGGAAAATGGCCAACTTAATCATAGGGACAAGTCTGGAGTTGAATATTATATCCCAGAATTTAATCAGGAAGCTTGAACCACAACAGAAGAAAGATTAAATACATGAGACTGAACTCGTGAAATAGCATTTTATGACTTTTGACTAAAATATTGGTGATTTTCTTCTAGGCTTCCTTGTCCAGTTTTAAAGATTTTTGTCCTGTCTTGAGCTGTCTATAGGTTCATGTACTTACTATTTTAACATAATCCTAACCTGTTTGCTGGCCTTAAGTTTTAAGCACAATTTCTTAGCATTTCTTCAATTTATTAAAGTTAAAACTGCTTTTCTTGAAGTTACCTGCTGACCTTGCT
>NW_006159925.1:1953084-1963375 GCF_000334495.1 Tupaia belangeri chinensis | reverse complement strand
GTGCTTGCTATTGAAAATATTTAGATTAATTAAGATCTTTAGTGAATCAATAAAATGTAGGGGGAAAAAGGCATAGAAAGCAACCATGGGATACCAGAGACAGTGGGGGAGGAGGGTGGGAGATGGCAGAAGGTGAGAGGGAATCAAGGATGGGAAAAAAAGCAAAATATACAGGAATCAACAAATGGAAAATTATTTGTTGATGATAACATGTATGCTGATTTGCTTGATTGAGCCAATATATGGTGTATTATGGGTGGAAAATCTCACTTTGTATACTGTAATGATGTACAGTGAATGAATATAAATAAATAAATGTGAATAATAAAAAGTAAGACAATTTATGATGTTTCTAACAGAAATAATAAATATTTGAGGTGGCCTGTATGCAATAATCTGAAAAAAAAAAAAAAGAAATCAGAATGTGCTCAATATCTCAGTAACCGGGGCCAGCAGGTGGTGTAGTGTTTAAATGAGCTGGACTCCCACATGGCCGACTGCGGTTGGAGTTCTGTACCTGGTGGGTTGTTTTCTCACTTTCCCTTTCTCTCTCTCTCTGTCCCTTTGTCTCTCTCTGGCCAAAATTGAAAAATAATAATGATAATGGATAAATTAAATAAATAAATATTTTTAAAAATCTCAGCACCCTACCTCAGGGAAAATGATTAATAAATGTTTGTACAGTATTAAGGATCTGGATTTTAATTGCTTATACTAACTGAGCTTACTTATCCCCTTAAATACATGAAATATATGGTTTTCTTTATTAAATGACCCTGGAGAGAATTTCATATTAAAATTTCATTCTTGGGAATTATTATTTTCATCAATGTCAGTATGTTATATATTATTTTTAATGTTTGAACATACTGATAATAGCTCAAAAATGTCTTTCTCTTCCATAGATGTCACAATTTATGTTAATAATGTCATTTCTTTGTTTTCTAATCTATACTGTAAAACCGTATGTGGTAATATCTGATATTATTCTTCATATATTCTAGATACAAGTTTATTTTGAAAATAGTTTGTCAAATAATTCATTTAAATATTACATTATGCATTTACTTTGGGCCAAGTATTGAGATAATAAAGCATGCCTTTAATTTTTTGCTTATGATTTTGTTTACCATTTATTCACTGATTACGCTTTCACCCTCAAAAAAAAAAAAATTAAGAACAAGAGAGATCATAGAAATGTGCTTTTCTTAGCTGTAAGACTTCCTCATAACAGTCCGTATCTTTGGGTGGAGTTGTATGTGTGCAACTCACAATTCTTTAAAACCTTTTTCGATGCCTAAACATCTCAGTATATCCAGTGAAATCTGCCTTCTCAGTTTATAACTGTTGTGGTTGGAATATTTGTTCCCTTCAAAACTCATTTTGAAATTTATCTGCCATTGTTACAGTATTTAGAGGTGGGGCCTTTAAAAGTGATTCACAGGGCAAGTTCAACCCCCTTTACCTCCTTTTGTCCTTCCACCTTATGCCATGTTATGATGAAGCAAAACGACCTTGCCAGATGCCACACCTTCATGTTAAACTCACCAGCCTCCAGAACTGTGACCCAATCCCTGTTTGTGCACTGTCAATACCCAGTCTCAGGTGCCCTGCCTTAGCAGCATAAACAGAAAATGACAAGGACCACACAGCTACTTTTTTCATCACTCCTGTATGCTGACAGGCAGACATCATTTAGTTGCCATGAGCATAAAGCACCCGTACAAGCCATATTCAGAAACTGGCCCAGTGTGTACTGGTCTCAGCCGAGGCTGCGCGGCTCTGGGTTAGAAGGGAAGTGGCAGCTACAGAGGGAAGCAGAGGGAATTTGGCCAGGTGGGGTCAGTGGTGCCAGCACTCCTGCTAGGGTAACGCTTAAAATCAATCCCACAGGCTCAGCCTTGAGCTTGATCAAGATTGTATAAGCTTTTTATTAATACTGAATAATATTTTCTTGCCTAATCTAGATAAGATAGATTATTTTACCTACAACGTCAAACTCTAATAGACCTCGGATTACTCAACAAGACGTTCCAAGAGAGGTTAGGGACTCTGCAACCCATGAGTGTGGAGTGTGTTTTCTCCCCTTTGATTACAAGCATGCAACCTCAGTAAAGACAGGAGTTGCAATTCTAAGAACTTTGTTTAAATAACTAATTTGTATTTCCTATGGTTAGCCCACGCAAGTCAAAGTTAAACCTGGGAAATTCTTAGCCAGAGGTCCATATCTGTTTGAGAATTAAATGAGGGGTGGGGAGGTGGAAGACTTAGGAATTAAGAAAGATAATACCTTAACAAAATCATTCCATCCCCCTTGGTTCAGTTTTGTCTCAATTCAGTCATACTCCCTGAATTTTCATTTATGAAAATCAATACATTTTATTTTTGCTTAAATAAGTTTGCTCTAGGAAATGTTGTATTTTCAAAATACATTTCTGAATACCACACGTGCTTTTGAGAAGTAGAGAGGGCATTTTTTTTTTTTTTTGGAGAGATTTTCACTGTAGGGCGCGTGCGCTCGCCAGACAGACAGAGAGAGACTTAGAGACAGAAAGCGAGAAATCACCCCCCAGGGGGAATGGTCACGCCGCAATCCCTTCTCCTCCATTCTCCTCTCGGGATCTTGGGCACGCACGCACACGCGCCCGGCGTGAGTTTTAAGCCACCGGGTCCGGGACACGAACCGCGGTCGACTACGTGGGAGTCCAGCGACATAGCCATTACGCTAACTGCTGGTTCCTGAGAGGGCATTTTTTTTTAACAAAGAACAATGTAATCCTTGCTAAAATAAAGGTATTTGCAAATGTCTTTGGGGGGAAATAAAGCTTTTGTGGGAAACCTGAAACTGCAAGGATTAATTATCAAGGAGGCTAATTAAGCACTCTGGAATGAATTGTCAAACATTAATAGAATAACTAAGTTGACAAGTCTAGAAAAAAATGCTCTGAAAAGCTTCAAAGTGACTACAAAATTTTTAGATATAGGAATTATGTACCAAAAAGTAGCTCAAGAATGCAAATCCAGTTCCTTTCACTTACTTAAAGTAATAATGCACTTTCACAGGCTTAGTTATAATATTCCTGAAGTCCACTCAGCACTTGCATTTGCTGTTCAGGTTTTGTAATTACACACAAAAGCCCAGGAATAATGCACTGCAGTAACTGCTTGGTTATTTCCTTTTACAAACAACACAATCAAGTACATCTTGTAAATCTTCCTGTGAAATTGTCGCAATCACACTTTCTTTATTAAGGTGAAACAAAATGTCAAATGTATGTTTAAGATCCAGATTTCTTGGTGAAAGGTGCAATCATATAATTAATCACTATAATTATCACAAAAAAATTGTGCTATAGTGTTGTTACTTAAACATCTTGACTTTGCAGATAAAGGTTTTCTTTTATTAAAAGACTGAGGGATCCTCTTGAAAAGTCTTAAGCAGAATAAAAAATGTCCATTAAGAAGCATTAGACTTCAGGGACCAGCAGTTAGTGTAATGGCTATGTCGCTAGACTCCCACGTAGTTGTTCGCAGTTCGCGTCCTGGACCTGGTGGCATAAACTCATGCTGGGCGCATGTGCGTGTGTGCCCAAGATCCCGAGAGGAGAATGGAGGAGAAGGGATTGAGGTGTGACCATCCCCCCCGGGGGGTGATTTCTCGCTTTCTGTCTCTCTGTCTCTCTCTGTCTGTCTGGCAAGCACACGCGCCCTATGGCAAAAACTTCTCAAAAAAAAAAAAGAAGAAGCACATGACTTCTCAAAGTGCCTCAGTAATAAGCACTGCTCAAGGCATTCTTTTAAGAAAAAGTCCTCTTGGACTGAATAGAAAATTATTTTTTAGCACATGGTGACTATGATCATAGCCATCAGAGTACATTTCACCCAGGACTGAAAGATGATGAAAGGAGATGATTGTGCATGGGCCGATGTGCATCTGTGCCCTTACAAGAGAACATGTGAATTGATTTATTAAAGAACAAAGTGTGTGGTAGGAAATGATTCAATTCCATTTTTATAATACAAAATAAAGTTGAATATAAGAGTTTAAGTGAAAAATGATGAAATAGGAATAAGCTATATTCTTGATAACATTGAAGCAACAGAGAACAAAAGACCAAGCTAGTGGGAGAATAAATAGATGAATAAAAGAACTTATTTCCTAAGAAATTACCCGAGAAATAAATCAACCCAAATACGGATATGTCTAATGTGGATAGATAAGACCCTAATAGTAAGGATGACAGAATGATTCAGAGGTAACATTTCACAATAGTTTTCATTAAGATATGAATGCAAATGTAAGTTCAGAGAGAAGAAGATTCCTTTTCAAAAGCTTCAAATCAACCAATACTTAGTAAAAGAAGAAGGAAATAAATGATAAAACTTGGATTTATTAGGGCCCTTCCTTCTGAGAGACTCACACTTCTTTCAATGTTGTTGCCCTTCTCTTTTCGGAGGATAAATGATAGACTGCTTACTTTTATAGGAAGTTAGTTCATCCCTAGTATTTGACATCACTCGTTAAGTACCTCATACTTGGATCAAGCCAAGGTTGGCCAAGAATCTCTCTAATGATAAGAGATTTACGCAATTGCATTGAGGGAAATGAAGTTGCACTATAAGCATGGGACTCACAGACAGTATAACCATCTAATAAGACAGATAATGCTCATTGCTCACTTACTACACTCTGAGATATCCATGTATGTTAACTCACTGAGTCCTCTTTGAAATATATTAAAGTAGCTATTACTTTCACTATTACTTTACAGATAAGAAAAAGTAAGGCCCAGGTAGATGAAGAACTTTCTTGAGGTACAGTTCATGGCAAAGCCAGAATGTGAACCAGTCTCCAGCTCCAGCTCCCATAACCTTGAATATGATGCTACTCCATTTCTTCTGACCTTCTAGATTTGGTCAAATATAAGCATTCAAAGGAAACACAAAGTAGTATAGGTCATTCTTGTTCATCTCTTCTTTGAAATTGGATAGGAAAATATCTTCCAGAACACTCTTAACAGAGTCAAGTAAAATTAAAAAACAACAACAACAGAAAATCACAAATAAGTTTTGAGTGAACTATTAAAAATAACTTACATTGAGCCAACCTAATGGTTAAGGGAGCTGGATCCCATATGGCCAATAGCAACTTGAATCCTGACCCCACTGACTTGAAAAACACATCAGGCACATGTGTATGCATGCCCAAAATCATGACAGGGTACAGATATGGGGGAGAAGAAGTTGCAGCATGACCACACCCCATTGGGAAGTGTTTTCTCCTCCTTTTTCTCTGTGTTTTTCTTTCTGTGGTGAGCAACCTCAGGGAAAATCCAGAAACATGGAGGACTCGAACACCCATGATGTTCACCAGTGAGAAGGAGCTGGGAAAGAATTGGATAAATCCTTCTCTTCTCCCTTCACTGTGCTGCTCTGAGTTGATTTCCCATTACCAATTTGTTGGAATAATCCTCAAATAGATTTAATATCTGCTTTGTCCCTATGTAAATTCCTATAAAGGCAGAATCACTTCTGGCAAAATATGAATCAGTTCTGATCTTCCTTTCTTTCTTTTTTTTTTTTTCTTTGGAGGTTTTTGCTATAGGGCATGTGTGCTCTCCATAAAGACAGAGAGACAGAAAGCGAGAAATCACCCCCTGGGGAGATGGCCACGCCACAATCCTTTTTCCTCCATTCTGCCCTCAGGATCTTGGACACACATGCACATGTGCCTGGCATGAATTTAAGTTACCAGGTCCGGGACTTGAACCACTGTCAACTACATGGGAGTCCAGTGCCATAGCCATTACGCCAACTGCTGGTCCCAAGCTTTGATCTTTCATTGCATCACTTTCTCCTTGTCCTCCTATTCCCCTCCTAATAAAAAAAAAAAAATTGGGGGGGGGGAGTGTGCACTCACCAGAAGAGAGAGAGAGACAGAGATAGTGAGAGGGAAAATGAGAAATCACCTCCCAGGGAGGGTGATCACACTGCAGTCCCTTTGCCTCCATTCTCCTCCTGGGATTTTGAGCATGCATACATAGGCATCTGGTGTGATTTTTAAGTCACTGTATCTGAGGCTCTAACTGTGGGTGGCCATGTGGGGGTCCAGTGACATAACTTCTAGCCATCAGCTGGCCCCAAGAATTTTTTTTAATAGCCAGAGGGTATATGCACTTTCCAGAGAGACAGAGAACTGGAAAGAGAAAGAAGGAGAGAGAGAGAAAGAGAAGAAAAACCTCATAATGGGGCATGGTCATCCTCCTCCTCTATTTCTCAATCCTGTTGGGATTTTGGTCATACACGCACATGTATGTGCCGGGCATATTATTCAAGCCTCTAGAGCTGAACTAAAACTACAATGGGCTGTGTGGGATCTGGCTCTCTTAACCTCTAGACTACGGACCAGCCAACCAAGAACTATATTTTAATCTTTGCTTCAGGCTCTCCTAAAGACCATGGATAATATGATACCCCATTATATTAACAATCAAGGAAGAAGGGGAGTTTTGATTTAGTAGATAAACAAATATCTATTCCACTGCCCAAAGTTAATTAGAAAAACCCAGGTTCAAAGTACGGTCTTTCAAACTCCAAATCCTATGTTCCTAAATACTAAGGCAAATTGTGTTCATGTAAGTTCACAAGTAATCATTAAATGATCTGCTATACAATTAAGACAAAATAGCGAGACCAGGTGCTAGGTTTCCTCTTGCTTCTCCTGATGTTAAGCAGAGGGAAAAAAAAAAAAATAAGGAAACAAATAAGATTCTTTTTCTTGTGAGCATGATCTGCAAATCCTGATCATTATTCCCAGTCTGAGAGTTTGATGGACACTTGTCGTTCCCTCCTTAGTAGCTGTAATTAATGTTCTGTGCTGTGTCACAATCTCCTGGGATGAAGATTGTCTCAATGGTAATGCTTTATTGCTCAGTTCACAAGGCGTTTCCTAGTGGAGAGGGAGAAATTGAGTTATCTGAAAAGCATGTACCTTAATTTATAGCCTGAAACAATGTTTTCAATCTGAGTCTTACGCAATACCAATGAGGCAGATACTAACAGTGACAGAATTTTATCTCCAACTTGTATTTGATTTTGGGTCTGCGATTGTATGTCATTACTTACTTCTGCTAACCCAGTTAATATTCTCAGACCGACAGAATATCAAAATTTTCATTAATTATTACCATCCCGGTGACTGCCAGGTTGTCAAAGCATGGAAGCGTCAAGTGAAGGCGGGTGGAATTCGCAGTCCCAGAGATAAATGAGATCAGTTTAGCTCAGACTGACATTTTATAAGAGGCTGTGACTTTCTGTTCCCCAAATGGAAGAGAGTAGATGGGTCAATTTGTGGTCTGTGAAAGGCACGGGTCTACGTGGAACAGGGCAGGTGAATAAGACCCGTAGATGCCAGTGGAGAAGGACAGATGGGCCTGATTTGTAACTGGCTGTGTCAGTAATTGGAGGAGGTTTCACCACTGTCCAGGGATAGCTAAGGGCAGAAGCTACCCCATTCTTCCTGTCCATCTGACCATCACCTCTTTGAGTGTCATGGAGCCGGTACTTTTTTCAATGCCATGAGATCTTTGAAAAGGGAATTTCCACTTGGAGCAGTTCACTGAATCTCAGCTATATCTCTAGGCATGAATAGGTCTCACTTTCTGTGTGACAATTCACTCTGGAATCAGAAAAGGCTCACCAAGCAGTAATGAGGCTGGTGAATGTCCATGCAGGTGAGGTAGGGTGGCTGCTGAGGGTGACAGGGACTCCTTGATCAGCTTTTCTCCTAGTGGGTGCCTGAGTCTGGAGCCAGATGGTTCTGGACCAACCAGCCTTGGTGCTCATTTAGATACACGGACGCTGCCAATAGCTGTACAGACTTTGTTGTCTATAATTTCCCATGGACGTTTTCTCTACTTTCACCATTAGGCTCTTCCTGTTCCTGTTTCCTATTTCCTGTTCACACCCCACTCAGTTCTCCTTTCCTCTTCTCAGGTAAGTCACCTTGGGTTTCCTTTAGTTTCTTCGCAATGTTTTATTAAATGTTTACTTTCTGTCCTTTAAAGAAATTTATCCTCAGAATTACATTTCATCAATGCAAAGCAAAACAAAACAAATGAATTTTTACAGGGTTTTTTTTTTTTTTTTTTCCCCTAATGTAGGATTCAAGAGCCTATTTGGGAAGTCAAGAATAGAATAAGTCCCTTTCTTTCTCATTAAATTCCTACCCTGGCAAGTCTAATCCTTTTCATAATAAAGAATGCCAAGTAAACAAAGATTATACTTCAAAATGTTTTCTTTGCAAAGTGCAAGTGTGGAGAGACACTACTATGCATCTGTGTGGAAAGAAAATTTGCAAGTGGTGTTCCCATCAGAGCTACCACAATTAGAGCATTGCGTTTCATCTCGGAGGTCCGCTGTTGTCGTGGTGGTTAAGGCAGCTGGATTCCATCTGTCTGAACTTGTGGTTTAAGTCTTGGATATGGTGGCTTGAACAATATGCTAGGTTTATGAGCATGCGTGCCCTAGATTCTGAAAAGAGAAATGGAGACGGGACTGTGGCATCACCATGTCTCATGGGGATGGGGTGTGGAAGGTATGGTATGCTTTTTCACTTTCTTTCTCTCTCTCTTGCCTCCGCAAACATACATGCCTTCTGGCATATTAAAAACGTAGCTTAGGCTCTGTATGTGCTAGTCCTCCTACTCCCTCTTTTCCTTTCCTTTAACCCTGTATGATGTGCTGCTTCTCCTCACTGTAGCCTGGTCATCTTCTGTAAAACCTCAGATGCCACCCTAATTTACCACTGTTCCTGTGAGACCTTGGGACTCCTCCTCTTGCCCTAACTGACATTTCTTCTCAAGCCAGTCCAATCTTGCCACTTTATGAGTGACTAAGGGGGGAGAAAGCTCTTGCCTAACTTCTTTGTATTACGTACCACAGGTCTCAAACGAAGCCTGACCAATAGAAGTGTTCCGCAAATATTTGTTGAATGGATAACTTGACCTCACAGAGAAGAGATTTCACCATTTCTTTAGAAAATGTAAGGCATGGGACCAGTATGTGGAGTGGTGGTTAAGATGCTTGATTCCCACAGGGCCAACCATGATTCAAGTCGCTTGCTTTCTCACTTTCTTTCTCTTTCTTGTAAGAGTCCATGCCATAGCAAATGAAATAATAATAAATAAAATTAAATAAATAGTTTTTAAAAGAAAAGAAAATGTAATGCATGCATTTGGCCTGTCTACTTTCTCCTTCCCCCTCAATATTTGAACCACTCCTACTAAGAGAGTTTACTCATACACACATGCACACACATAATGGTGTAATTGTACATACAGCTGCATATAAAAGTCATAAGTTGTATGTCTGCATGCGTGTGTGCATGTGTGAGTGATAAAGGAAATGCTGTGAATTTTGGAATGGCATGTTAATAAGTCAAGCATGAGGTTAACCCTCTTTCAGATACTGCATGACCAATAGTACAATTCAAATAACCAACTCAGGTGACTGGAAGAACACACCATGTATGTGTGTAATTAAAAAAAAAAAGTTCCAAAGATATAATTTACTAGATCTCTGTACTTGGAGAAAATATATTTCCTAATTTTTAAATATAATTTAGTTGTTCAATTTGCCAGAGGGTACATGAGTTTACCAGAGAGAAGGAGTCAAAGAGAAAGCTGCGACAGGGAGACGGTCATGCTGAGATTCCTTCCCTTTTACTTCATCCTGGTGGGATTTTGAGCGTGCAAGCACACACACCTGGCATGCTTCTCAAGGCTTCCCAGTCAGAACTCAAGTCACAAGCTTTCCCATGTTAGATCCAGCCACCTTAAATGCCGGGACACAGTTGGCCCAATTTTTTATTTTATTTTTGTAAACTACATAAAATATATGCTTAAAGCCTCATTTTAATAGAGTAAATCTTATGACAAATTAATATCATGCTTGACTTTTTATTTGGATGGAAAAAATGTGTGCTTATCAGACAGAGACAGAGAGACAGAGGAGAGGCAGAGGAAGAAAACAGCTGCTCAGGAGGGTGCGGTCATGCTGCAATCTCTTCCTCATTTTCCCATTCCTTTGGGATTTTAATTACACACATACATGGTGTGTTCTTCCAGTCACCAGAGTTGGTTATTTGAATTGTACTCTTGGCCAGGTAGTATCTGAAAGAGGGTTAACCTCATGCTTGACTTGTTAATATCCCTTAGTCCATTCTACATCATAAATATACACATTCTCATTGGTTCACTTTCACCTTTGATGGCAAAGGTCCTCAGGGAAA
>NW_006159925.1:1935384-1953053 GCF_000334495.1 Tupaia belangeri chinensis | reverse complement strand
CTCTCTACATTTTTGCTGTGTCCTTCCTAGTGCCATACACAAACTGGGAACACTTTTTAATTCAACAGAATGCATGTCTAATGAGGTGGAAGCCAAGATTAGAAGGATATTTGAGATAATCTCATAACTAGTATTTGAGGATTTTTATAGCATGCATTATAAAATATCTTTATCGAGTACATAGGTTATTATAGAAAACAATCCTAACCGTCCTAAGGCTCTAGAGACACGAATGAGATGGTGAATATCTTATTTCATGTTGAGCACTAGATGAAGCTCAACATTTCCTATCCATGTTTTTCATTTAAATCTCATGAAGCAGTTATGAGTGGAGAAATTTGTGATAAATAAAATTGTGCTTATTGCTGATTTTTTTCTTCCATTTACTATACTCAGTGACCCAATTAACTAAATATTGTTTCTTTTCCTCAACACTCAGAACTTCTTCATGTGGCAGGTATTGTCTTCTACAGTGATTATTGGAAAGGAAATTATAAAAGGTTAAAATATTGCTATAAATATTATTGATTTATTTAATCAAACCTCTACAACTGTGACTAATAGCAGTTTGGGGAAAATATTGTAGATAGAATCTGTTTCACAAACTCTGAGGATGTAACCAGCCAAATCTGAAATGTACAAATTTTACGAGGCAGTTTCTTTCTTTTTTTTTGGAGAGGTGTTTGCTATAGGGCTCATGTACTCATGAGACAAACAGAGAGAGAGAAAGCGAAAAATCACCCCCTAGGGGGATTGCCACACCGCAATCCCTTCTCCTCCATTCTCCTCTTGGGTTCTTGGGCATTCATGCACACATGCCCAGAATGAGTTTATGCCACCGGGTCCGGGACTCGAACCATGGTCAGCTACCTGGGAGTTCAGCAACACAGCCATTCTGTCAACTGATGGTCCCTACAAGGCAGTTTCTTAAAAAATTGAATGTTTTTTACTCAAGCTTACTTTTAGGATTCAATGCAATTCTTATAAAAATTCAAATGGAATTTTTCACAGAAAAGAAAAAACTATACCAACATTTATATGGAACCACAAAAGGTCCCAAATACCCAAAGCACTCTTGAGCAAGAATTATAAATTTCCTAATTTCAAAATATATTACAGAGCTATAGTATCTAAAAAAAAACCTCTGATATTCATGTAAAAATAAATGCAAAGATCAATGAAATAGAATAGAATTCCAGTATATATATGTATATATGTATACATGTGAGTGTGTGTGTGTGTAACAAATTTTTGAAAATACATTAAAAATCCACAGTGAGGAAGAAATAATCTCATTAATAAATGATGTTAAGAGATTTAGATATCCACATGCAAAAAATTTAAAAGGATGTAAATTTAAATTTAAATCACTCAAAATGGATTAGAGACTTATTTATAATGACAAAAATCATGAAACATTTCTAATGAAGAAAAAGTAATTGACATTGGCCTTGGGAATTATTTATTTTTTTGATATGGCACAGAAAGTGGAAGCAATAAATGAAAGCATAAGCAAATGGGACTATGTCAAACTAAAAACTCTCTAAAGCAGCAAAGAAAACAATCAACAAAATGAAAAAGCAATTTATAGAATGCCATAAAACATTTGCAAACCATATAGCCAAAAAGTTGTGACTATCCAAAATACGTAAGAAACATATGCAGCTTGAGAACCAGCAGTTAGCGTAATGGCTATGTCACTGGACTCCCACGTAGTCGACTGCGGTTAGTGTCCCGGACCCGGTGGCTTAAAACTCACGCCAGGCACGTGTGTGTGTGTGCCCAAGATCCCGAGAGGAGAATGGAGGAGAAGGGATTGTGGCATGACCATTCCCCCTGGGGGCTGATTTCTCGCTTTCTGTCTCTATGTCTCTCTCTGTCTGACAAGCGCACATGCCCTATAGTGAAAATCTCTCAAAAAAAAAAAAAAAAAGAAACCTATGCAGTTCAATAGTAAAAAATAAATTAATACATACATAACCCAATTAAAATGTAGGCAAAGGAGTTGAGTAGAAATTTCTTCAAAGAAGGCTTATAAATACCCAACAGGTTTATTAAAAAGTAGTCAACACTATTAATCATGAGGGAAATTCAATTCAAAATCACATTGAGGTATCACCTCATGCCTTTTAAAATGGTTATGACAAAAGAATAATTATGGCGAGATTGTAGTATAAAGTAACCCTTATATACTGCATGACTGCAAATTGGGACAGCAATTATGGAAAAGAATGAGAATATAAATTGGGACAGCAATTATGGAAAACAGTATGGATATTTCTCAAAAAATTAAAAACAGCTAACACTTGATCCAGGAATCCTACTTCTGGGTATACATCCAAAGGAATTGAAATCAGGATCTCAAATAGATACTATAGGACGATAAAAAGTTCATGGGAAAATGAAGTTTAAGAATGAGTTTATTTTGGTGAAAAAAGTTAAAAACCATGCATGGTGTTTTTGAATTATGCATTTTCCATGAACTTTTTTAGGACTCTTCTGATATGCTTACCTACACTTGTTGCACCATTATTTACAATAGCTGAGAAATGGAAACAACTCCAAATGTCTGTCAGTGGATAAATGGATAAAGAGATAGTGATACATCCATACAATGGATTATTAGTCAACCTTAAAATATAAGGAAATTCTAACATGTGTGACAGTATGGATGGACCTTGAGAATACCATGTTACATGAAATAAGCCAGACACAGGAAAATAAACCCATGTAAGTGAGAGCATGCAAGTATGTAGACATCATACTTGTAGAATCTAAAATAATCAAGTCGATACAAGTACAAAGTAGAATGATGGTTGCTACAGAGTTGAGTAAGAGAGGTAGTTGTGGAGGGGATATGAAGGTGGTAGTTACAAAGTACAAAGTTTTTTATGCAAAATAAATGAGTTCTAGAGAGCTACTCTACAGCTTAGTGCCTATAGATAATATAGTGCCGTATACTCGAAATTTGCTAAGAGAGTAGATCTTACAGGAAGGGTTCTTCCTACACACACACACAGACAACACAAGAGCAGTTAAGGGGTTGGGAGGCAGGTTTAGCTGATAATTAACATCTTATAACCTTGATCATTGTGATGGTCTTACGAATATATACTTATTCCCAAACTCATTGGTATCTAAAAAAAGATTATATACAAAGATAGATAGATAGATAGATAGATAGACAGACAGATAGACAGATAGATAGATATATTAAAGGAAAGAGCTGAACCTCTACCCTAAATACAGACACTGTAATGGATTAAAAGAAACTTAAATATCAAAAATGCTGTAAGTGGATCTTATTTTTTTAAAAAAGAAAAATCCAAAAATGACATTTAAATGAGTAGAGAAAATGCAGTGTTAGATTACATTAAGAAATTGTCCATTTTTGCTGGGTACGAAATGGTATTTCCACTGAAGGGAACAGCAGGTGGCGTAATGGCTATGTCGCTGGACTGCCACATGTGGTTTGAGTCCCGGACCTGCAGGCTTGAATCTCATACAGGGCTTGCGTGCGTGCTTGTCCAAAATCCGAGGAGGAGTATGAAGGAGAAGGGACTGTGGCACGGCCATCCCGCCGGGAGCTGATTTCTCACCTTCTGTCTCTCTGTCTCTCTCTGTCTCTTTGGCAAGCGTATACACTCTACAGCAAAAAAAAAAAAAAAAGGACACAGAAGTACTGTTTGCAGGTGTAATGGTGTGATATCAAACACTTAAAAACAATGCAATTAAATTAAAAAAATACAGACAGGAACATAGATAACTATGTGGGTACACAGATGAAAAAGAATGAGTTAAGAATGAGTTCAAGCCAGTTCATTCTGCTGCCATGTAGTTTCAAATGTCATATGCAGACATTGTTCTATTAGTAAATGATCCCAAGATGGCATTCCGGTAGAGACAAAGGCTCATCGTGCTCCTAGTGGCTGGGGGGGGTTCGCCACTGCTAACTTCAGGCCATGTGTAAAAGACATTTAGCATAGAGAATGTTCTCAGGAAGATAAATAGAATATAACTTACAGCTTTGAATACTAAAATAGAACAACTCATTTAGTCAGTACAATAGATTAAGAAAATGGTTTAAAAATTGATGCTGTGAAATTATGACCCTTAAGAAGGTTTTATTTCTCTTTTACATTTTATAATTGTTTTAATTCAGGGTATAATCAAATATATACAGCTTCTGGCCACAACATAACACCTGAAAATGTCAGTTATGTCTGTTCTTTTAAACATACATTTGCTTGATAGACAATTTTAAAAATTAAAATTAGTTTTAGTTATAAAAAACTTTAATATATATACACAGATGACATGTCATCATTTACAAAACTCACTCATGCTGCTTTATGAAAAGCCTCTAGTTGTAAATTTAAATAATAAATTCAGTTATTCTATAGTGAAAGCATTTGTACACTTGTCAATGGAGCCTTATCCAATAGGCTAAGGGTTGCGTCGACTTTTGTCCTGTCAATATTGCTCATTTTTTAGAATTTTGAAACCAGATTCTCTCAAAAGTACTCTCTCTTAGGGAAAGTTTATTTTCTTTAATTTTGTTTTCTTAATCGCCTGAGTGCACATGGGTTAATCGAAGAGAGAAAGAAGGAGGGAGGGAGAGAGAAAGAAGCTCCCTTCAGGGTGTGGTCACACTGAAATCCCTTCTCCTCCATTTCCAAATCCCATCAGGACTTTGGGCCTGGCGTGTCTTTCAAATACCTAGAACTGGGATTTGAGCTGTGGTTGGCCGTGTGGGATCCAGTTCATTCAACCACTAGGCTGTGGAGGTGGCCTGTTTAATAGTTTACTATAATTTCAGTTACTCTGATAGATATAGTACTACTTGGGAAATCCATTTCTTCTTTTATTTTAAGTTTTTGATTTACTACAGTATGCATGTACTCATCAGAAAGAAAGAGAAAGTACCCCCAGTGGGGGAAGGAGTCTATTTATTCTCATGTAAGCACTTTGATGAATTTTTTTAGAGATGATTTATTTATTTATTCCATGAGCAAGAGAGGCAGAGAGATGGTGAGAGAGAGAGGGAGACAACACCCCTAATGGTCTCAAAGCCACGGTCCACCCTCTGCCTCAGCCAGCACTGCATCATGGGCAAGTGTGGGCCCCGCATGCTCTTGGAGGGCTCCAGACTGGAATCAAGAACCTTCCCATGTCAGTCTCCCACCATCTAAAAAATGTCTTAGAGAGACTCTGCACTCAGAGAGAGACAGAGAGAGAGAAAAGGAAAGTGAAAAAGCACGCCTCCCCGCCATGGAGAGTGGTCATAGCACAATCCTTCTCTATTCCTCCTTTCGGGATTTTTGGTACACATGCACACACATGCACCCAAGTATGTTTTTCAAGCTGCCAGGCTGAAACTCGAACTGTGCAGTTGCCTTGTGGCATCCAGTCACCTTAACCACCACGCCACAGGTTGACCCAGATCACATTTTATTGTTTTGCCAAAATACGGCCCAAAGCTTTGATGAGTTCTTCCCTCCCACCAGGAATCAACCAACTTTATCTAAGCTGTTAAATTTATTGTGATAAATTTGTTCATAATAATCCTCTGATGTTCATCTAGTATCAGCACATTCTATAGAAGCATTATCTTCCTGGTCCTCAATATTGGTGACTTATGCCATAATATTTTTTTTTTTCAGTTTTCTGATGAGTCTGGCTAGTTTTATGAATTTCAATAATTTTCTCAAGAATTCAGCTTTTGTGAACCAGCAGTTAGCGTAATGGCTATGTCGCTGGACTCTCACGAGGTCGACCGTGGTTCAAGTCCCGGACCCAGTGGCTTAAACTCACACTGGGCGCGTGTGCGAGCATGCCCAAGATCCTGAGAGGAGAATGGAGGAGAACGGATTGCGGCGTGGCCATCCCCCCTGGGGGGTGATTTCTCACTTTCTGTCTCTCTGTCTCTCTCTGTCTGTCTGGCGAGCACAGGCGCCCTATAGCGAAAAACCTCTCCAAAAAAAAAAAAAAAAAATTCAGCTTTTGACCTCACTGATTTTCTGTATTGTTTCTCTGTTTTCTATTCAACTGATTTTTTGCGGGTAATATTCAGGTTTTTGGAGGGAATTTTTTGTTTGTTTGTTTGTCTTTTAGGTTTTTGTCATCAGACACATGCATTCCCCAGAGAGATAGAAAATGAAGAATCACTCTCCAGGAGAGGATGGCCACACCACAGTCCCTTTTCCTCCATTCTCCACCTGGGATTTTTGGCATGCACACACATGCATCTGGCTTGATTTTCAGACTGCCAGTTCTGAGATGGGAACTACGGCTAGGCATGTGGGAATCTAGGGCCTTAACCACCAAGTCACGTGCTGACCCCTGGAATTTTTTATTTATTTATTTTTAATTTGCCTCAGGGGCATGTGCACTCTCCAAAGAAAGACTGCAAGAGACAGAGAGATATAGAGAGGGCAATGGAGAAAGCAGCTCCCCAGGCCACTCAATGAAGGACGGTCATGCTGCAATCCCTTCTGTATTTCTCCTTTCAGGACTTTGAGCATGCAAGCACATGCTCCTGGTGTATTTTTCAAGCTGCAGGGTCCTGGATTCAGTCTATCTAGCCAGTCATGTGGGATCCAGCTGCTTTCGCCACCATCCACCATGCCACTGGCTAGCCCTAGGGGGGACTTTTCTTTTATTAGATTTGCGTGAGAGTGTGTGTGTATGTGTGTGTGTTTGTAGTTTTTTGGCCCATATTTTAGTGCTTTTTAAATTTGCATTTAATCACTGTGCGTGTTTATAGTATGTGATGTGGGCTCTCAAACCTCAAATGCATCGCATGTCAGGCAAATCAAAGGTATCATCATGTGCAATGTCCTTCCATACCTGTGTCTGTTAAATGTTCCTGTTTCCCCCTTGAGTTTCTCCCTCCCATCCCTCCTGTCCAACCCCTCCTCTATAGTCTATCATATCTCCTTTTGCTGTTTCTGCTATATTTTCCGATTTCCCGTTTTTGTCATTCATTCTGTGTATATAGAAGTCAGTCTTTAATGGTCTGGCTTGCTTCGTGTAGCATTACATCTTCTTGCTAAAGGGCATGTGAGCTCTTCAGAGAAAGGGAAAGTGAGCAATCACTCCCTAGGGGGATGGCCATTCCACAGTCACTTCTCCCGCATTCTCCTCTCAGGATTTTGAGTATGCCACGTGCTCTAGTGCAAATTAAAAACAATAATAATAGCAATAAATAAAATTAAATCCTTCTTAAAAAATAAAAAGAAAGAGACTTTAAGAGAAAAAGAGGCTTTGACATGGTGGTTAAGGTGGCTGGATTCCACAAAGCCATCTGTGTAGTTCTAGTCCCAGACCCTACTGGGCACATACTGCGCGTGTGCTCAAAATGCTGAAAGGAGGGAAAGGTAGAGGAGAAGGTATTGCTGATGACTATTCCCCACAGGGTGGGGATGCTTTCTCACTTTCTGTCTCTCACCTCTCACTGGCGAATTTAGAAAAAATAATAAAAAAAGAAAATTAATTTTTCTTTTAAAGATTTAAGACTTTGGATGCTGCTTAGTTCCCTATCAGCTGCTGTAACAGATTTCTACTGGGTTAGTCTTTTAAAACTCCAGAAATGTAGGGAACAAGCAGTTAGCGTAATGGCTATGTCGCTGGACTCCCACGTAGTCGACTGCGGTTCGCGTCCCGGACCCGGTGACTTAAAACTCACGCCAGGTGCGTGTGCGTGCGTGCCCAAGATCCCGAGAGGAGAATGGAGAAGGGATTGCGGCGTGACCATCCCCCCTGGGGGTGATTTCTCGCTTTCTGTCTCTCTGTCTCTGTCTGTCTGGCGAGAGCACGCGCCCTACAGTGAAAATCTCTCCCCCACCCCCCCCCAAAAAAAAAAAAAAAAACTCCAGAAATGTATTCTCAGAATTCCCGTGGCTTGGGGCCAGCTAGTGGTGGGGTGATTAAGGGAGCTAGATCTTATCTGGTCAAATTCACAATTCCAGTCTAAGATCCAGCAGCCTGGGAAACTCAGCAGGCACATGTATATTAGTACCCAAAGTCCTGAGAGAATCGAGAAGGGATTGCAGGATGACTATCCCCTCTGGGGGAGTGATTTATCAGTCTCTCTCTCTTTCTGTCTCACTTTCTCTCTCTCTTTCCAACAAGTGCATGCATTCTATAGCAGGAAAAAAAAGAAAGAAAAAAAGGAAGGAAGGAAGAGGAAAAAAAAAGAGAATGAAAGAAAGAGACAGAGAGAACTCCTGAGTCTAGAAATTTGAATCGAGTCCTAAGGAGCTGAAATTAGGGTATCAGCAGAGTTGGTTTTCTTCCAGAGGCTCCCTGGGTTGCTCTGTTCTCTGCCTTTTCCAGCTTCTTGGTTGCCACAGGTTTGTTTTGTTATTTCTTTTTTGGTTTTTGGTTTTTAATTACCAACAGGCATGTGCAGTCACCAGAGAGGGGCATAGAGACAGACAGGGAGAAAGAAAAGGCACCCTCCCTGGGGTCTGGTCGTGCCACCCACACCTCTGTTTCTGCATTCTGTCGGGATTTGGGGCACTCACGCACACACACGTGTCTGATGTGTTGGGAATTGTGGTCAGCCATGCGAGATCTGGTTCTCCTACCCTCTAGGCTACAGGGCCAGCTCAGCAACCACAGTTTGGATTTCTGACTGCGTCAGTCCAGCCTCTGCCTCACTCTTCTCTGCCTCTGTTGTCTTCTCTATCCCTTTAGCCAGATCTTTCTGCCTCCCTGTGATAAGACCGCTTGCCATTAAATTTAAGGTCCATTCCAGATAACCCAGAATAATCTCCCATTTCAAGCTTCTTTGATTCAATTGTATCTGCAATATCCCCCTTTTTTCCCCAGGGAAACTAGCATTCACAGGCTGTAGAGATTAGGAGTAGATTCCTTATGAGGTTACTATTCACCCATGGCAGGTAAGAACAGTTATCAGGTGAAGTCCAAGAAGCAAAATACTGGCCCACTGCTTTCAAAACCTTGCAACCACTTATAATCTCAGGATAATATTGACTCCTGTTTCCCTTCACTCTGTTACATGGTAAGCAATTGCAAATGTTTGAATCTTTGCTACTCTCAGAGAAGTGGAAGAGTGTTATTGTATTCTTTATAAAATTTAAAATTATTCAATGAGTAATTTGGTTTTCTGTTTTAAAATCCTATTTATTTGACAGGGCCAGCAGGTGATCTGGAGGTTAAAGCACTGGCTCCCACTTGGCTGACTCTGTGGTTCAAGTCCAGAACCTCATTGAAAATTCCTAAGCATATGTGTATGCATGCCCCAAATCTCATGAGGACAATGGAGGAGAAGGGATTGTGTCATGGCCATCCCCTTCAAGAGGATGATTTCTCACTTTGCCTTTTACTGTATCTCTCTGTCTCTGGAGAGCAACCACACCTTATAGAAAAAAAAAGAAGAAGAAAGAAAAAAAGAGAGAGAGAAAAGTATTTTACATTCTAAGAAATGAAGTATTGCTTTCATTTTCTTGTGTCATTTTAAAAAAAAGTCAGTCTTTAATCTATTTGCAGTTTATAAATGTCTTCATTTCAAGTCAACTTTACTTCAAATTTCCCCTCATCATTTTTAACCATCTCTCATCTTAACTTTATTTTTTATTTTTCTGTTAGCTTTTATTTTGTATCATCTAATATTAATATCCCAAATTTATCTTTGTCTTTAATACATTTGAATGTTATAACCACCTGTTTGCTTTCAAGCTTCCTGGGTCACTTTGACTTATATATTTCTATTACGCAAGTTGAAGCTAGATTATTGTTGCTTTTTTTTTTTCATTTTATAAGTGGGCTTTTCAGATGTACAGTTGACTTAATTCTGTCAACTTATGTTATGTTTTCCTCTAATTAGCATGCTAGTTCCTTATTTTCCCTCCCTCTCTATCTGTGGTTGTTTTTAAAAGTGTGTTTTTAAAAGCAAGTAACTTGCTGTTAGCTCTTCTGGCAAGTATGTTCATTACGGTAAAAAATACGTTTAACACCTTCTTAAACAATTACTGACGAGAGAACAGAAAAGAGTATCCTATCGTTTTTCTGATATGAACATGGGAGAAACTAATGAGCTGAGAAGTTCTCCACCACCTGACCCTGCCGTGTTCCTCCCACCACTTCACGGGGTTCCTCATTAATCTGGCCCATCGGACAGCCATTCTAATTATGTATAGTTGCTTATAATCACGGGATTATTTAGATTGCTTTCCAGATTGAGCAACACCCACATTTCATTCTTCTCATAGACAATGGGCTTAAAGGAATTCTCTTCACTTCTTCAAAGTCAGGTCTGCATTTCCTTCAGGTGGAGAGAAAAAGGGTCACAAAAAGGGAAAAGCTGCCATCTGTTTCAAGGCACAAAGGTGGTGAGACTTGGAATCTGCTGGTGAGTGACTCGAATGTAACTAGAGTGAGGCTCCGGGTCTATGCCGTCTTCCTGGGTTCACGTTCCCCTCAGCACTGCATCCCTTTTCTTCCTCAGTCTGGCTGCTTCTTTTGAAATTGTAAGTTACCACTTAGATTTTTAGAGATTTAGCTCCTCACATCCTCCTCCACACAGTTTCAATTGTATTCTATGTATGGAAATTGACGTATCTACAATACATGGTTTCATTATTATTTTACTTAGAGAGAAAAGTTAAACATCACTTATTTGAGGAAGTCTGATTTGATTTTTTTTCTATTCATCTGTTCTTTGAAAGTTTTAAAGACAGACGTTACTAAGAAGGCCATTGTACATATGCTTCCATTTTTAATTTTCGTAGTGCACTCTGAGTTGAAAGACAATTTCTCAATATTCAAACCACAGTGAAATAAAAATTCAACTTGGAAGGAGACATTTGTCATCACATACCACAACAATACGTTATAAACCTAAGAAGGCTGCATGGATGAAATAAGTTCTACTTTAGCCTGAAGCATGTTTTAGCCTTCCTGTCTTAGATAAGTATCTAAATAAATGCAGAGGTCTTTAAAAAGTAACTAGGTTTACTGCCGTCATTTATTTGATTGATTAAGCCTTTGCATAGTAAAAAATATATAGCAAGTTATTTCCATTCTGCCCATTTAAAAAATGTAAACTTTGGGGACCAGCAGTTAGTGTAATGGCTATGTGGCTGGACTCCCATGTAGCCGACCGCGATTCGAGTCCCAGACCTGGTGGCTTAAACTCATGCCAGGCGTGTGTACGTACGTGCGCAAGATCCTGAGAGGAGAATGGAGGAGAAGGGATTGTGGTGTGGCCATCCCCTTGGGGGGTGATTTGTCTCTTTCTGTATCTCTGTGTCTCTCTGTCTTTCTGACCAGCACACACCCCCTATTGCAAAAACTTCTCCAAAAACAAAAATGTAAATTATGTAATATTCAAAGCTAGACCTTTCTCGTTTTTAGGTGCATATGTAATTTTTTTTACTAATTTTATATTATAATTTCTTGTTTATATTTAATTGTCATATATATTTTATAGTGTACAATAGAGTTTTTCAAAGTATGCATATTTCAAGAAGCTTATAAATTGAAATTATTTTTCTTTCTCCTTCCCTACCTCCCTTTTTCCTTTTCTTCCTCTTCTACCTCCCTTCTTTACTCTTCTTCTGATAAAATTCCCATTTTATTTGACATTCTTATGATTCTTTTTTAGAGATTTTTGATATAGGGTACATGTGCTCACTGGAGAGACAAAACATGAGAAATCACCCCTTAGGAGGGATGGTCATCCCACAATCCCTTCTTTTCCATTCTCCTCTTGGGATCTTGGAACACACTCACACGTGCCCAGTGTGAGTTTTAAACCACTGAGTCCAGGACTTGAGCCACAGTCAATTTCATGGGAGTCCAGTGATGTACCATTACACTATCTGCTGGTTCTTTTTTTTTATTATTCTTAATATATATACTAACACCTCTAATTCAAACTACAGATGGGCCAAAATAGAGCAATAACAACATAGCGACTCTCAACAATAAAAATAACGATGCCCTTAAAAAATATTCATGTTATTGGGACCAGCAGTTGGCATAATGGCTATGTCGTAGGACTCCCATGTAGTTGACTGCAGTTCAAATCCCGGACCCAGTGGCTTAAACTCATGCCAGGTGTGTGTGCATGCATGCTCAAGATCCCGAGAGGAGAATGGAGGAGAAAGGATTGCAGTGTGGACATCACCCCTGGGGAGTGATTTCTTGCTTTCTGTCTCTCTGTCTCTGTCTGTCTGGCAAGCACATGCTCCCTATAGCCAAAACCTCTCCAAAAAAACATTTGATATTTTTCTTGGGTAGAATGTAAATATTTTCTCCAGCTATAACTCCATTCTCAAACACAATAAATAATTTATTAGATGATTCATATGAGGACTTGGTGTTGTCCAAAACATTAGGATAATAGGAAGACATTATGATTGATGGGAGTCTGTGTGGTTAGGACAGTACTGGAATCTCAAAGAAATTCATGAATAAAGAGTTGCAGAGGGAAAACCCCCTCGAATGTTCATTGTGAAGATGGCTGGTTTTTCTGAGCTTGAGTCCTTGTGGTACTATCCTCTGTCAGTGTCACAGAATGACCTGCCTTCTAGGTCCCCAAGTCCTGTTTGTTACACAGTTGTTCTCTTGGTCCAGATTGATTGAGGAATATAATTATGTCTCACAGTTTTATTCCGATGTTCTTAAATTCTAGAGGAAATAATCAGAAATCTGTGGTTATGTGACGTCATGGCATGGTGTGTGTACTTGAATCATCTGGCCAGCCACGTGGGGTCCAGTCACCTCAGCCACAACGCCACTGCCTGGTCCCATAGGTTCAGGTTTCTATGCTATAAACTTGATGTTCAGTAAATACCTATTTTCCCATCTTTTATTTTGATAGATAGGTATAGATTAGATATAAATTAGCTTTCTGCCAGGCCACAGGTGGGTCTCCTACATAGTGACAAAAGTCACCTTTTTCGGGGAACCAGCAGTTAGCGTAATGGCTATGTTGCTGGACTCCCACATAGTCGACCACGGTTCGTGTCCCGGACCCGGTGGCTTAAAACTCATGCCGGGCGCGTGTGCGTGCGTGCCCAAGATCCCGAGAGGAGAATGGAGGAGAGGGGATTGCGGCATGACCATCCCCCCTGGGGGGTGATTTCTCGCTTTCTGTCTCTATGTCTCTCTCTGTCTGTCTGGCGAGCGCACGCGCCCTACAGTGAAAATCTCTCTCAAAAAAAAAAAAAAAAAGTCACCTTTTTCCAACAGTTAGATGTGTCAGTTAGAAACTCCATCTCCAGCTCCCGTCACTCCTTCACATGACTGCAATCCCAGCTAAAAGGCTTACAAAAACTCGGTAGAGATGCTAAGCCAGAAATATACACACACACACTATATTCTCTTCCATACTACATAATAGGGGAAGGTCACTAGGCTATGTGGTAACATTTATTAGTTACTGTGGACTGAGCTCTATAGAAGGGCTATTAAGATCATTCCTCAGAATTCTCAGTGGCTTTAAGCATTTAGTTTTTCCCTTACTGGTGATGTACCTTGAACCTTGATAATTATGTGGCAAATTATCAGACTATTGGGATTATTTCAAAGCAATAACAGGGAAATTCAAACTCAATCTGGCCTAAATGTGAAAACACATTTGGCAGCACCCAGTCATTCCCACTTCCCATATGGACAGCCACGTTGTGTCTGGTCTCATGTCGTACCAACGACAGCTGTTACCTGAGTCCACAGAATACCTCGGAAGTGATGGTTTGCCACTCTTAAGACTAGGCTATAAAATGCATTGATGGGCTTCTTTCTGACTTTCTCTCTTTCTCTCTGGAAATAGTTGCTGTGGGTGAAACTTTCTGCCAGGCCACAGGTGGCTCTCCTACATGGTGACAAATTCACCTTTTTCCAACAGTTAGGTGTGTCAGTTAGAAACTCCATCTCCAGCTCCCGTCACTCCTTCAGATGACTGCAGTCCAAGCTAAAGGCCTTGCGGAAACTCACGAGAGATGCTAAGCCAGAAATACCCTTCATCGTCGGACCATCAGAAACTGTGCAAAAGAATGTAATGAGATTAGTGGTGCCTCACAAAAGATACATTCCTAGAAACTATAAAAATGTCAGTATTTGGAGAAATGGCCTTGGGAAATACTGAGATGAGGTCACTCTGGCCCTTTGATTCAATAACAAGCAATGCCTTCTAAGTTGAGAGAGGAAGAAGGAAGAAAGCCGTGCTTAGAATGCAGCGATGGGAAGATGGGTGGTGTCTTTCTGATCAGAACGATGAGTCTACAAGCCAGAGAGCATCAAGTACTGCCAAAAGCACTAGAAGCTCGAAATGAGGCATGGAATTGACGCTTCCTCAGAGCTACCAGAAAGAAACCACCCTGCCGACGCTGGACCTCTGTAACTGCGAGAGCTTCAATCGCTTTGTCGTCTTACACCTCATGGTGATAATTCATCATGGCCGTCCTAGGAAACTGACGCAGATTATGACTGATTCTTGTCTTCAGCTAGTAGAATATGGTGTAACTTGTCATTCAGAAATAGGTGCCTAATGCAAATCCAGGGCTATAGAAACAAATGCCTTAAAGCGAGGCGATGCAGGAAGTAGGCACTGGAGCAAGAGCTGGGTCAACGAGTGTGAACGAAAAACTAAGTTTGCTGTGAACAGACCATTAGAAAAATTTTAGATTTTGAAAAGAGAGCCAGTAAAAACTTAAAGAATGAGAGGAAATCCTTGGGAAATGAAAGAGAGGAAATTTCTTTTATGTGGTAGCACAAAAGGTAGCAAAACCCTTGCCTGCAATAATGGAGAAAGTAGAAACCAATCTAGTGCTTTTGAGTGCTCTAACGGAGGACATTCCTGGCTAGAGTGCTAAACGCACGGCCTACTTTCTTCATGGTGTTTACACTACAATTTCAGAGTAGAGAGAAAATCTAAAAGATCTCTTTAGATATGAAGGAACTAGAAATTATGTTTAAGAAGCATTAGCATCATCAGAAAGCAAACAATGTTAAAATTGAGAATTATCTTTTGAGCAAAGATCAAATCTAGGGTTCTATTTGAAAAGTATGGTCTAAATATAACATCAAGAGCATGACTAAAAATTCTTTGTTAGTCCTTTAGGATAATAAACAGCGATAGGGACCAGTAGTTAGCTTAATGGCTATGTTGCTGGACTCCGATGTAGTTGACCATGGTTTATCCCGGACCTGGTGGCTTAAACTCAACACCAGGTGTGTGTGCATGAGTGCCCAAGATCCCAAGAGGAGAATGGAGGGAATGGATGAGAAGGGATTGTGGTGTGGCCCCCCCCCCGGGGGGGGTGATTTGTCTCTTTCTATATCTCTGTCTCTCTCTGTCTTTCTGATGAGCACACGCACCCTATAGCAAAAACCTCTCAAAAAAATAAATAAATAAATAAAAATAAACAGTGATATTCCAGAGTATTGTTCAGTAGGAAAAAACTCCCTGTAAAGAATTCAAGAGAATAACTCACAGACATTCCCCATAAAACTGTAGAGTTTGTGAAAAGATTAAGGAGATCATCTTCAGGAGAAGCTCAAGGTAGAGAAGGGTTTAACAAAAAAGATTTGTGGGAGTTTTTGTTTATAGATCCAAATTGATTTATCTATAGGTTGGTGCAGACTATACAGGGTTAAACTTGGAGTTGAAACTGTAATGAGATGAGACTTTTGATGCCTTGAGGAGGGTGAGAGCCTGTGGCCTGTGGGGGACAGGCTTAAATGAATGTGGTAGCCAGCCTCCAAAAGGGCCCGAGTCATCTCCTTTCCACCTTAGCGTGTTTTCCGTGTGGCCAATCGAGTACAGCAGAAGCGATGCAACACCCTTGCTGAGATTAGTTTATGGAAGAGACGGCTCCTTTAATGGCCAACATGGCTCTTACTCTCTCCTTGTGGTCACTCACTTTGGGTAGCCAGCCACTACGTTGTGAGAAGCCCTCCAGAAAGAGTCACGCAGAGACAACCTGAGGCCTCTTGTAAATAACCACGAGTGTGAAGCAGAAGCAGGTACTCCAGACCCAGACTCACCTCAGGTCATGTCAGTCCTGCTAACAGCTGACTGTCGCCTCAGGTCCTAAGCCTCACCACCCAGGTAGGCCGTACCCAGTGTCCCAGCCTTTGAAACTATGAGATCGGCTACTAAGATTTAGGGTACTGTGTTATGCAGAAGTGAAAATTATACAGTGGGAAAACACCCAGTCCTAAGATTAGCAGTAGGTAAGAGGGAAAAAAATCTCCCTGGACCAGATCCAGAGAAAGGGCGCATTTCTGTCAGCCCTCAAGGTCACTCAGCATTCCTTTAGTGCCTGTCCATTCTCAGCAAAGCTCCAGCCACTTAATTCTAAAACACAAACACCTCACCATGCCTTTGTAAGTTCAAGACCGGGAGCACGTGCCTGACGCGGCCTTCCATTCTCCCCCCTTCTAAGTTTCCTCCATCTCCTTCACTCCCTTCTTCCTTTATTTTTATCCTTCCATTTTTTCTTTCCGTACTGTTTTTCTTTCTTTTTTTGCGGGGGGGGGGGGGGGGGGGGTTTTTTTTTTTTTGAGAGTTTTTTTGCTGTAGGGCTCGTACACTTCCAGAGAGACAGAGAAACAGAAATCACCCCCTGGGGGGATGGCCACGCCACCATCCCTTCTCCATTCTCTCTGGATCTTGGGCATGCATGCACATGCGCCTGGTGTGAGTTTAAGCTACTGGGTCCAGGATTCAAACCGTGGTCGACTACATGGTGCGGTCGACTACGTGAGAGTCCAGTGACATAGCCATTACGCTAACTGCTAGTTCCCTCTGTACTGTTTTTCTATCCTGTCTGTTTTTCTATCTTGATCAAATTCTAAGAACACAGTCTCACAGTAGGTGCTCAGTTCCTAACTTCTCGTAGGAAGTCAACCCCGTTCCTCATGCTGACTATGAGGCATGCTCATTACCAGACAATGAGGCATGAATTCAAAAACCAAACAAAATATGACATCATTAAGAGCAATTGACTTACACTGACATGTAAGAACAGAGAGATGCTTAGACCATGATTTTCCTGTACAAATTGAACTTTTTTCACATTAACTTCCTTTACTATTACGGCAGTCAGATTAAAACAAATATCTGAAAGAGATCTGTGTGCCCTTCTGCTGGAGCAGTCATTTAGCCCTTTTTCATTTTGGCCTCGTTGTTTCAAATACATTTGGTGATGTGACATGAAGTCTGCTATATGTTGATAAACATAAACTGATTAACTGATTAAGAACTTCCGAAGGCTGTAGGGTATTGCAATTGACAATGCACAGCTGCTGAGGATCCCTGAGGAAAAAACGCGAATGGGTTTTGAATGTGATCCGGAACCACAATGCAGCACCTTGAGGAGCTGCTGGGAGATCCGTCCTCTCAGTCAATAGAACTCTTGTAACATTCAGAGTGAATGGGGTTCTTTAAAAGCAGGATTAGAATGACCAGTCACAGAAGCCCTTTCACTATCAAAGCTTCTTTCAAAATAAATCATAGTATCCTGGTTTCGAGGACAGATGATGTGACCCAGGCATATCTCCAAACATCTGTGGACTGCACACGTATGTTTACATACACATGAATGGATACTTAAACATACACACATATGAATCTATTTAGATCTCTCTATTCTATAAAAGTAATTAGATATATACATAATAAAAGATCTGTT
>NW_006159925.1:1917426-1932270 GCF_000334495.1 Tupaia belangeri chinensis | reverse complement strand
ACACGTATGTTTACATACACATGAATGGATATTTAAACATACATACATATGAATATATTTAGATCTCTCTATTCTATAAAATTAGATATATACATAATAAAAGATCTGTTTAAATTTATACTTTTTCTATTGGAATTATGGTTTTGGGTTGTGTATACTGAAAAAAAATAGTGCGTGACTATTTCCCTCAATTTAGGTATAAAATCGGTTATTTTTTTTCTTGAAAATTTTAAGCAACATCTGTTCTTAACTTTTAAGCCATTCTATAGTTCAAAAGTATCATTGTATGCTATTTAAAATAGCGCTTTAATTCAGAAACTATTACTGCACAAACAAATGTAGCAAAGTTCTACAGCTGGCTGAAAAGATATAGTCATATTTTTAAAAGTATTGTAACTACAGAAAAGTGTGATACTATTACAATATAACTGGTAAACTTAAAAAAAGGTGATGGTTTATTCAGCTTTGGACCCCTTGTCAGTCCTCTTAATTCCTAATTTTTATTAGCCAACTTCAGGATATATTTTTCTTTTCTTTTCTTTTCTTTTCTTTTTTCTTTTCTCTGTTCTTTTCTTTCTTTCTTTTTTTTTTATTGGAGAGGTTTTTGCTATAGAGTGCTTGTGCACGCCAGAAAGACAGAGAGACAGAAAGTGAGAAATCACCCCCCAGGGGGGATGGCCATGCCGCAATCCCTTCTCCTCCATTCTCCTCTCAGGATCTTGGGCATGCACGCACACATGCCCAGTGTGAGTTTAAGCCACTGGATCCGAGACTAGAACCACGGGAGTCCAATGACATATCCATTAGACCAACTGCTGGTCCCCAAGATATATTTTTCTAATAAATCTGTAAGGAACAGGGAATGAGGTTCCATATGCATATACACATTTATATGCATATATATTCCATAGTTACATCAATACCATATTTAAATTATATCTTATAATTCCTAAGTATAATATATAAAATAAATATTAATATCATATCATATATAATTATGTTTAGAATTTATATATGCATGTTATTTGAAAAACAATGCAGGTTATTAATTGTAGCATGATTCATCAAGATCTTTTAATTCTTTATTTTACAAGCTGAAGCACTTTGATTTGGAAAATATAACAAATGCTGGGGAAGAATGTTCCTGAGGACTTATATTTGCATACACACACAAAGGTAATGCAAATGAGCCCACACTCTTCACACCTTTATACCAGCCATGCTACCTAAGCTTAATAATGTTGGTTTCTATGGGGTCAGCAGGTGGAATGGTGGTTAAAGCCCTAGACTCCCACGTGACTGTCCACGATTTAAATCCTGGACCTGGTAGCTTGCTTTCTCACTGTACTTCTCTTTCTCTCTAGTCACATTAAAAATAATAATAAATTAAATGAAATATTTTTTAAAAATAGTAACGTTGGTGTCTATAACAAGAAAACCAGCTTCACCATACTGGCACGAACCTGGTATCCTACATTAAAAATGGCTTGGGCTTATCCATCAGATGCTTGTTGAGTAGCTGCTATGCCCCGGACGCATGCACGCACACATGCCCAGTGTGAGTTTAAGCCACTGGATCCGAGACTAGAACCACGGGAGTCCAATGACATATCCATTAGACCAACTGCTGGTCCCCAAGATATATTTTTCTAATAAATCTGTAAGGAACAGGGAATGCGGTTCCATATGCGTATACACATTTATATGCATATATATTCCATAGTTACATCAATACCATATTTAAATTATATCTTATAATTCCTAAGTATAATATATAAAATAAATATTAATATCATATCATATATAATTATGTTTAGAATTTATATATGCATGTTATTTGAAAAACAATGCAGGTTATTAATTGTAGCATGATTCATCAAGATCTTTTAATTCTTTATTTTACAAGCTGAAGCACTTTGATTTGGAAAATATAACAAATGCTGGGGAAGAGTGTTCCTGAGGACTTATATTTGCATACACACACAAAGGTAATGCAAATGAGCCCACACTCTTCACACCTTTATACCAGCCATGCTACCTAAGCTTAATAATGTTGGTTTCTATGGGGTCAGCAGGTGGAATGGTGGTTAAAGCCCTAGACTCCCACGTGACTGTCCACGATTTAAATCCTGGACCTGGTAGCTTGCTTTCTCACTGTACTTCTCTTTCTCTCTAGTCACATTAAAAATAATAATAAATTAAATGAAATATTTTTTAAAAATAGTAACGTTGGTGTCTATAACAAGAAAACCAGCTTCACCATACTGGCACGAACCTGGTATCCTACATTAAAAATGGCTTGGGCTTATCCATCAGATGCTTGTTGAGTAGCTGCTATGCCTCGGACACTATAATAAGAATTAAAGAGAAAATGTAGCTCCTGAATAAATTTGGTCCTCTCTTTATACAATTTAGAGTCTCAAGGTAGAATAGTCTTTAATCATAAAATTCCATAAAAATGTGTACGCTTGAACCTTCATGTGCACTATTAAGTACATGATCACTGAGCTCAAGGTCTTGATTAATGTGGACAACTCCGATGTGATTGTCCACTCCCAGCACTGCTGATACCAAGTGTGTGTGATTTCCATCATACCAAACAATTCTCCCACTTGCCAGACATCAGCTGGCTGTCCTCCAATTTCATTCGGTTCTGACACTAACTACCTGGAGCAGATACAGAACCTGCAGGTTGAAAGCTCAGAAGGCTCCAATTTCAGCTGCCAATCATACAGAAGTCTGGATCACTCACGCTTCTGTCTCCCTGTCTATAAAGTTGGAGAACGGATTATACAACTTTCTGCTCAGGTTTAGTAATTTGCTAGAATGCTGGAAAGGCAAAATACTTTACTTATAATTGCGGTCTATCATAAAGGATATAACTCAGGAACAGCCATGTGAAATAGATGCATGGAGGAAGGCATGATGCAGGGGGAGAAGAGCTTCCACGGCGTCTCTGGACACATCACCCTCCTACTACTTTAAAGCATTCATTAATCTGGAAGCTCGCTGAGCTCACTCTTTCAGAATTTTTGTGGAGATTCCGTTGCCCAGGCACCAATTATTGTCCATCTGTAACTAATTCAGTCACTAGCCATTTTCTTCTCCCTAAAGGTTCTGGATGGAACTGAAAGTTCTAGCCCTCTTATCCCAGGGTTGATTGCTCTAGCAACCATCATACTGAAGTATGTAGGTCCATTAAAAGTCACTTCAATTGTGGGGTCAGGAGGTGGTGGAGTGGTTATGGAAGCTGGATTCCCACATGACTAACAATGGTTCAAGTCCCCGTGGCTTACTTTCTCTCTCTCTCTCTCTCTGCTCTCTGTCTCTCTCTGGTCAAATTAAAATAATAATAATAAATAAAGTTAAGTGAAGAAATTACTTTTTTTAAGTCTCTTTACTTGCATAAACTCAAGTATGGTTGAAAGGGGCCTGTTGTATATAATAAAATGTGCTCCTCTCATCTATTTCTTGTGATAAGAGAACATCACAATGTGCATGGTCCAAGTTGTCTTCTGTGAGGCAGGCAAATAGAATATGAGAACTGAAAAAGAGTTGGTTAGACAAAGAGAAAGCTGAATTGTGTTTCTGATGAAAGAGACAACATGAGTAAGGACTTGAGGAACCTAAGCTATTTGGGAAACAAAGACATTTCAGGGTAGCTGGAATACTGAGAAAGTCAGACAAAGAACCTTTTCAATGAGAGGGGCCAAACTGCATACTTCTTAAGGCACAGGTAAATGTCTTCATCTTTATCATAATTGCAATAAGAAATAACTTTGAAATATTTTATGGTGGGCATAGGATGAGAGCTGTTTAGTCTGCCCTGGAAAATGGAGAGGATAAACAGGATACATTGCTATCAAAATAATCTAAGCAAAAATTATTGCTAGGTCGATCTAAAACCATGATAATAGAAAGCATATAGAAGAGAAATTTTGTTTTGAGTAAATTTTGTTTGGGGCTTCACTGGATTAGATGTGGGACTTGATCAACAAATAGATATTGGCACAGCTTATTCATAAAAAGCAATCAACTTATTTTCCCTATTTTTCCTCCATAATCCTTTCCAGTTCCAAAGCCAACTTTGGTTAAATTCAATGATCAGATTTACCAGTGTCTACATAGAGGCAACTGAGCAGTGGAGAAAAAAATTAGCCATGAAAACTTGTGTATGAAACAAAAAAAGGAAAGACCTCCTGTGCTCGTGGATGGGAAGAATCAATATAATCAAAATGTCAGTCCTACCTAAATTAATTTACATATTCAATATGATTCTGACCCAATTACCTGACACATTCTTCACAGAAATAAAAACAAAACCTTATAAAATATGTCTGGAATCATAAAAGACCCCATAATGCCAAGGAAGTACTGTACCAAAAGAATGAAATAGGAAGCATCACAGTACCCAATTTTAAAATATATTACAAAGCAGTGATAATGAAAACAGCATGACATTGACACAAAAATAGATACCTAAATGGCTGGAACAGAATAGAGAATCCAGAAATAAACCCCAAACCATACAGCCAACTGATCTTTTACAAAAAGTATGAGACAATGCAGTGGAGAAAAAAATATTTTAAACAAATGGTACTGAAAGGACTGTATATCCACCAGAAGAAAAATGAATTTAGACCCCTCTATTTCTTACCATTAACCAGAATTAACTCAAAGATTTAAATATAAAGCCTCGAAGTACAAAAATACTAATAGAAAATGTTGGAGAACTTTTGACAATATTGGAATAGACAAGGATCTCTTAAATAAGATCCTTAAGGCACAGGGAATAATCCTTAAAATACGCAGATGGAAATACATCAAGATAGAAAGCTTTTTCATGGCAAAAGAAACTATTGATATAACCAAAGTGAAAAGACAACTCTCAGAATGGGAGAAAATATTTTCAAATTATTCCTTAGATAAGGGATTGCTATCTAGAGCACATAGGAAACTAAAGTAACTCACTCATTTAAAAAATAAATAATCCAATAAAAACGGGCATATTAATTGAATAGATAACTCTCTAAGGAAGAGTTATGAATTGCCAAGAGGCATATGAAAAAATGTACAAAGTCTCATAAGGAAAATGCAAATTAAAACCACAATGAGATATCCTGTAACCATAATTACAATGGCTAGGGTCAAAAAATAAAGAATGACAAGTGTTGGAGAGGCTGTGGTGAAAAGGGAACTCTTTTACACTGTTGGTGGGAATTTAAATCTGATCTCTGTGGAAAGCCACGTGGAGAGTTCTTAAAAACCTACAACTAGAACTTCCATATGACCCACTTCTCAGTATTTCCCAAAGGATAGGAAAACACCCTCTTGGAAAGATACTTGCACATTTGTATTTATTACATATTATTCACAATTGCTAAAACGTGGAACCAACCTAAGTGTCCCCAAATCGGTGACTGGGTTGAAATACTGTGGCACACAGTTAAAAGAAACAATGAGATCCTATCATCTGACCCAAAATGGAGGACTTACTTTTGCGAGAAATAAGCCAAATTTTGAAAGATGCACATTGTAGATCCCCACTCGATTTGTACTGAATGGCATGGCAGAGGTTAAGTAATCTGAAGATGTGATGAAGAGGATGAATATAAATGCTAGTGACAGTAAGGCGGGGGAGTGGTTGGTGAAGAGTGGGTGGTAGCTGGTGAGGGAAGCAGAGGTAATGGAAATAGATACAGGGCCATGAGCTGACGGGTGCAAGAAGTCTCCAGAAGACAGAAATGACAAGGAAATCAATTTCTTTCCAGAACTCCCAGAACAAATACAACCTGTCAACCTGAAATAGAATTCTAACCTCCTAAAACACAAGAGAGTAAATGTGTGTATCCCTAGTCCAATAAGTTCGTAGTTTGTTACTATAGGAATAGGAAGCTAAAGCATATACCATATAAACCAGTACTCACAATTGATTGGTTTGCTTTTTTTTTTTTTTCTTTTTTTTTAATTGTGATGAATAATCTTTTTAGGTCTTCTCTGCCTCTTTTTCTGAAAATCAATTTTGGGCGACCCTGGGCTTTGTCTTGAACCTTCCTCTCTTCCCCTTCTGTGTACTCTCCTTAGGTGAGTGCATGGTGACTCAATGGCTTCAATGCCTTCTCCATTCTGATGACTTCTCATTCCCAACCTCTCTCTTCAGACTGAACTCAAATGGCTCACTTAGAAGTTTTCTATTGTGTCAAAAAGTCACCTCAAAATCCACATGACAGATATGGAAGACTCTTTATCTGCCTTCTCTCTGTAAATGGTACTATCGTCTTTCCAGGTGCTCAAGACTATCTGGTTATTATCCTACATTCAATCTAAAATCAAATTCCAAAAAGTATTCTATCAAAATGTTCCCTAATTCTGGCCACTTTTCCACCTCTGCTACCACTATCTTACTGAAAACCACAAAAACGCTAAGCTGCTGTAAATTGCTTCTACTAGCCTCTGTTTTCTCCTTGTTTTCTTTATAATCCACTAGGCAACCAGAGGTATTTTTAAAATCAGGGTGAGAATGATTTCATTCCTGGGCCTAAAACCTTCCAATTATCTCTCATCTATTTTAGAATTAAACCAAATTTTTTACTATAGTACATAAGCCCCTACAAAATCTCATCTCAAATTTTAAAGATGAAAAACTGTATACATACTACCAGACATACATGCATTACTAAATTAATTGAGGTTTACTCCATGGTAGAAAATTCAATTGTAAAAAAAAAAAACAATAAAATAAAATTTAAAAAAATCTAAGACAACTGACATTGTCAAATTTGTGTTTTTGAATGCCTCTGACTTTCACTAGGGAAATTAATGAAATGAGAAAATATTGAGATATAAAGATATAAAAGATATAAAGATATAAAATATTGAGATAGTGTGGAGCCTGGGGAGGGGGGCAGTGTGACCAGCAGGGGGAAGTCTATAGAAGATGCCCAGTGAACCAAGCTGCTTCCTTCCCCTAGCGACACTCCTCAGGTATATGGTCCTATTATTCGCATATCTAGAAAATTAGAGTTCAAAGTGACAGTAGTAGTAATCGAAGCGATACATTCATCAGGGAGAAAACTAGATACTAAATGATGAGGAGATATTCCTCAAGCCATACACTTAATTATAGAGATAGAGACGTGTTTGATTTTTGTAACTTCATATGCCTGTTATAAATTTATGCATGTGGGTATAATTAGAGACTTACTAGCATATATAATACTCTTGTACATCTTATAGAAGATTTCAGCAACCTAAGAAAAGGCAAGGCAGTTACTATTTACCCATTTTCAAGAGAGGTATGTAAAGTCAGGCGTCCAGCCTAAATTGCATCAAGCAAACAGCAGAAATAACACCACACTAGAATTTACAAGTTCAGAAGATGTGTGGTACCACCAGATCCTAAATATTGAATGTAGTAATTTTTTCTCAATCTCCGTATCAGAATTTGACAGAGCTCAAAGCAACTGAACACAAATTCCCAGAGAAGAGGAAAGAAAAAACTAGGTTCATTAACTTACAATTTGTCGATGTAGAAGCATATTTTGCATTACAATTAAACTCAAATATCACTACTTCATTTAACATTTTTTCTTTAAGCAGGAAATTTAAATGTCTATTAATGATGTAATAAAAAAGAACAATTGCTTTTATGTTTAATAAAGTACTATCTATAATATTTTATTTATATAGTATTATGCTTTCCATTTTAAACTAGAAGATATAAAATAATTCTCATTTATATTAGTATTCCTTAGATAGCCTTTTAGAAAAGAATCCAAGGGAGATTGGAATAAGTCCTCGCATCATGAATAATAAGTAGATTCAGAGCAGCAGAGCTCAGATCACTTTCTTATAACTAGGTTAGCAGTAAAATACCTGATTAGCATTGGGGGTTTTAGGAAAGTTTATGTCAACCTTTTAGGGGAAAACGTGCTCCTTAGTTAATCTTTTAAAGAATTATTTGTTGGGAAGCAATTAGTTACAGTGAATATGAGCAGAGGTTCGTTTGACACCTGCTCTTGCAACTTTTGAGGTATAGAACTCGAGATGAGTTAATTAACCTCTCTCTGACGCATTCTTCTCATCTGTAACTTCACCCTGGAATTGTTTTATTAAATGGTCAGATTTTATAAAATATTTAGCACAAGAGTTAAATGATTTTCTGAAGCACTCAGAAAAAAAACATGTTCAAAATCATCATTTATACAATAAAACAATAAATTAGGGACCAGCAGGTGGTGTGGTGGTTGAGGCACTGGATTCCCACACGGCCACCACGGTTCAAGTCCCACATCTGGTGGCTTGCTTTCTCACTTTCTCTCTGGTGAGTGTCTGTATCCTATAGCAAATTAAATAATAATAATAATAATAATGATGATGAAATACATTTAAAGGAATTTTAAAAATAAATCAGACATGATAAAGCATGCCTCTTGTTATATTTCTCCCCACAAACCTCTCTCTCTCTGCTCTCTCTCTCTCTCTGTTTTTTTTTATTACTTCTTCCCCTGAACCTTGACTTCCTTGGACCAAAAGAGAAACTGTAAGCCTTACAAAAGCAGCTTTCCCCCAAACGAGGGGCCCAGCTAAAAACTGGTCTTCAGCTGTTCTCTGACAAATATCAGGTGGATTGGACCTAGTAGTTCAACGTAAGTCATATGAACTCCATTCACTCTTTATTAGACTATGAACTCCATTCGCTCTTCACTAGACTGTGAGCTCCACCCGCTCTTCACTAGACTATGAACTCCACTCGCTCTTCACTAGACTATGAACTCCATCCGCTCGTCACTAGACTATGAACTCCACTCGCTCTTCACTACACTATGAACTCCATTCGCTCTTCACTAGACTATGAACTCCACTCGCTCTTCACTACACTATGAACTCCATTCGCTCTTCACTAGACTATGAACTCCACCCGCTCTTCACTAGACTATGAACTCCACCCGCTCTTCACTAGACTATGAACTCCACTCGCTCTTCACTAGACTATGAACTCCACCCGCTCTTCACTAGACTATGAACTCCATTCGCTCTTCACTAGACTATGAACTCCATTCGCTCTTCACTAGACTGTGAACTCCACCCGCTCTTCACTAGACTATGAACTCCACTCGCTCTTCACTAGACTATAAGCTCACTGCAAGCGTGGCTGTTAGTGTTGGCTGTTTTCTTTGCCCTTGCATCCTCAGTGCCTGAACCCTGGGTAGCACGTAAAAGATGCTCTACTTGCATTTGTCTACTTTAGTAGAAACTGTGGTAGGCAGCGATGACATAATGACGAACAGGGGCAGAAAAGCTTTCCCCTTGAGAGTCTGTCCAGTAAGAGAAGCAGATCAAAGCCCTTGTCTCTCTCTGGTGAGCCTGCATGCTCTACAGCAAGAACACAATTTTTTTTGATAGATTTTTGCTATAGGGCATGTGCACTTGCAAGAAAGACAGAGAGAGACAGAGACAGAAAGTAAGAAATCACCCCCTGGGGAGTGCTTTCCCATCTTTCAGCTCTGTCATCTTTAATGAATTGACACCTGGGGTCGCCAGGTGGTATGCTGGTTAAGGGCACTGGACATGGTCAACTATGGTTCGAGTCCTGGACCAGGCTTGCTCTATCACCTTCCTTCTCTCTCTCTCTTTCTCTTTCTTTCTCTCTTACTCTGTTCCTCTCTGGTCAAATTAAAATAAACAAATAAGAATAAATAAAGTTATATAAAGTAATTCTTTTAAAAATTGTATTGGCACCTTACTCTTACTTGTTGCTTTGCATTTTTTTTCTTGCCTTATTTTTTTTTTCTTTTTTTCTTTTTGGAGAGGTTTTTGCTATAGGGCACTTGCCAGACAGACAGAGAGAGACAGAGAGACAGAAAGCGAGAAATCACCCCCTGGGGGAATGGCCACACCACAATCATTTCTCCTCCATTCTCCTCTCGGGATCTTGGGCACGTACGCACACGTGCCCGGCATGAGTTTAAGCCACTGGGTCCGGGACTCGAACCGTGGTCGACTACATCGGAGTCCAACGACATAGCCATTACGCTAACTGCTGGTCCCTGCTTTACATTTTCAAGATGACTGTTGCAGGGAACCAGCAGTTAGCGTAATGGCTATGTCACTGGACTCCCACGTAGTCGACTGTGGTTTGCGTCCTGGACCCAGTGACTTAAAACTCATGCTGGGCGCATGTGCATGCGTGCCCAAGATCCCGAGAGGAGAATGGAGGAGAAGGGATTGCGGCGTGACCATCCCCTCTCGGGGGTGATTTCTCGCTTTCTGTCTCTCTGTCTCTCTCTGTCTGTCTGGCGGGTCACGCGCCCTGTAGCGAAAACCTCTCCAAAAAAAAAAAAAGATGACTACTTCAGTTCTAGTCATTACTTCAGTCACTTACTGCATAACGACATTTCAATCAACAAGCCACATATACAATGGTGGGACCATCAGGATCAATAGGTTATACCATGTAGCCAAGGCATGCAGTAAGTTGGACCATCTAGGCTTGTCTAAGTTCACTATGCGGTATTTACACAATGATGACATGGCCTAACAATGCCTTTCTCAGAATGTATCTCTCATTGTTAAGCAACTTATGACTGTCTCTGCATTTGAAGGACATGGGGATGAAAGGAAAGGATGATGTTAGCAGTTTGCATTTTGTTTTTATCAAAAGCATTAGCTTTCCTAGGTGTAGATGGTTTTTTAAAAATTTATCGCCAGAGTGTGCATGCACCTGACAGAGAGACAGAGCGAGAAAGAACCTTCCAATGGGGCATGGTCACTCTGCAGTCCCTTCTCCATTCTCTATCCTATCAGGATTCAGGGCACTCATGGATGTCCAGACACACGCGCACGCACACACACACACACACACACACACACACACACACACACACATCTGGCATGTTTTTCTAGCCAGTGGAGTCAGGATTTGAACCATGATCAGCCACTTGGCATCTGGCATCTAGTTCCTTTAACCTCTAGGCCATGATGCCAGACCACCAGATGGCTTTTACTTCTAGACTTGTTGTTCCAAATTGGTCACCCTTGGCTAGACAGAAGTCTAAGAAATTGAAGAACTGTATCATCATACGTGACTTTGACAGCCATACTTTTTTTTTTTTTTTAACAGAGTCACAGAGACAGACGGGGAAAGAGAGAACTTGAGAAATCACCTCCCAAGGGAGGATGGCCATGACACAATCCCTTCTCCATTCTCCTCTCGGGATTTTGGGCATGCACACACATACCTGGTATGAGTTTCAAGCTGCCTGCACTGGAACTCGAACTGTGGTTGACCATGTGGGAGTCCAGCACCTTAACCACTACACCCCCTGCTGGCCCTGATGGTTGTTCTTGACTTTGACAGGACATTAGAATTATCTGGGAAGCTTTTTTTTTTTTTTTTGGAGAGGTTTTTGCTATAGGATGCATGCGCTGGCCAGACAGATGAGAGAGAGAGACAGAAAGAAAGCGAGAAATCACCCCCCAAAGGGGATGGCCATGCCACAATCTCTTCTCCTCCATTCTCCTCTCAGGATCTTGGGCACGCATGCACACGCGCCCGGCGTGAGTTTAAGCCACCGGTCCGGGACTCAAACCATGGTTGACTACATGGGAGTCCAGCGATGTAGCCATTACGCTAGCTGCTGGTCCCTATTTTAATAACTTTCTAACAAATGTTTCTATCAGTTAAAAACTTGGGGTTACTTTCATTGTTTTTCAGTCATTCAGAGATTGTATTCACCTACAAGTGAATGAGTAGGCAACACCTTATTCATGGAAGGTGAAGGATGGCCTGTCAATCAAATGAGGCAGGAAGTGTACTTAGACAAAGCACCATGCCAGTGTGATATTTAGGGATTGGGCAGAGGGAAGGAAGCCTGGGAAGTTACTAGAGAAGTGTTAAGAAACATCACAATCTGAACAAGAAGGCAAAGCCAACATTTCACCTGCTGCTGGTAGATTAGATAGTGAAGATTTGGGGGCCAGATGTTGGCTCAGTGTCAATGTAATGCTCTGCAAGGCTGGACCCATATGGGATGGTCTGAGGTTCACATCCCAGGACCTCCCTGTGCCCACTGGGTACATACAAATGTGCCTGTGATCTGGGCAGGCTGAGACCAGCGATGGATCATGGCTTGAAGATCCTACTAGGTTTGCCTGTATCTCTTTCCCTCATTATAATCTTTGAAAATTGGTAACAATTTGGGGTTATCTAGCAACTGGAATATGTATCGGCAGGAAGTTTATGTTAAAGTAAAAAATAAAGTGTTTTGTGTCGACCCCATCGCCTAGTAATTAAGGGAACCAGATCCCACATGACCGACAATAGTTTGATTCCCCTGACCCTGCATCTTGAGAAACATGTGAGGCTCATGTATGTGGGCGCCTCAAATCTTGACAGGATGAAGAAAGAGAAGAAAAGGGATTGCAGTGTGACGCGCATCGAGAGAGTACATTCTTTTTCTCTCTGTCTCTGTGTGTATCTGTCTCTGTGTGGCAAGGGAATGTGCCATGTAGCAAGCAAAAATTTTTTTTCATATTTTTAAGCTACTTATTTAAATATTTGCTCTATTTAAAATGGAAAAATTGGTGTTTTTCATTTATCTGTTTCAAGTTCTTTTACACAACATTTTTAAAAATCTTGAACTCACGCCGGGCGCGTGTGCGTGCGTGCCCAAGATCCCGAGAGGAGAATGGAGGAGAAGGGATTGCGGCGTGACCATCCCCCCTGGGGGGTGATTTCTCGCTTTCTGTCTCTATGTCTCTCTCTGTCTGTCTGGCGAGCGCACGCGCCCTATAGTGAAAATCTCTCAAAAAAAAAAAAGGAGAAAAATCTTGAAAAAATAAAAGGAAAAATAAAGTGTAGAGTTAGAGAATTATTGGATAAATGAGTTAGATGAGGAGTGAAAATTGCATGGTTGAGAATTCATTCAAGATTTTTACATATAAAGGTCAAATACTGATAGTGTTGCGGCTTGAGGAAAACATGAGTTGGGGGAATTTTTATTATTTTCTTTTTTTTTTTTTTGAGATGTGAGAAATCCTAGATTGATTGACTAATGACAGGAATGTGCAAACAGCAAGGAACAGGGGTTGGAGGAAAAGTACAAAGTACAGGAAAAATTCCTGAGGAAAAGAGGGCAGAAGCTTACATTTGTAGAGAAGAGAGCTGAGAATGTAATCTTCACAAATTTCTATCACGGCTGGCCCTTGGCTGGCCACAGGAAATGTGGACTTCAAGGGGGTTCCCACAATTCCAGATGTAGCATGACTCACGGTGTCTGAACTCTTTGCACAAATGATACACCTTATGCTAAACTCCAGGAGGCCTAAAATTTTAAAACATGGTAGACAAAGAGGGACCATGTGACCAGCTTGTAATAAAAACAGAACTTTCCTGGTGATAGCATTTCACACACATAGCTAAGACGCATTGCTGTAGAAATTGAAAGCACTCTGTGTAACTTCACCGAGAGGGGAATTTTCAAAGTCTATACCTGGCTCCTTTTGAATTTTGCCCCATCTATCTTTTCCATTTCCTAATTCTGTTGACTGGCTATCCCAGAGAGGGCAGACTGAGGTAAACTCATGAAAAACCATAAATGTGCAAAGCCATGACTGATGCGAAAATTGAACTGGGGACAATAGTAGGTTGAATAGTGGCCTCCTCAAAAAATAAGTCTATATGCTTACCCTAAGACCCTTGGATGTGCTCTTATTTGGACAAAGGGCCATTGTAGATATAATTTATATTTCAGATATCATTCTGGCTTATCCTTGGGTACTAAATGCAATGGCAGGTGTTTTTATAAGAGATGCATAAAAGCAACACAGAGAAAAATGAGAAGAAGGTCTTGTGAAGACAGAGGCAGAGATGAGAATTATGTGGCTATAACCCAAGGAATGCCTGGAGTTACCAGAAGGTGAAAGGGACAAACAATAATTCTCTCCTAGAGGCTTCAAAGGGAGTGCAGTTCTGCAATAGCTGGAATTTGGACTCCTGGTCCCAGGGCTATGAGAGAAGAAATTCGATTGTCTTAAGCCACAAAGATTGTGGTAGTTTGTTACAGCAGCCTGGAGAAACTCATACAGTGACTATGGAAAAACATGGCCCAGCTATAATGACATGAAAATCATCAAAGACGAGGAAATCAAAGACATGAGACAAAGGATATCAAATCTGTTATACACGAGGGGTGTGCTGTCTCCCAGGAGGGAGATACGGTCTGGAGAGTAGAAGAAGGTAAGGAGGGATAAAGGAAAACATATTGAGAGTAATAGATAATACAACATATGTAATGGAGTTTCAATTTATAAAATGTCACACAAGTAAATCATTTTTATTGGAAGAATTTTTACAGAATGTAATGGGGGCATAATTGGATTAGCAATGATTGCCGTTCTATTTCAAATGTCTTTTTTTTCATTTTGTTAATGACAAATATCTGAATGTACTCAGTTCTACTTCTAGATGCCTCAAAACAAATATTTAAGGAATCCACATAAGTATCCAATAAATATGATTTAAGTGAATAAAGAAAAAAGAATTCTAAAATTGGGCCAGCCCATTGTGCGGTGGCTAAGATAGCCAGATCCTACAGGGCTGACTGAGCAGTTCATGTCCTAGACCCAGCACTTGGAAAATATGTTGGATGTGTGTTTGTGTGGGCCCCAAATCATGAGAAGTGGGAGAAATAGAGTAGAAGAGAAAATAGAGGAGAAGCACAACCATACAGTAGTGAGGGAATGCCTTCTCTTCTTTATCCTCTCTCTCTCTGTTGAGTGCACGTACCCTGGCAAAAAAAAAAAAAAAAAAAAAAAAAAAAAAAAAAAAAAAAAAAAAAAAAA
>NW_006159925.1:1915553-1916402 GCF_000334495.1 Tupaia belangeri chinensis | reverse complement strand
CTCTTGGGATCTTGGGCACGCACGCACATGCGCCCAGCATGAGTTTTAAGCCACTGGGTCTGGGACACGAACCACAGTCGACTACATGGGAGTCCAGCGACATAGCCATTACGCTAACTGCTGGTCCCAGCATCAGTAATATTTTTAAATAACTAAGAATGTAGGTTAAAAACCCATGAAACTATGTACAAATTTACGTAACGGATAACTGTGATAAATGACTAAATAGCAGTTCTACTGTATTCTTTTTCATTTATTATGCCTCATTATCTTAATATATTTAATCTACTAAAGAAAAAGTTTTATTTCCAATCTGTAATTTGTTTTTTCTTTTGTTAAATGAGATCTTATTGAGGATTTTAACATTTTGATAACACCCATTTCATCAGCATTTTATTTTTGTTTTGTGTTTATTATGTAAGAAATCTGCCTACCCCAATTACGCAGATTTTCTCTTTTATATTTTTCCTTCTGTATTTTTATAATTGTTAGAACTTAAAGTTAGACCCAAGATTGATTACGAAGCGACTTTTGTGTGTATGGTATAAGATAAAAGTTCAGATTTATTCTTTCCTATTCATATAAGCCGCCATCCCACTACACTTGTTGAGTTACAGGTGACTCCGTTGATTCACTGAAGCCTAGTTACCCCTTTAGGTCAGTATACACAAACCTTTACTCTGGCAACTAGTTAGCCCTAAAACTGAAAGTCTTCACTTTGGCTTTTCCAGTGAATGCCTTCAGTAAGCCAGGAAAAGTGACACGACGGCTGCTAACGTCCTAAATGCCTCCTCGTGCCATACCTCACAGTTCCTTTTCTTCTCATGAACTAGACACTGAATCTCACCC
>NW_006159925.1:1894746-1915508 GCF_000334495.1 Tupaia belangeri chinensis | reverse complement strand
GCAGACTGCAGAGCGGCCACATGCTGATTTCTGGGACAGTTTTAAAGTCCATGTGCTGCCATTGTGAGGTCTGGAAATTTTCACCCACCTCAGATTTCCAGATCTGTGATCTCTGTCTCAGTTCAGAAAGACTGCCACTACCTTCCTGAGATACTTTACCCACCCTTGGTCTGAAATGTACCTGGAACTGGAAAGCATCAGGGATTGTTTCCTTCCAGCCAAGATCTCAACAGGCCTTGACTACCTGCTGGCCACTGACTCAAAAGTGCAACATACATGTTGCCCATATATGTCATGTGCATATGTACTTCTGCTCTTGGCAAGAGGGTGTGTATACTTGCTGGAAGGAGACGAGGAAAGAGAGACAGACGGAGGGGATACTTGCCACAATCCCGCTCCTCTAACTCTCCCTCTTTTCAGAATTTTGGGGACATATGTAGCTGCCAGATTCAATTCAAACAGTGCAGACAGCCATGTGGGGTACAGCTGCCTGAACCACTATACCACCTGCTGGCCCCTGGACTTACACTATTTTGTTTTAGTTTTTGCTATAGGGCATGTGCATTCACCAGAGAAAGAGAGGAAAGTGAGAAATTACCTCCCAGGGGGCATGAACATAGCACAGTCCCTCCTCTGCCATTCTCCTCTCAGGATTTTGGGCATGCACACACACGCTCCTGGCATGATTTATAAGGTGTTGGGTCTGGGACTTGAACTGCAGTCATTCATATGAGAGTCCAGCACCCTAATCACCATCCTATCTGCTGGTGCTTGTAATTACATTGCTAAGGAGGGGAGGATTTATCCTCTTACTCCATCATAACAGCAACTATAGGATAATATCTTGAACTTATTTTTTTAAATTGGTACTATGAGGAAGACATTACTTGAAAACATTTTATTGTTTGCACATTTGATAATCAGTAAAGCTAAGGAAATTTCCCAAGTTCAAACTGGTGATAAATTCTTAAACCAAGAGTCAAAACTGCATATGTTTTGTTCTATATTTATATGAACTTCTGCTGTTGCACTTTACTAATATTGTAATGGAAAACAGGCAAAATAGGTGTTGATAGGAGTGGTTATAGGTGTGTCTGAGCACTCAGATGGAATGTGTTTTTCTATGATTGATTTATAAATGGAATGGGAGACGAACAGGATAAGATATGGTCAAAAATGTTATTTATGAAAAGGCAAGTTGTAACTGTCTTGGGAATAGCTTTGGAAGTTATGCTAATAAAATTGAATGGCCTTTCATTTTATATAAGACAGTGTAAGAAATATTAATAGATCTGTACTTACAGATACTACAATTTTCTACTTGCTGTAGACACCCACAAGGAAATGCCTTTGGTACTCTAGGTTATAGTGATAGTAAGGTAGTTGCTTAGAGAAGAAATGTTTTACATAGTTTGGATAGTCAGAGGTAAATAAATAGGATATAGCAGCTAATGTCTGGTACTGGATGGAACAAATTACAGTAGCATAAAAAATAGTTCTCAATATTGACTAATTAAAAAATGGTTGGGGACCAGCAGTTGACATAATGGTTATGTCACTGAACTTCCATGTATTTGACTGTGGTTCAATTCCCGGACCTGGTGGCTTAAACTCACGCCTGGCATGTGTGCATGCATGCCCAAGATCCTGAGAGGAAAATAGAGGAGAAGGGATTGTGGCGTGGCCATCCCCCCTGGGAGGTGATTTCTTGCTTTCTGTCTCTCTGTCTCTATCTTTCTGGTGAGCTATAGCAAAAACCTCCCCCAAAATAAATAAATAAATAAATAGATAGATAAGTCTCTTCAGTAGGTTTTGCTCATTATAACATCAAAGTTCAAAAGAAAAATTATTAAACAAGATAAAGGTATATTTATCTGTCACATAAAATTAATTAGGAGATAGTCAATTCAAAACTCATATAGTGGTTCTACAATATTATTGGCGAACCATACTTTCTACCTTCCTATTCCACCATCGTATTACAATATTTGCATCTTCAGTCTCCTACCACATAGTCTAAGCAAACGCCTCAAGAACTTCATTTAAGGCATCCTCATTGAGGGTGGCAGGTGGTTAGGGTGCTAGACTCACATGGTCAACCATGGTTCAAGTTCTGAACCTGGTGGCTTGCTTTCTCACTTTCTCTCTTTCTCTCTTTCTCTCACTTTCTTTCTTTCTCTCTTTTTCTCTTTCTCTCTCTCTCTCTGGTGAGTGCATGTGCCCTGTAGCAAATTTAAAAATTATGATAATGATAAATGAAATTAAATAAATAATTACTTACAGAATAATCCTCATTAGGAAGATAAGGTAAGTGCAAGAGTGTTCCCATTAAAGAGACAGACCCATATAACACTTCTGTTTACATACCATTGGTCTTCAAAGTTCTTGAAAAGTCAATGTTATGAAAAATTATGCATGGATTTCTAAATTTTGTTTCGCCAAATATATAAATTCACATTTTAATTGCCCTTTTCAATGAACTTTTTAAAGTCCCATTATATAATTCACCAAAATTTACTCACTGTGCTTAGCTATCTGAAAAAAAGAAAATGTAGGAAAATGTAAATATTTATTTATTTATTTATTTATTTTGGAGAGGTTTTTGCTATAGGGTGTGTGCACTCACCAGAAAGACAGACAGAGACAGAGAGACAGAAAGTGAGAAATCACTCTCTCAGGGAGGATGGCCACACCGCAATCCCTTCTTCTCTAGGGATCTTGAGCACACATACACATGCGCCCAGCGTGAGTTTAAGCCACCCAATCTGGGACTCGAACTGCGGTCAACTACATGGGAATCCAGTGACATAACCATTGCCAGCTTCTGGTCTGAATGTAAACGTTTATTAATGGTGAGAAGGAGCTCTGCTAAAATCTGGGTTCTGGTGTCAAAAAGGATTAGGAGAATGGGTGTTAGAACTGATAAATAGGATTTCCAATACCAGTGGCCATTTTGTTTACTAAGAGAATAGCTTCACAAGAAAAATGAGGAACTTAATGTGAGCTACACTGAATGTGTGCTGTCAGGACATTTGCTCGATAATTTCAAATGTGTAACTATAATTGAGGATATGAAGCAGAGTATATATTGGAATTAAATATTATTTGTGTTACATATTTGGAAACCTAGCTAGTTATTTTGCAAAAGTACATATATATATAAAAGTAACAGAGATCAAGAGACTTTCAGAGTCACAACAACTAATGCCAATGGATAACTTAAGCATGAATAAATAAACATTCTAATCTCTATCTTGTTGCAACTATAAACCAAGTATACCTAACTATGTTTTCCTGCTTGAGCAGAATCTGCATATATCAATAGCTATCACCCTATTAAACTGATGAAATTGGACTAAGTACTTGGGTGATGAATTTGGCTCACAGCAGTCTCTGTATTTACTGAACTGAAACAGGTTGGCATGCAAGCAAGTTGTAACCTAAGAATGACATGTGGTAGGGCTGGCAGGTGTTGTGGTGGTTAAGGTGCTGGACTCCCACATGGCCAACCATGGTTCAAGTTCCAGTCCTGGTTGCTTGAAAACCACACTGACCACATGAGGATGGTTCCCAAAATCCAGGGAGGATGGTGCCCAAAATCCGGGGAGGAGAATAAAGGAGAAGGGATTGCAGCATAGTCATCCTCCCAGGGGGGTGATTTCTCACTTTCCCTCTCACTGTTTTTGTCACTCTCCTCTCCCATGAGCCATCATGCCCTTGAAGAAGAAGAAAAGAAGAAGAAGAAGAAGAGAGGAGAGGAGAGAGGAGAGGAGAGGAGAGGAGAGGAGAGGAGAGGAGAGGAGAGCAGAGGAGAGGAGAGGAGAAGGAGGAGGAGGAGGAGAAGAAGAAGAAGTAAAGAAGAAGGGTGAATGAACCAAAGTAACCTAGCAATTGAGCTTTAGCCAATCACTGTCTTCCCACTGTTCAGACCATGACTATACAGGACACATGCCAAATGCAACCAATCAGGGCAGTTTTATGTATCTTTTCCTTGGTTTGAGTATCACTTCCTTTTCTGTGGCTGCAAATATGACCTGCACATGTGGTAGAGTTGAGCATTTTAAACCAACTTTGGCCTGTTTCTAGAAATTATCTCTTGCTCTATCAAACTCTGTTTAATTTCATTTGTCTTAGTTTTTGTTTGTTTGTCTGTTTTTGACAGATCGTGTAATTAGCAGGATCTGAACTAGAACTTGCAGAGACAGCCTGGGAACATCAAGTGATTAACCATGGTATTGATCGCAGACAGTGACTGGAGGTCCTGGATAAGATTTTTCTCTAGGACCTCAAGCTCCACTTACTTTGTGTTTTGAGTTCTCTGTCTTTTATCTGAGGAAATTCTTTTCTCTCACTTTTTCTTCCCCCCAAACTAGGTTCAAAATCAAATCAGATCGAACAATTGTTGAAGTCCTAAGGTTGCTATTTTTGATTTTCAGTTTGCTCTTTTTGGTTTCTCTGAAAGAGACTATAACCTATAGAAGTCATGACAGAAACAGGACTAGGTCCTGCAGGGAGGCTACTGTGAGAATGGGGCAGATGAAACCTGCGCTTAACTAAGTTCAGGGTCAAACCGGTTTTGATAGTTGAACTGGTTTCAGTGGGTAACTGTATTGAATTCAAAGGATAGGTATTTTTGATACTTGGGTTTCAATTTCCAAATTTTTATTTTTTATTCTTGGAAGTGGGTTCATCACAATCCAGGGCATTAGGACTCCCTCTTTTGGAACCTAAGCTTAGCTGATGCATCAGAATTATGGATTGAGAACATATGCATTTTGGATAAAGTAGGCTAACCTAACTAGAAACAGATCAGAGAAACAATGGCAACAATGAAAAAGCTTCAGTTTGGAATAAATTTCCTATATTCAGGATACATTAAGGAAGGGAAAAATCAGGGGCTGGCAGGTGGTATGGTGGTTAAGACACTGGATTCCCACATGGCCAACCATGCTTTGAGTCCTGGACTGGTGACTTGCTTTCTTATTCTCTCTCTCTGGTTAAATTGAAGATGAATAATAATAAATAAAATTAAATGAATAGTTATGTTAAAAAAAAAGAAAGAGAAAAATAAAACATTCCACAAGAATAGTAATACATTTTTTTTATGGGTACATGGAGACTTTTAAAATATTTTTTAAAATTAAAATGACTCCTCACAAAAGAACAACATGTATGTCTCTATAGCTACAACAACAGAGACTAAGAGGATCTCCTGGTTTAAATTTTAAATTAAAGCCAAAAGATCTCAAGTTAAAGAACTCTGTACCCTAAAGTGTCTCACTTTATAGCAAACAGTCAGGCGCTGGAAAATAAATTGTCTATTGTTTTATCATCACTGTTTTCCCACTAAAGGAAGGCCTTAAAGACTTTACTCCTGAGACAATAATTAACAAACTGGACCTAATTAGTCCATTTTGTTTTGTTCTGTTTTCTTCCATTTGGTCCAGTTTTTCTCATGGAACCTTTTAATCGACTGAACCCCCGCTTTCCCAACCCTTGCTGCCACCCAGTTCTTTGTCATGCCCCCAAACTGCAATATCTCTGGGTGAGAATTACTGAAAGCTTTTTCAATTCAATTCCTAATTCCTAAGGTTTTCCTGCAGAGAAAATTGATCCGTTGTACAGTTTTTTTTTTTTTTTTTTTTTGCTTTTTTTTTTTTTTTTGTGCGCTCGCCAGACAGACAGAGAGAGACATAGAGACAGAAAGCGAGAAATCACCCCCCAGGGGGGATGACCACACATCAATCCCTTCTCCTCCATTTTCCTCTCGGGATCTTGGGCATGCATGCACACGCGCCCGGTGTGAGTTTTAAGCCACCGGGTCAAGGACGCAAACCGCGGTTGACTACGTGGGAGTCCAGCGACATAGCCATTACGCTAACTGCTGGTTCCCTCGTTGTACAGATTTGTGGACAAAAGAAGGAAGACCCATTTGCAGATTACAGAATTTATTTGGAAACATTTAAAACATCCTGAGCTCAAAATGCAGCAAGTCAGTCAAGGAGATGTGAGTAAGATGACCTTTCTATATAGGAGATGTTATCTCTATTCTATGAAGTTTGAATGTTCTTATTGTCAAGAATGCAAAGTTGAATCTGATGGAAGTTGATACACAAACCACAATTTAGTCCTCGGGGCCTACTGAGAAAAACCCCAAGGCCAGCAGGTGCTGTTGAAGTTACCGTTGCCTAATCCTACATGACTGATAATGTGGTTCTATTCATGGACCAAGCAGCTTGAAAAAAAGAAAGAAAGAAAGAAAAAGTGTAGACTTGTGTACAAAATCCCAAGAAGAGAGTGGAAGAGAAGGGATTGTAGCATGGCCATCCCCTCTGTGGAGTGATTTCTTAATTTTCTTCTCTCTCTCTCTCTTTCTCTCTCTGTTTCTCTCCAGTGAGCAAACGTGCCCTATAGCAAACTAAAAAGAAAATAAATCTAAAAGGATTGTCATTGTTTGGACGATTGTTTGTACTCCAAAGGTTCATGCTGCAAAACTGTGATTCCAGTGTGATAACTTTGGGAGGTTTTGAGGTCTTTAAGAGATGATGCTTAATGGGAGGGCACTATAGGAGCTGGGAGCATGGCAGAGACTGAGGAAGCAGAAAATCTGTTTCTCTCTCCCCCTTCTAGTTTCTGAACTGCCTGCGTCTATCTCTCAGCCTTGTTAGGAAGTCATGCAGAGGCCAGCTTCCAGCCTCTTACTCTGGATCTTTCCAACCACTAATAACATGAGCCAAATAAACCCCTAGTTATTATAAATCACCCAATATCTGTTTAACCACACAAGAGTGACCTAAGCCAACAACTGGCACAGTGAGCGGAGCGTGTTGCTCTAGATCATCTGAAAAGGCAGAGGCAGCTTTGGAATTGGCCTTGTCGACAGCTCCTTATTCCAGAGAGACTAAAGATCTTTGAGATAATTAATACACATGTGCCAGATGACAAGTTATAGGATGAACAAACACTTCTAGAAATCACGATCCCTGTATTTGCCAGTTTACAGATTGTGGTGTAACAGGCAATGAACAACCGCTTGCTTCTTCGAGGTCCTTGGAAAATTAGTCATTATGTTAATATAATTCATTAATATTTTTAATATATAATATAATTACTAGAGATAAGAAAAAACTTTATATACTAGTATATATTAAATGTATTTTTGGAAAATATGTGGAGTTTTTTTTTCTTTTTTTTTTTTTTTCTGAGAGATTTTTACTATAGGGCACATACACTCTCTGGAGAGACAGAAAGTGAGAAATCACCTCCTGGGGATGGGATGGCAAGGCTGCAATCCCTTCTCCTCTATTCTCCTCTTGGGATTTTGGGAAAACACGTACACGTGCTCCATGTGAGTTTCAAGTCAGCAGTTAGCGTAATGGCTACGTCGCTGGACTCCCATGTAGTAAACTGTGGTTCGCGTCCCGGACCTGGTGGCTTAAGACTCACACCTGGCACGTGTGCGTGCGTGCCCAAGATCCCAAGAGGAGAATGGAAGAGAAGGGATTGCGGCATGGCCATCCCCCCGGGAGGTGATTTCTCACTTTCTGTCTCTGTCTGTCTGGTGAGTGCACACACCCTGTAGCAAAAGCTCTCCAAAAAAAAAAAAAAGAGTAATTTTGTCTGCTTCAGAATTTATTTCAAGATTGTTTCAAAATATGGGAATAAATTGTCTAAGAATAAAAAGCAAATAGAGACAAGTGGGAAGGAATCACTAAGTTGTACAAAGAGAGATAAAGAAAATTATACACTTGGGGATATTTATTGATAAAACAAGTTGAAAAGAGATATGAAGTAATTGTCTTAAATTTGAATTACTGCTTTTGTTTCAGAATGGGAAGACGATCAGTTTTAGGACAAAATAAACAAAGAAAAAAAAAACAAAACAATAACTCCAAATGGATAAGAAAGTTATAGAAGGCTGGTGGAAGATAAACCTAGTGCAACAATTTGAGGTGTGATAAAGCTGCTGATGATTAGGAGAGTGTGTGTTTTCTGAGAAACTGAACATTAATATCAAAAGTACATTGTCAGGACCAGCAGTTGGCATAATGACTATGTCTCTGGACTCCCACTTAGTCGACCATGGTTTGCGTCCCAAACCCGGTGGCTTAAACTCATGCCGGGGGCATGTGCATGCGTGCCCAAGATCCCGAGAGGAGAATGGAGGAGAAGGGATTGCGGAGTGGTCATCCCCCCTGGGGGGTGATTTCTCGCTTTCTGTCTCTCTGTCTCTCTCTGTCTTTCTGGAGAGCATATGCACCCTATAGTGAAAACCTCTCCAAAAAAGAAAGGAAAAAAAATACATTGTCAGAAAATTAGATTGAGTCTTCTCTGCTATAACAACAATATTTTCTTAAGAGTATTGGTCTGCTTTTTTCATGGTAAATTGCAAAATGGTTTCCTTACCTTTCAGGTGAGTGGCCTGCCAAATAAAGATTCTGTGTTGTAGTAAAAGAATTTCCTGCTGTTTACATTGTCTTTATTAAGTCCTTTTGGTCAACAGGGGTGGGGGGGACCTGTGTACAGAAGTCTGACTACTTTTTCCTATTTTTTCAAGTCCTTTCCCAAGGGCCTAGGGGAAGTCACACCTGCAAACATTAACAGACCATTTTTTTCATTAACGGTATTCTTCCTACATCCTATCCCTGGCATAGTATCTTTGAGATGTATATTTCAACCCATTACAGTATATTCTTTTGTTTATCTCTTCCCAAGACACAGAACTTCCCCTTCCTTGAAATGTAAATTAACAAATCTCTTCCCAGGACACAAATCTTCCCTTCCAATCACCAACCTAAAAATTGTAGAACCCACCTATAACCTACAAGTTCCTGCTTCCACATGTCCTGCCTTTCTGGGCCAGACCAATGGAAACCTCTTCACTAATATTGACTGTCACTCTCAAAATCAAATAAAAGGAACCTCTGTACCTGACTACCCCAAAGAAGACATATATGCCTTCTCTCTGGGCCTAGGTCACTCATATTCTGCTTGGAAATTAACCACATCAATTATTAATTATTATTTTTTTAGAGTTGGTTATTTTCCATTGACAAAAATTACAACTTAAAAGAATTAAGGTATTTCAAAAACTATGTAACTTTTCTGTATTTAACTTTACAAATCTGTGGTCACTAGGTTTCGTTTCACATTGATCTATTTCTGTTTAAGTGACTTAAGCATTTTTATTTTTAGAAGACATTCTAAAATCAAATTTAAATATTCTTTCCTTGACCTTAAATTGACCTTGAGATTTTCCAGACAGCTCTTTTGGACATATGAAAGGGATATCTCTTTTTATAAAAAGAAATAATATGAACTAATGGGCTTCATTTGACATGGTGAATTGCATGGGGAGCATCTCAAAGAGTAAGTGATGATAAGGCTTCTTTGACTAGTTTTTGTAAAGATAGGTTAATATGTATTCCAGAAATTGTATGAAATTCCTAGAAATCCAATCACTATTGGAATGAGTAAGAACTTTCAGAGCTCTAGTGAAGAAACTGATTGTTTCCATAAAACTACTACCAGAAAACTGATTTCACAGATTCTCATGCCATTAGCCAGTACTGAAATTCTTAAGATATGTAATTTGAAGAAATCCCCCAAGATTGATCCAAATTAAATCATCTGTGATAACTTACTTAATAAACAGTGATGTGTGCCTGAATTAGAGCACCAAAATTGGCAATTAAGTACATGTAAATCCAATGAAGTGTGGATACATTGGAAGCCTGGACAGTTGCCTGGTCCTCCCTCTGTCTTTAAGGCTTCCATTGTTAAAAGGCTTCTACATCACGACTCATTACAGAAAACCCCAAGGCCACCCAAGTCAACGAATAATTGGTAGGGTGACTATTCTCATTGCTAAAGTGGTATATAATCAGTGTTTGGTTTGACACATCTATAATCCTGGGGAGACAATAAAACTATAAACAAGGTGATGCTATGGAAGTAACTGAGATATTATTAAAAGCTGTATTTCCTTTAGGGAGCAGCCCTAGAGAAATTTCCAGTGATGGAAGAACCCATTGTATCAGAAAGAGTATAAAATGTTAATGCATTATGCCAGAGTGTATGTTCAACAGTTAAAAGAAATTGTCCATGATTCACTAGCTGAGTACATCAAATTTCTCACAATTAGAAGACTAGGTACTCTGGAAATAACTTCAAGAAGGGACTGTCTTTGAACGTCAGTAAAGACTGTCAAGCTCTTCTCACTACCCACATTAATGTTTCAGAGCCTCAAGCTTTTGTTCTGTAGTTTAGAAAATCCATGGGACTCCTGGAACTCTACACCTGTTATAGACTCGTAGGAAACTTAATCAGGAAAAAATTTTCCCAGAAATAGACATAACCACAAAATTCAGACAGATCTTACCCAAAATCACTGAACAAGATTTTTCTGACTTCATAAAAGTTTTACTTTTCATCCTTTCTTTCTTCTAATTTCTGCTCTCCTAACTTTCCCTTTCCATACATGAAAATCCATGGGATGATGATATGTGGATACCTTGAGCCTGGGTGTTCTAAGAATGAACCACAGTAATGATTGGTTCTGTGGACTAGTTCCAAGAAAATATCAGGAGGCATTTCACTGGTGTTTCCTATTCAGGACACTCAGAAAACCCAAAGGAAAAGCAGAGCTATCCTTGAGAGTTTAAATACCACCATGTATGGCCTTATTGCACTCGCTAGAAGTAAGGCTCTGTGGTAGCTGGTACCAGGTACAAAACACTTGTCCTGGTGATGACTGTACAAGGTATATAGTGCCTCCACACAACATTCATGTGAGACCTGGGAGTTGCCCGTGTGAACACCAGTGACTGCTCATACAACGTCACCACGTTAAATCTAGTAGAGTCCTTTGCCACCAGGTGTGGTTATGCAGCCTTACAGCATGCAATAAAAGGACCACAACCACCTAACAGAAAATTTCCTTTGGGTCCTATTTAGGAGTTACACAGATTTATGGGCAAACAGATAACTGAAATGATGAGCCCTCCTTTCTGGCTCCTGAGAGCTTATATTGGGTCTGTGGAGAGAATTTGCTTATTCTGGTCCACTTCATTGATTTGGGTTTTGTTATTTGACTTGGTTCACTCTTGCCCTTTGAATAGCTATCCCTGAAAGGTCCCAGAACACTTGCCTTAATCAGTAGTTACAGGAGGAAATAATTGGGTCAACCAGGTGACAAGTGGTTAAAACAGCTGGATTCTACATGTGTCAAATGTGGGTGTGGTTCTAGTCCTGGACATGGTGGCCTGACAGGCACAACAGGCACATGTGTGCGTGCCCCAAATCTCAAGAGGAGAGTAGAAGAGAAAGGACTGCAGCATGTCCATCCCCCCTGAAGAAGAGTGTTTTCTTACTCCCCACCCCCATCTCGTTCTGGCAAGTGCACACAGACTATAGCAATTTTTTTAAAGGCAATAACTAACATTAGTACCCATCTTAGAATAGGTGAAGATAAATTTATTCCAGCTGAAGAGTTCCAGCAAGTTCCTGAGTACTAACTCATGGTGGGAATGCAATATCAGCTGTATGGAATTTAAAGCTAATTCAGAAGTTTCAAGATATGTTGGTTTTTATAACTTTCCAGACTTCTCAGTGAAAACTTCTATTAAAAAATAAAAGGGATTAAAAAGACATATCACATATGTATGAATCCAAAACTGATAATACTCAGAGGATATACACTGAAGTAAATTGGCCTTAACTAGCCTTCATACTTGAGTAATAAATCTCTGTAAATACTCTGCAACATACCTTCACGTGTAAGTTGGAGCCTACTCTAGATATATGTTCTATATCTTTATGTCCTTAAACTAAATAAAATTGTGAATATTCATACAATAAGATGATAATAGCTAAAGTAATATTGAGTATGCTATGTTCATGTTAAATCTGTTTGGAAGTACATAGAGTCCTCTCCACTTTTAGGGAATAATTGTACGGATGGTGGAATGAAGGTACGCATCAGGGGTGACAGAGGAGATGTTGAAATCATTGCGCTCTAGTTCAGACTGACTTAAAGCCTGGTTAGCTCAAGCAAGTTGCAATGATCTTACCTGTAGTATCTGCCACTCCGATCTGATGATTGATTCCAAGTCAGTATCTGTGACATTCATTCTTATTTTCTTTAGAGAGTTATGAATGTCATCAAATAGTTCATGCTTACTGTGTCTTACTGGTGTTCAAACCTCCACTGCCTGACTAACGTTAGCATCATTAATGCCACTGAGCTTATGTGAAATGAAATGTTCTGTCACTTGTAGATAGAAGTATAATCAAAACATTACAATACAGGTAGTGAAGTCATTTTTTTTGTTTTTTGTAGATGTTGTTCAAATTTACATTTTACAAAAAGCTACCTGGAAAAGCTTCAGAATTCAAATGTAACACAGTAGAGGATCTTACATCCTTTGTTTCTGGGTTTCATATTAGAGAAAGTGCCCCTTGATGATTATCAGATATGTTGTCGGTTGTAGAAGAAATTGGAAGACACAAGCACAGGCATTATTAAACTTTAATGCCAGGAAATGAAGGTGATTTTATACAACCGAAAATGTATCACATTTAGAACATTTCAATTAGAAACTTACATTGAACAATTTAAACATCCTAAAAGCAAGCAAGATTACACTCAAAGCAAAGATATGTGGCAGGCTGGCATTTTCATTCTCCTGCTTTAAGCAAGAAAAATTTCAGCCAAGATTTCTGACCTTAACATAAACCTCAATATGGAATACAATTCAAATACTGTCATTTCTTGAAGATTTTCAATTATTTTCAGGTGAAGAGAGGTTAAAGGTTCTTTTCTTGGTACTCTGTCCCCAAATAGCTCATACTCTTCCTCCCTGGAAAATGGAAAAGGAAATATCACTTTTTAAAAGTAGAAGAGGAGGAAAATTAATAGTTATTGGGGGGGGGAACTATGTAAGTGAGAGCGGAAATGGAGGTGACAGAGAAGGGAAGGTACTGGGGTTAGTCAACACCAGGAGAAATTAAAGGTCATGGAAAGATGCAGGCAGAGATAAGTGATATGGTAAGTAGGGGGGGAACCTTAGAGAAGAAAAAGCAAAAGGAATGTGAAGTGAAAGCCTTTTTGGGTTTTATGGTAAAATAACTTTTCATGTATAAATGGATTAAAATAATCAGTTACTTTTCTGTAACTGGGTTTAATAATTGGTGCCAAATCAATTGAAATGATATATGCTGATTTTGTGAAAAACCTACTAGGAACAAAATATAGTAAAATATAAGCTCATTTTATAAAGGATAGTCTCCATTTTAAACTTATTGTGTAGGTGTTCATTATAAGTTTTCTTTTTTTATCTCCCTTTAGTTTTCTTATTTTTTTTGAATGTGCCATATTTAATTAGCTTGGAGACATTGACGCTATGAAGTATCCAAGTTACACTGGAAAGGAAGGATTAAGAATGAGAATAGCTGAGGCCTACAGGTGGCATGGTGGTTGAGGTACTGGACTACTAACTGGCTGACTATTCAAGTCCTTGGACCTGACAGCTAGAAAACCACTCTGGACACATACGTGTCCATGTCCAAAATGCTAGGAGGAGAATAAAAGAGGAGGGATTGTGGCGTGACCAGATCCCTAGAGGCGATTTCTAACTTCCTGTCTCTCTGTCTCTGTCTCTTTCTTCTGAGCACAATCACCCTATGGCAAAAAAACAAAAACACGAAGAATGAGAACAGCAAAACACAAAGAAAACACACCCCATGTGCATATATGCACACACAGAGAGAAGAGAGAGAGAGAAACTCGCTAAAACCATCAAATCCAGAACTAGTTTGACTTCATATCTTGAAATGGATCTAATTTGAGATAAAAACGGACAGTAAATGCTGCATTCTTTACAACTTTATCTGGTTGATTATTTTATGGTTTTCCAAGAGTTATTTATAAATTTGGCCTACTGTGGTCTTCTTTATTACCTTCTTAATTTATGATAAATGTTAGTATATATTTTCTGAAGAAAAATAGTTTGCCTTTACACCGACAGTGCAACTTCATATTCATTATGTGCTCCTCAAATGTATGTGGACATATGAGTGAGATAGAACTAAGCATGATGAGTCAATGCAAATTGCCACTAATTACTGAAAATTCTTGTGGAGGGTCATGCTGAGAAACTCGTATGTGTATTTTTACCAAGGGATATTAAGTCTTGCGTTGTCTTCTTCCTTGGAGGGCTAGTTTGATTCATACATTAACATTTCTGTTTGCTTTAACGTAAGCAGGCATAAAATAACTACACCAGATAATTCTCTTTAACCTTTTTGGTCCCTGTGACAATGAAGCAGTCTTTGAAGGAAATGGGAGAGATGCTTCCTCTCAAGAAGAAAAAGCCCTCTGTTAGTGAGAGGTTTTCGCTATAGGGCACGTGCGCTCGCCAGACAGACAGAGAGAGACAGAGAGACAGAAAGCAAGAAATCACCCCCCGGGGGGATGGCCACGCTGCAATCCCTTCTCCTCCATTCTCCTCTACGGGATCTTGGGCACACACGCCTCACGTGAATTTTAAGCCACCAGGTCCGGGACGCGAACCGCCGTCGACTACATGGGAGTCCAGCAACATAGCCATTATGCTAACTGCTGATCCCTGGGGGGAGAAGCTTTGAGAACTTTTGAAGCTGAGGTATTGTGTAACTGCTCTTGCTCTTCCTTAATAGATTTATACGACCATGGTTTCTTTCAACTTGACTTTAAAGAGGAAGGGGGAAAAAAGCAAGTAAAAAGGAAGTAAATTAATACAACAGAGACCTTTAACTCTGAATTTATGAACCCAAAACAAGAATTTACTGGGAATAAATAAAGACACTGAGATCATAGCTAATTCATCTTACCTACAAGGTAGACTTAATAGAAATTCATTATTTATTTACTCACTCATTTCTTTATATTAAATGTTTTTATTGAATGCTTTCTCACTGAAAACTGTGATATATTCTGAGAATAATATGGCACAAAGAAGACAATTTTTCATTCTCACACAAGTTGTGGTTTGGTAAACAACCTAACCATTGAGAGGCCAGCAGGTGGTGTAGTAGTTAAGGTGCTGGACTCCCACATGGCTCACCATAGTTCAAGTCCTGGACCCAGAGGCTTGAAATTCACATATGTGTGTGACTGAAAGGAGAATGAAGGAGAAGGGACTGTGGTGTGGCCATTCCTTCTGGGGCCTGATTTATCACTTTCTCTCTCTGTAGCTCTGCAAATACATGCATCCTATAGCAAAAATCTCTCTAAAATAAAAACAAAACCTAACCATTCATAATGAAATGCATTCACGGGACCAGCAGTTAGCATATTGGCTATGTCTCTGGACTCCCATGTAGTCATCCGCAGTTTATGTCCCAGACCCAGTGGCTTAAAACTCATGCAGGGCGCATGTGCATGCATGCCCAAGATCCCAAAGGAGAATGGAGGAGAAGGGATTGCGGTGTGGCCATCCCCCCTGGGGGCGATTTCTCGCTTTCTATCTCTCTGTCTGTCTCTGTCTGTCTGTCGAGCGCATGCACTCTATAGCAAAAACTTCTCCAAAAAAAAAAAAGAAAAAAAAAAGAAAAGAAATGCATTCACAATTACAACTGTGAGAAATGTGAGAAAGAAGAGGAATACAATGCTGTCTTTAAATAAAGATATAGAACAAAACCAAATGATTACAATACTTGGCCCAAATTTAGTTGCTATTTGAGCAACTACTGTGTATTAACTAATACAAAGTAAAACAAGAAGAGAAGTTAAGTGAGAAGATAGCTGAATTTAAAAAGGGAAAAAAAGACAAATTAGTAAGTACAGGCCCTGTTTCCCACCAGTTGTATTGGAGAGAGGGAAGAGGGGTCTACCAGCCATTAAATGTGCCAGTAGCCACCCTGGCTCCCCTCAACCCACTGAAGTGAAGTAAGAGAGATCCACCTCCCCACCATGTATCACTCACTACCCTGCTAGCCCTTCCCATTTGAGAGAGGAAGTGGGGGGCCTCTCATCTGGTCTGATTCCCTCTTACTACCCTGCCCATAGACCAGCCTACTGGAGCAAGGTAGGAGACAGTCCACCACCCAAATCCTTCATCACTCAATGTTTCTCTTCTGCTAGTCCACATGAGAGAGGAAGCTGGGGGCCTGCCATCAAGTCAGCTTGCCACTGGCCACCCAGCCCTCAGTGAGTTGGGCACTTGCACCCACAGGCTGTTCAGGTGGGTGTGCTGGGAACCCTGAGTGGGCCCTCGCCACTACTTTATATTCCACCTTCTCAGGTCAATCCTCAGCTGCCTTAGGGCCAGAGAGTTTAAGAGAGGAATCAACCAAGATGGTGAGGCTCTGGAGAAATTCTCCTACCTTACTCCTTCTAGAAGAGAAAAGGAAAAAAAAAAATTCTCCTCTGAAAATCTGAACCTCAAAACTCCTACTGTGGATCTTTGCACTATGACTCACTGAAGAATAACAAAACACGCATGGAGATAACACACAGCGTAGGGTAAGTACACAGCAGCAGAAAACTAATCTAAATAATTCAAAGGAAGTGAATACTTCGTCAGATGCCTAACAATCAAAACAGAGCTCTAAAGATTATGAGAAAACCAGGAAGTATCTCCCTCAAAGAAACATAATAACTCCTCGCCAACAATGGATAAAACTCAAATAAATAAATAAATGTCAGAAAAATTATCCAGAATGTTAACTGTAAGAAAACTCAGTCAGTGAGATGTAAGAGAAAATGGACAACCAACTCCAAGAGATGAGAAAATCACTCTATTGCTTGAAGAAATTCCATAAAGACATGCATACTCTAAAAAACAATCAAACAATGTATATAGATGAATACAGGAAATAAAAACTTTCCTTGAAAATATTAAAAGTAGATTAGATCATTCAGACAGAAAAATCTCTGACCTTGAAGATAAAACCTCTGATTTAGTCCAAGCTACCAAAAAGGAATGGAAAAATAATTATTAAAAATGTGGACAACATACAGAAAATTCTAGACTCCATTAAGCATCCAACTATCCACATAATGACTGTTCCAGAAGACAGAGAGATGAGTAAAAGCATAGAAAATCTCTTCCATAAAATATTTTCTGAAAACTTTTCAAATCTAAAGAGGCATACAGATATCCAGAATGAGGAAATACGAAGAATATCAAATAGAGTCAACATAAGAAAATTATCTCCAAGGTACAGTGGAGAGTATCATAGCCAAAATAGTAAAAATCAAAGACAAGGACAGGACAATATTCTAAAAATAGCAAGAGAGAAATGCCAAAGTTCACCCCGTTAGATTAATATCAGACCTCTCAATGGGAAAAATACAGGCAAGAAAATAATTGGGAAGATATATTAACAACTGTAAAAGAAAAAAAGTTCAGACAAGAATACTATACATGAAAGATTGTTCTTCAAAGAGGAAGGGAAAATAAAATCATTTAAAGATAAACAAAAGCTGAAAATATTCACCAGCACTAGACCAATTTTTCATGAAATACTAAAGAGAATACTACATCAGAAAACAAAAGGGAGATAAATAGAAATAAAAGAACAAAAAACGACTAAGAAATTGATTAACAAAATGTCAGGGATAAATCCTAACATACTGATAATAATGTTAAATATTAATGGCTTAAAAATCTCCAATTGAAAGACACAGATTGGCTGAATGGATTTTTTAATAAGGAGCACTCTAAATGTTGCTTACAAAAAACATACCTGTTTGATAAAGATACACATAGACTGAAAGTGAAGGGATGAAAAAAGTTATTTCATATGAACAGAAGCCAAAAAATAGACCAGTGTCATGATACTGGTAATAGACAAAATAGACTTCAAGATAAAAATGATAGAATGATACAAGGACATGATCTAGTACTAAGTGGATTAATTCCTAGTTCACTAAGACTATATAATTACTATAAATATTTATGCACCCAAGACCAGAGCAACCATGTACATAAAAGAAAGAATATTTTATGTAAATAGAGATAGACTACAATACCCTAACTATTGGGAATTTCAATACCTCCCCTGTAACCACTGAACAGGTCAGCTACACAAAATATAAACAAGAGACATAGGAGCTAATTAATACCATAAGCCAAATGGACTTGACAATATTTTACCCAACAATTACAAAATACACTTTTTGTTTTGTTTTGTCCTTAAGGTTTATCCCATAGGGCATATGTACTCACCAGAGAAAGAAAGAGAGAAAGAAAATGAGAAATCACCCCCAACAGGAGATGGTCATGCCTCAGTTCCTTCCCTTTCACTCTTCTTGGAATTTGGGCATGCATGAATATGTGCCCACCATGATTTTGAGGCTACCATGTGGGAATTCAGCAGCTAACCACCACATTATCTGCTTGTCCCCAAAATACATCTTTAATACAATTTTTTTCTCATCCTCACATGGAACATTTTTAACAATTGATGGCATGCTAGAGCACAAAACAAACCCTAACAAATTAAAAAGTGTAAAAACCATATCCAGTATCTTTTCTGACCATGATGGAATTAAAATGAAAATCAACAACAGAATCCTCAAAAATTATAGAAAAATATGGAAAGTAAAAATCCTACTCCTGAATAATTTCAAAACTATTGAAGGAATTAAGACTGAAATCAAAAGATTTATTGCAACCAAAGATAATGAACTCAAGAGTTTTTCAGAATCACCGAGACCCAATGAAAACAGTTGTAGGAAAAGTTAATAGCAATTTGTGCTCACAAAAAAACAATAGAAAGGTGGAAAATACATAACTAGACAAGTCAACTAAAGGAACTGAAAAACCACCAACAACAACAAACACACACACACACCAAAATGCCAGAAGAAAAAAAAAATAATAAAAATTGGAGATGAAATAAAGAAAGAACTATACAAAAAATCAACAAAAGAAAAAGCTGAATTTTTGAGAGGATAAACAAAATTGTTAAACTGATATCTAGACTAATCAAAAAAAAAAGAAAAGAAACCAGATAAAATCAGTAATTAAGCTGGTAATGTAGAAACAGACATATAAAAAATACAAATAATCATGAGAGAATACCATGAATGACTATCCACCAACAAAATTGAAATCTAGATTAAATGGACAAATTTCTGGACACATATAAGCTACCTGAATTAAACCAGGAACAAAAGAAGAACTGAAAAGACCAGTAACAAGAATGAGATTAAATAAGTATTAGTCTCCTGACAAGAAAAAGCTCAGGTCCCAAGAGCTTCACTTCTGAATTCTACAAAACCCAAAACTTTTAAATAGTTAACTATAATTCTTTTCAAAATATTGCTGAAGACAAAACAAACAAACAAACAAAACACTTCTAAATTCATTCTAATAAGCCTCCATTATCTTGATACCAAGAGCAGACGAGGACATAACAAAAATAATAAAACTACAGACCAATATCCCTGGTGAATCCAGATACAAAAATCTTCAACAAGATACTAGCAAATTGATTCCAATAGCAGATTAAGATTACACACCATGACCACGTAGGCTTTATCCCAAGTATAGTTTTAAATATATGAAAACTATAAATGTAATATATCACTTTAACAGAAAGAAAGATAAAATAATATGATTATGTGAATTGATGCAAAACACACACACAAACACACACACACGTGATAAAATACAGCATCCAGGGACCAGGTGGTGTGGAGATTGGGGCTGTGGCTCCTACATGGCAGACTTTGTGATTCAAGTACCATATCCAGTGGCTTGAGAATCATGCCAGGCATGTGTGCATGAATGTCCAAAAACCCAAGCGAAGACTGGAGGAGGAGAGATTGTGGAGAGACCAATTCCAACTTGGGACGATTTCTCACCCCCCTATATCTCTCTCCAGTGAGCACATGTGCCTTATTAAAACATTTTAATTAAAAAATATATATAGTATCCTTTCATGATTAAGACTCTTAGCAAAGTAGACATATAAGAAACACTTCTCTACACAATTATAGCCATACAAATCCATTGCTAATATCATACTGAATAGGGAAAAGATGAATGTAGAATAAAACAAAATTGCCCACTTTCTTCACTCCTCTTTAGAATAGTGCTGGAAGTCCTAGCCAACCCAATCAGACACGTGAGTAAAATAAAAGGCATTCTAATAGGAAAAGAAGCTAAATTGTTGTTATTCGTAGACTACATGGTTATATACATAGAAAATTCAAAAGAATCCATGACAAAAACCTCCTAGAAATAATAAATGAATTCAGTAAAGTAGCAGGATACAAAATTATTATACAAAAATCTATAGCTTATTATACAGCAACAATGAACAAACTGAAGCAGAACTGAAGACAGAATCCCATGTTCAATATCCACCAAAATAAAATAAAATACCTATGGATAAACTTAACCATAGGTATTTTAAAAACAATAGAAAAACTGAAAGAGGAAATTGAGTTTGGAATAAAAAACTGAAAAGACACTCTTGGATTGGAAGAAGCAATATAAAAAAGTAAATGCTACCTAAATTAATTTACATATTCAATGTGATTTCAACCAAATTGCTGCTGACAGTCTTCATGGACTTAAAGACAAACAATCGCAAACTTTATCTGACACCATTAAAGTTCCTGATCACTGAGGTAATACTGTGCAAAAAGGTTTAAGTAGGAGACATTTACAACCTGAACTCAAAATGTGTTACAAGCATGAGATAATTGAAACAGCATAATACTGGTGCAAAAGCAGATGCATGGACCAATGGAACAGAATATAGAA
>NW_006159925.1:1869350-1888511 GCF_000334495.1 Tupaia belangeri chinensis | reverse complement strand
CTGCACAAGTATACAGCTGCAGAAAACTAATCTAAATAATTCAAAGGAAGTGAATACTTCGTCAGATGCCTAACAATCAAAACAGAGCTCTAAAGATTATGAGAAAACCAGGAAGTATCTCCCTCAAAGAAACATAATAACTCCTCGCCAACAATGGATAAAACTCAAATAAATAAATAAATGTCAGAAAAATTATCCAGAATGTTAACTGTAAGAAAACTCAGTCAGTGAGATGTAAGAGAAAATGGACAACCAACTCCAAGAGATGAGAAAATCACTCTATTGCTTGAAGAAATTCCATAAAGACATGCATACTCTAAAAAACAATCAAACAATGTATATAGATGAATACAGGAAATAAAAACTTTCCTTGAAAATATTAAAAGTAGATTAGATCATTCAGACAGAAAAATCTCTGACCTTGAAGATAAAACCTCTGATTTAGTCCAAGCTACCAAAAAGGAATGGAAAAATAATTATTAAAAATGTGGACAACATACAGAAAATTCTAGACTCCATTAAGCATCCAACTATCCACATAATGACTGTTCCAGAAGACAGAGAGATGAGTAAAAGCATAGAAAATCTCTTCCATAAAATATTTTCTGAAAACTTTTCAAATCTAAAGAGGCATACAGATATCCAGAATGAGGAAATACGAAGAATATCAAATAGAGTCAACATAAGAAAATTATCTCCAAGGTACAGTGGAGAGTATCATAGCCAAAATAGTAAAAATCAAAGACAAGGACAGGACAATATTCTAAAAATAGCAAGAGAGAAATGCCAAAGTTCACCCCGTTAGATTAATATCAGACCTCTCAATGGGAAAAATACAGGCAAGAAAATAATTGGGAAGATATATTAACAACTGTAAAAGAAAAAAAGTTCAGACAAGAATACTATACATGAAAGATTGTTCTTCAAAGAGGAAGGGAAAATAAAATCATTTAAAGATAAACAAAAGCTGAAAATATTCACCAGCACTAGACCAATTTTTCATGAAATACTAAAGAGAATACTACATCAGAAAACAAAAGGGAGATAAATAGAAATAAAAGAACAAAAAACGACTAAGAAATTGATTAACAAAATGTCAGGGATAAATCCTAACATACTGATAATAATGTTAAATATTAATGGCTTAAAAATCTCCAATTGAAAGACACAGATTGGCTGAATGGATTTTTTAATAAGGAGCACTCTAAATGTTGCTTACAAAAAACATACCTGTTTGATAAAGATACACATAGACTGAAAGTGAAGGGATGAAAAAAGTTATTTCATATGAACAGAAGCCAAAAAATAGACCAGTGTCATGATACTGGTAATAGACAAAATAGACTTCAAGATAAAAATGATAGAATGATACAAGGACATGATCTAGTACTAAGTGGATTAATTCCTAGTTCACCAAGACTATATAATTACTATAAATATTTATGCACCCAAGACCAGAGCAACCATGTACATAAAAGAAAGAATATTTTATGTAAATAGAGATAGACTACAATACCCTAACTATTGGGAATTTCAATACCTCCCCTGTAACCACTGAACAGGTCAGCTACACAAAATATAAACAAGAGACATAGGAGCTAATTAATACCATAAGCCAAATGGACTTGACAATATTTTACCCAACAATTACAAAATACACTTTTTGTTTTGTTTTGTCCTTAAGGTTTATCCCATAGGGCATATGTACTCACCAGAGAAAGAAAGAGAGAAAGAAAATGAGAAATCACCCCCAACAGGAGATGGTCATGCCTCAGTTCCTTCCCTTTCACTCTTCTTGGAATTTGGGCATGCATGAATATGTGCCCACCATGATTTTGAGGCTACCATGTGGGAATTCAGCAGCTAACCACCACATTATCTGCTTGTCCCCAAAATACATCTTTAATACAATTTTTTTCTCATCCTCACATGGAACATTTTTAACAATTGATGGCATGCTAGAGCACAAAACAAACCCTAACAAATTAAAAAGTGTAAAAACCATATCCAGTATCTTTTCTGACCATGATGGAATTAAAATGAAAATCAACAACAGAATCCTCAAAAATTATAGAAAAATATGGAAAGTAAAAATCCTACTCCTGAATAATTTCAAAACTATTGAAGGAATTAAGACTGAAATCAAAAGATTTATTGCAACCAAAGATAATGAACTCAAGAGTTTTTCAGAATCACCGAGACCCAATGAAAACAGTTGTAGGAAAAGTTAATAGCAATTTGTGCTCACAAAAAAACAATAGAAAGGTGGAAAATACATAACTAGACAAGTCAACTAAAGGAACTGAAAAACCACCAACAACAACAAACACACACACACACCAAAATGCCAGAAGAAAAAAAAAATAATAAAAATTGGAGATGAAATAAAGAAAGAACTATACAAAAAATCAACAAAAGAAAAAGCTGAATTTTTGAGAGGATAAACAAAATTGTTAAACTGATATCTAGACTAATCAAAAAAAAAAGAAAAGAAACCAGATAAAATCAGTAATTAAGCTGGTAATGTAGAAACAGACATATAAAAAATACAAATAATCATGAGAGAATACCATGAATGACTATCCACCAACAAAATTGAAATCTAGATTAAATGGACAAATTTCTGGACACATATAAGCTACCTGAATTAAACCAGGAACAAAAGAAGAACTGAAAAGACCAGTAACAAGAATGAGATTAAATAAGTATTAGTCTCCTGACAAGAAAAAGCTCAGGTCCCAAGAGCTTCACTTCTGAATTCTACAAAACCCAAAACTTTTAAATAGTTAACTATAATTCTTTTCAAAATATTGCTGAAGACAAAACAAACAAACAAACAAAACACTTCTAAATTCATTCTAATAAGCCTCCATTATCTTGATACCAAGAGCAGACGAGGACATAACAAAAATAATAAAACTACAGACCAATATCCCTGGTGAATCCAGATACAAAAATCTTCAACAAGATACTAGCAAATTGATTCCAATAGCAGATTAAGATTACACACCATGACCACGTAGGCTTTATCCCAAGTATAGTTTTAAATATATGAAAACTATAAATGTAATATATCACTTTAACAGAAAGAAAGATAAAATAATATGATTATGTGAATTGATGCAAAACACACACACAAACACACACACACGTGATAAAATACAGCATCCAGGGACCAGGTGGTGTGGAGATTGGGGCTGTGGCTCCTACATGGCAGACTTTGTGATTCAAGTACCATATCCAGTGGCTTGAGAATCATGCCAGGCATGTGTGCATGAATGTCCAAAAACCCAAGCGAAGACTGGAGGAGGAGAGATTGTGGAGAGACCAATTCCAACTTGGGACGATTTCTCACCCCCCTATATCTCTCTCCAGTGAGCACATGTGCCTTATTAAAACATTTTAATTAAAAAATATATATAGTATCCTTTCATGATTAAGACTCTTAGCAAAGTAGACATATAAGAAACACTTCTCTACACAATTATAGCCATACAAATCCATTGCTAATATCATACTGAATAGGGAAAAGATGAATGTAGAATAAAACAAAATTGCCCACTTTCTTCACTCCTCTTTAGAATAGTGCTGGAAGTCCTAGCCAACCCAATCAGACACGTGAGTAAAATAAAAGGCATTCTAATAGGAAAAGAAGCTAAATTGTTGTTATTCGTAGACTACATGGTTATATACATAGAAAATTCAAAAGAATCCATGACAAAAACCTCCTAGAAATAATAAATGAATTCAGTAAAGTAGCAGGATACAAAATTATTATACAAAAATCTATAGCTTATTATACAGCAACAATGAACAAACTGAAGCAGAACTGAAGACAGAATCCCATGTTCAATATCCACCAAAATAAAATAAAATACCTATGGATAAACTTAACCATAGGTATTTTAAAAACAATAGAAAAACTGAAAGAGGAAATTGAGTTTGGAATAAAAAACTGAAAAGACACTCTTGGATTGGAAGAAGCAATATAAAAAAGTAAATGCTACCTAAATTAATTTACATATTCAATGTGATTTCAACCAAATTGCTGCTGACAGTCTTCATGGACTTAAAGACAAACAATCGCAAACTTTATCTGACACCATTAAAGTTCCTGATCACTGAGGTAATACTGTGCAAAAAGGTTTAAGTAGGAGACATTTACAACCTGAACTCAAAATGTGTTACAAGCATGAGATAATTGAAACAGCATAATACTGGTGCAAAAGCAGATGCATGGACCAATGGAACAGAATATAGAATCCAGGAATGAACCAGAAAGCATATAACCAACGGATCCTTGAAAAAGGGCTCAAGACAGTGTAGTGAGGGAAAAAGGGGTTTTCATCAAACAATGCTGTAAGAATTGAATATCCACTTCTAAAACAATTAAACTGGACCCTCTCTGTCACCATTAATAAACTCAAAATGGATCAAATATTTATATATAAAGTCTCAAATTATGAAACTATTGGTGAAAACACAGGGAGAACATTTGACGACATTAAAGTAAGCAAAGATTTCTTAAACAATACACTTAAAGCACAGGCAATAATCCCCAAAACAGACAAGTGGATTACATGAAACTTAAAAACTTCTGCACAGCAAAGGAAACAATAAGTAGAGTAGAGAAACAACCCACAGAACGGGAGAAAATATTTGTAGACTATGCTTCTGAAAAGGGATGGTTAACCAGAGTGTATAGGGAACTCAAGCAGCTCATACACACACACACACACACACACACACACACACACACTCACAAATTTTCAATTAAAAACTGAGCAAATTAGCTGAATATATAGCTCTCTAAACCAGATATAAATGGACAGAAGGCATGTGAAAAAATGTTCAACATATTTTTTAGAGAGAGAGATTTTTTTGCCATAGGGAGCATGGGCTCACTGGAGAAAAAGAGAGAGAAAGACATAAAGTGAGAGATCACTCCCAGTGGGAATGGCCATGCTGCAATCCCTTCTCCTCCATTCTCCTTTCAGGATTTTGGGCACGCATGCATATCTACCATGTGAGTTTTAAGCTGCCAGGTCCAGGACTCAAACTGTGACTGATCACATGGGAATTCAGTGACATAATTATTATGCTATCTGCTGGTCCCCAACATTTCTGATTATGAGGGAAATGTAGAAAAAAACTACAATAGGGGACAGCAGGTGGCATGTTGGTTAAGGATACTGGACTCCCACATGTCCAGTTGAGGTTCAAGTTCCAGACCTGGTGACTTGCTCTCTTAATTTCTCTCTCTTTCTCTGGCTCTCTCTCTCTCTCTCTCTTATCTAATAATAAAGTTAAATAAGATGATTCTTAATAATAAAAAAAACCCACAATGAAATACCACTTAGCCCAATCAGAATGTCTGCAATAAGAAGAATAAAGAATGCAAGTGCTGGTGAATCAGTGTTTAAAAGGAAACCTCCTACACTGTTTGGTGGAAATGTAAATTAGTAGAGCCACTATGAAAAACAATATGAAAGTTCTCAAAAAACTACAAATAGAATTACTCTATGACACTATAATTTCATTCCTTGATATTTACCCAAGGGGTAGGAAGTCAGAAGGATACTTGGACTTCCATATTTATCACAGAATTATTCACAACTACTAAGACATAAAATCAGCCTATGCTATGTAGTTCTATGCCTCCACAAGGGCCATGAACTACTTATCAAATGGACAACAGTAATTTGCTCAATAAAACATAGGTTTGATAGAAAGCTCTATGGACTAGAGTGGTTATCTATTAAATTATATAGAATTTATCACCATCATAAACACTATAAGACAGGATCAGCAGGGTCATAGAAGTCACAGAGGAATTTTGTGAATGGAAGCCTAACAAGTAAAACACTTGCTTTGGCTCCCACTCAAATAAGGCTACTTGTGAGTTCACCTGTAGGTTAAAGTACAAATTTAATGTGTTATATATTTATTCTAAACTCTAGAAATTCTATAATTGCAAGTTATTCTATTTGTAGAGAAGTAAGGGACAGTAACTTGCCCTTCTTCTTGTACAAATATTTTGACATTCTTCAATCATTACAGCTGATAATTCACTGAATGGCCCTTTTATTTTCTGATCATTTCATTTATATTCTATATACATATGTATATCATCCAACAATCTAGGAGATTTGTACTTCCTAACCTAAACACACCATCATGATATCATCAATATAATAGGTAAAGAAAAAAGAAAGATGCCACAGACACTTCATTCTGATGTGACTCAATGCTGCAGAATTGATGTATTAAGCAGTTATGACCCCAAAGGTACATTGCACTTTTTGTCACATAAGAGCAACCATTTGTTTGCAAGAAGTAAATGATTCTCCAGATCATTATGCTGCATAGGAGTTAAAAAGTGTACATTAAATTGCTACAGAAAAGAAACAATAGAATATTTATTTGAAGACTCCAACTCATTAAACTTAAATAAATTTATCTCCTCAAGAATTCTCAGTCCTCCAGGAATCCAATCAGGAAAATTAAGTGAAAAGGATTATTACTTTTGAATCTTTTATTTGCTGGAAAATGGCCCTAATCAGTGCAATCTCCCCAAAACATGATAATTGCTACACTGTTTTGGCAGGAAGAAGGCTACAAAATTTGATTGGCCCTCTTTGTAGTTAAAACACTGACCCCACAAGTTTGGAAACCATTGTAAAGGCCATAAAAGGAGATAAACATTTTTTTTTTCCTAGCATATAATCAGGAATCTGTGAAGTAATCACTATGTAGAGGTAGATTTCTTCTCAGCTTAACATGAAGTAAATATTCATCAAAATTCTATTATCAACTCATTCTCCCATCTTTTAATAGGATTGATCGTCTTTTTTGGGAACAGCTGCTCGAGTTCCTTATGAATTCTGGCTATCAGTCTCTTATCTGATGTATAGTTTACAAAATATTTTCCCATTCTGAGAGATGTCTATTCATACTAATTACTGTGTCCTTTGCCATGCAGAAACTTCTTAGTCTGATGTAACCCTACTTGTCTATTTTGGGGATTACTGACTGTGCTTTGGGGGTCTTATTTAAGAAGTCTACCCCAATGTCTCCCAGAGTTTCTCTGGTGTTTTCCAGGAGCAGTTTTATAGTTTGAGGTATTAGATTTAGATCTTTGATCCATCTTGACTTGATTTTTGTCAGAGGTGAGATTTTCATCTTTCTGCAAGTGGAAATCCAATTTTTCCAGCACCATTTGCTGAAGAGGTTTTCTTTTTCCCACTGGATAAACTGGTACCCATTGTCAAAAGTCAGTTGACTGTATGTTTGGGAATTTATTTCTGGGGACTCTATTCTGTTTCTGTGTTCTGTTTCTGTGCCAGTACCATGCTGTTTTGATTACCACAGCTTTGTAGTATATTTTTGGGTCAGGGAGTGAGATGCCGCTCACTCCACTCTTCTTGTGCAGAATTGCTTTGGCAATATGGGGTATTTTATGATTCCAGACAAACTTTATGATTGTCTTTCCTAGATCTGTGAAGAATGTGTCTGGTACTTTGATTGGCATTGCATTAAAAAATGGGAGAATGAGTTGAAAAAACCACTCTCTAACGATGACATACAAATTGCTAAAAGGCATCCCTCATTGTAAGGGAAATGCAGATCAAAACAACGAGATACCACCTAACCCCAGTCAGAATGACTAAGATTAAAAAAAAAAAAAAAAAAAGATAAGTGCTGGCAGGGGTGTGGTGAAAGGGGAACTCTTTTACACCACTGGTGGGAATGTAAATTGGTCCAGCCACTGTGGAGAACAATTTGGAGATTCCTGAAAAATCTACAAATGGAACTACCATATGATCCAGCAATCCTACTCCTTGGTATCTACCCAAAGGACAGAAGAATACTTAATCAGAAAAGTGCTTGCACATTGATGTTTATTGTGGCACTATTCATAATTGCTAAGTCATGGAAACAACCCAAATGCTCATGAACAAATGAATGGAGAGAAAAACTGTGGCACATATACTCAATGGAATACTATTCAGCAAAAAAACAAACAAAACAAACAAACAAACAAACAAAAAACAGAACCCTAGCTTTTGACAAGAACTGGATGAAAATGGAAGATTTACTGCTGAGTGAAGCAAGCCAGGCTATGAAGGAGAGGAATTGTATGTCCCCACTTAATATATACTGAGTGTCCAAACTCTGTGACTGAAACTAATTGACTAAAGGATATAGAAACACAGTATATAGTTGTAAATGCCAGATTTAGTGTGTGTGAAAGAGGAGGGTCTGAGGAAGGATATTTAGAAGAAAAATAGGAAGGCAAAGCATTAATGACACAAAGAAATGTGTAATTATCTGTGGAAGATATTTTGTAGTTTTATCAACTGTACTAGGGAGAAATGTTCACCTGTTGAAATACTCATTTTGTAAGCCCAATAATAATGTGATTAAATGTATAAAAGAAAATGAAATTTAAAAAAAGGGAAAAAAATTCTATTATCATGAGACATTTATAGATTGGAGCTCTATGGTCACCACTTGTGACTCTAATGTCACCACTTGTGACTCTTCCACGGGCAAAGAGTCAACTAAAACACATAAAAGAGCTACTTAAGACACAAACATCTAGGGACCAGCAGTTAGCGTAATGGCTATGTCTCTGGACTCCCACGTAGTCGACCGCGGTTCAAGTCCTGGACCCGGTGGCTTAAACTCACGCCGGGCGCATGTGTGTGTGTGCCCAAGATCCTGTGAGAACAGAGGAGAAGGGATTGCAGTGTGGCCATCCCCCCTGGGGGGTGATTTCTCACTTTCTGTCTCTATGTCTCTCTCTGTCTGTCTGGCGCACGTGCCCTATAGCAAAAACCTCTCCAAAAAAAAAAAAAAAAGACACAAACATCTGTATCAAAAGGGAGAGTGGGAGGTCATATTGAGTATGAGCACTGGAGTCTCTCAGATACTTTGTATTTATTATGGTATAGGAGGAACCAAGAGTTGTTTTTCAGAAAATTAAAAGTACATGTTATTTCCTGGGACATGTTGAATTTAGTTATCAATAAAAGAGAAAGTTTCCAGATGAGCTTTCAAATAAGACAAACATTTAGTAATTTGGAAAACACATTCATAAGATTACACATCCATTGATACCAGCGGGTGGCATGTTGGTGAAGGCGCTGGATGATCCACATTGCTGACCACAGTTCAAATCCTGGACCTGGTGGCTTGCTTTCTCACTTTCCCTCTCTCTTTCTTTCTTTCTCTCTCTCCGTGTGTCTCTCTCTGGTCAAATTAAAATAAATGTATGAATAAATAAAACTAAAAACATAATTCTTTAAAGAAAAATTAAAAAAAAAAAAAACAGATTACACACCCATCAAAATCACCTCCTGTTTTCAAGCAGGAAGATAAGAATTCAGTGTTTTCATTAAGTCCCCTAGACAAATATTCACTCAAAGTTCAATAAGTCCACGGTGTTTTGGGGAAAGGGGTATCTGTACTTTCCTAACAGTAGATCCTAACTCCAACTAATAGTCTCTAGCAATCTAGTAATTTAGTAATTAATGCCAATCAGAACCAGCGCCAATAGTCAATATAGATTATTTAGTATTCATTCTGCTAGTTTAGCATTTTTTAAATATTTTTGTGAATATTATTTTAAATTATCAAATTGTAATTGTATACATTGATGGGATACAATGTGATATTTTGTTATATGTATTTTATATAGAATGATTAAGACAAAAGAGTTAAATGCCCTCCATTTCGTTTACCAATCATTCTTTAGGATGAGACATTAGAAATTTGCTTTCCTAGTTATTTTGCAATATACAATTTATTATTGTTGACTATAGTCACCCTGATGTTTAATAGATCTAAAAACCTATTCTTACTATCTATTTGAAACGCTGTGCTCTTTGATCTACACCTCCCTATTTATTTCCTTCTTACCACCAACAACCACCTTTCGTAATAATCATCTACTCTTTGCTTCTAACTCAATTCTTTTGGATTCCTCATATAAGTAACATCATATATTATTTCTCTTTCTGTGCATAGCTTAATTCATTCATCATCATTTTCTAAAAGTTCATCCATGTAGTTGCAAATGACAAAATTTCTTTATATTTTAATGTTGAAAACTATCCCATTGTGTATATGTACCCTATTTCTTTATGTTCCCATTTGTGGACACAGGTTGATTCCGTATCTTTCCTGTTGTAAATAGTGCTGAAACTAAAATAAGTAGGCAAATACCTCTCTGACATATCTATTTCAGTTATATTGGATATATGCTTACAAGTGGTATTACTGGTTCATATAGTAGTTATTTTTTTTCCCCACATCTTATTGATTCACAAAATATATTAAGTAATCTAAATACTTTCAATATCAAGTTCAGCTGATATATACATATCTTTGAACACATGTCTGACTTTAGGCATGAAACTCAGTGAGTAGAATGAACATACTATAAAGTAGTACCTAGCTGAGGCTCTATAGCTTACTGCAGTCATTAAATAAGTATTTTTAATATATTTTTAATTTCAGGAAAGCAGTTTTAGCTTTAGTAAATTAAAATTAAAACATGTTAAGAGAAATTGCATAAGCCAAGAAACAGGTTAGGATTCTGTTCAAATAGTAGTTATATGAAACTATTGACAGCTCAAGAGAAGATGAAAATTTTTAAATCTGAAAAATAAGGCATAGAAGAAAATCAGCAATGTTTTAGTCAAAAGTCATGGGTCTGGGCATTTGCGTGCCTCTCTAGTTTGAAAAGTTTTTTTTTTTTTTTCACCCCCCAGGATGGCATGGAATAGATTATAAGCCCTTATAAGTCTCTTCACCTTCTAGGATACCAATTATCTGCATGTTTGGACATTTGATGGTATCTAGTATTTCTCATATATTATTCTCATTTTGGGGGTTTATTTTCTCAGTCTTCATGGTGAATTTTTCTAGTTAGTCTAAAGATTTTGTCTTCTAGATCTGAGATTCAATCTTCTGCATGATCTATCTGCTTCTAATACTTTCAAGGGAGGTTTTAATTTCCTGAATTACAGCCTTCATCTCTAACAGTTCCATTTGATTCTTTTTTTATGGTGCACATTTCCTCTTTCAGATGGTGCAAGAACTTCCTCACCTTTTGGAACTGGTTGTCTTTTTTTCCCTGCATCTTCTGGAGTTCATTGTCTCTCTTCTCTTGCATCTGTTAGCTTCGTCACTATGAATATTCTAAATTCTTTCTCTGTTATTTCCATGAGTTCTATTGTACTGTCTGTGGATAATGAGAATGCGCTGTCCTTTAATCTTGGGGGACAGATATTTTCTTGGTTTTTCATATTTCCTGTTCTCTGCAATGATTTTTGGTCATCTGATAAATTTTATGTTTCTTTCTAATTTCTTGAAGTTCAGTCTGAGCATTCAGAGGTGTGCAGGAGGAGGTGATCTGCAATCTCTCTGCAGTTCCATTTTTCTCCTTTTATGCAGCAGATTCAGTGGGAATTGAGTATTATTCTGACCCTAATAGTATTTAGATATTTGGCTACTGATCATCTAGATCTGTTTAGACACTCTGTGTGAGGCAGTCTAGACTGGGGTCTACAGAGAAGATCTCAGCAGAAAATCTTCAGTTGTTCTAGCCCCTAAAAGGGATTGCTCACTGCTCAAATGCAAGTGACTTCTCAAAGGAATTGTGCTTTTACCTCTCCACTGTAGATTGAGATCTGGAGGGTGAAGTCTCAACAGAAAATCTTCAGTTGTTGTAGCCCTTGAATGGGATTACCCAGCTTAAATACAGATGGCTTCTCCCATATAGTAGTTCTCTATATTTTACTTTTTTGAGAAAGCTCCATACCATTTTCCATAATGGTTATACTAATTTACTTTCCCACCAACATTTTACGAACCACATGGGAAAAAGATAGTCTCCATAGAAATTGATGTTGGGGAAACTGGTTATGCACATGCAGAATAAAATTAAATTCTTTCTTATACAAATATAAAAATCAATTCAAATGGATTATAGATTGGAAGAACTAAAACTACTAGGGAAAAAGCCAACAGAGAGAAAGTTCCACAGAATCATTCAGAGCAAAGATTTTTTGTTTATTTTCTTGCTTGTTTGTTTCGTTTTATTTATTTTTAATTTTTAAAACACAACTTTTTTTTTTAGGGAACACAAAAAAAAATGTAAGATTACATTAAATGAAAAACCTCCCGCATAGCAAATAAAACAATTAACAAAGTGAAGAGACAATCTATAGAATGGGAGAAACTATTTTCAAATCATATATTTGAGGATTAATAAAAAAGAAAAGAACAAACAAAAAACTCAACTCAATAGCAAGAAAACAAATAATCAGATTTAAAATGGGTAAAGGGCCTGCACAGACATTTCTCAGAAGGAGACGTACAAGTGGCCAACAGATCATGAAAAATTGTTCAGCATCACCAGTAATTAGGAAAATGTGACTTTAAACCATTTCACACCTGTAAAATAGCCTGTACCAAAAAGATGAATGATAATAAATGTTGATGAGGATGCACAGAATAGAACATTTTGGCTCTCATTTTTATTTTTATTGCCAACACATGCTTATGAAAGAGGAAGAGAGGCCCAGTGTGGCCTGATCATGCCATGGTTCTTTTTCCTCCAATTCTTCATTCTATCAGGAATTGCAGGACATGCATACACATACACTCAGCATGTTTTTCAAGATTCTGGGCAGGGCCCTTACCCTGTGGGATCTGGCTTCCTCTGCTCAGCACTGAATTGCTGATACTGGGCTAGCCCATTGTTTTCATTTTAAGTAATTTGATGTCTCTTTAAAGAATGCTATGATTTATGAAGTCATTTGCAAATTAACTCTCGGTTTATACCTTTTCATTTATTTATATTTTAGTTTTTGATATATGGTGCATGTGCTTGCTGGGGAGTGTGTGTGTGTGTGTGTGTGTGTGTGTGTGTGTGTGTGTGTGTGTGTGTGTATGAGAGAGAGAGAGAAAGAAAAAATGAGAAATCACTCTCCTGAAATATAGCCATGCCATAATCTCTTCCCCTCTGTTTTCTTCTCAGGATTGTGGGCGTGCACGTGCGCGCGCGCACACACACACACACACACACACACACACAGTCTGCTGAGTCTGGGACTCAAACAGCACAGTCAGCCATGTGGAAATCCATCTGCCTTAACCACCACACCATCAGCTGGCTCTGTAAGTTTCTTCTTAGAAGGCCCAACTTCTATGTTATTAAGGGTTTCTCATCAATTTCCAATTCACATACCCTATGTGAATTGATCTGGAAATTGGAAATTGATGAAGAACTCTGACTGTTATATATATATATATTTATATATTTTTTCCATTCTCCTCTTGGGATCTTGGGCACGCACGCACACATGCCTGTCGTGAGTTTTAAGCCATCAGGTCCAGGACACAAACTGCGGTTGACCACATGGGAGTCCAGCAACATAGCCATTATGCTAACTGCTGATCCCTATATTCAAGTCTTGATCCTGTTTATTATACTTGGCTATTTTCCCTCTCACATAAACCCACTGGAAACTTAGTAGGCTGTTTCCTAATTTTTGTCCTAGGAATCCTATGGTCAATTATTCCCAACCAGGGGTAGCAAAATGTCTGATAATAATTCTGCAGTCAAAAAAAGTCTCTATGTAATTTCATATTTAAACATATTTTACCACTCAGATGTTTACATTTCACTAGAACCATATTTCTACTACTGCCACCTCTATGATATTTATTCTAGCTTCATCTGGATGAGAAGGTCACTTTCTCCTTAGGAAAGTTCTGATAACAAAGGATTCCCTATGGAGTAGAAACATTAAATATTCTACTATAAACAAGTGTTTAGGGTAAATTAACTTTTAAATATTTTAAGTCAGACATCATAATATCAATAGTTTCACATTGTCCTGTGACAGTGTGAATAAATTCTTATTCTTTATAAAACTCATATCTAGTAATAAGTTAAATTACAGAGAAGCTCTGTAGACATGGGATCCCTTGGTTTGCTCTATGCAGAACTAGTATAGACTCCCTCATGGCAGAATATATGATGAGGCATGTGGGAGTTATTAGCTTAATTGCTCTGAACTCCCTAAATCCATCTGCAATCATCTTTATTCTCTTTTCTTTATACTGCTGATATTTTATATTTGCTTTTTTTTCTATAGTCCTTTCCTACATAGCTATTAAAGAAGCTAGCATCTTATTTGTATTAATGTTGCCCAAAATATGTCTAGTAATCTCATGTGTGGTGGCACAAGAAATTTTCTTCAAATATCTAAATTGAAGGTATAAAAGGATGCAACAGTAGAGGAAGGAGCCACAGATGAAAAAGGACAGGTTTAAATTCAGATTCCAGCTGTACTTTCTGTTATTATTATTCCACATGCACAAATTAATTGCACTGAGTATCATTTTTCTTATCAATAAATATGAATAACAATACCTCTTTTACTGGAATTTTATAAAAATAAAAATAAGTCACCATTTGTGAACATGTTTTATAGTTTATACATTATTATAAATTATGATAATTTGTATAATGAAGATTGAACTTTTCATGCTTAAATGTTTATTATAAAGGTTTGTTTTGTGCAAAATAACTTTATATTTTATAGTAACCTACCTATAGCAAAAACCTCTCAAAAGACAACAACAACAGATAATAGAGTCAGGGAGCTTAGAAATGTCTGATAATAATTCTGCAGTCAAAAAAAGTCTCTATGTAATTTCATATTTAAACGTATTTTACCACTCAGATGTTTACATTTCACTAGAACCATATTTCTACTACTGCCACCTCTATGATATTTATTCTAGCTTCATCTGGATGAGAAGGTCACTTTCTCCTTAGGAAAGTTCTGATAACAAAGGATTTCCTATGGAGTAGAAACATTAAATATTCTACTATAAACAAGTGTTTAGGGTAAATTAACTTTTAAATATTTTAAGTCAGACATCATAATATCAATAGTTTCACATTGTCCTGTGACAGTGTGAATAAATTCTTATTCTTTATAAAACTCATATCTAGTAATAAGTTAAATTACAGAGAAGCTCTATAGACATGGGATCCCTTGTTTTGCTCTCTGCAGAGCTAGTATAGACTCCCTCATGGCAGAATATATGATGAGGCATGTGGGAGTTATTAGCTTAATTGCTCTGAACTCCCTAAATCCATCTGCAATCATCTTTATTCTCTTTTCTTTATACTGCTGATATTTTATATTTGCTTTTTTTTCTATAGTCCTTTCCTACATAGCTATTAAAGAAGCTAGCATCTTATTTGTATTAATGTTGCCCAAAATATGTCTAGTAATCTCATGTGTGGTGGCACAAGAAATTCTCTTCAAATATCTAAATTGAAGGTATAAAAGGATGCAACAGTAGAGGAAGGAGCCACAGATGAAAAAGGACAGGTTTAAATTCAGATTCCAGCTGTACTTTCTGTTATTATTATTCCACATGCACAAATTAATTGCACTGAGTATCATTTTTCTTATCAATAAATATGAATAACAATACCTCTTTTACTGGAATTTTATAAAAATAAAAATAAGTCACCATTTGTGAACATGTTTTATAGTTTATACATTATTATAAATTATGATAATTTGTATAATGAAGATTGAACTTTTCATGCTTAAATGTTTATTATAAAGGTTTGTTTTGTGCAAAATAACTTTATATTTTATAGTAACCTACCTATAGCAAAAACCTCTCAAAAGACAACAACAACAGATAATAGAGTCAGGGAGCTTAGGTAAAACATGCTACCAATCCAGGCATAGCCCCTTTAAAATCTCCGCCTTGCTTCTAGGGCAGAATCACTATCCTTTAGCTCAGTCAAGCTGACTCATGAAGTGATTGGCATGTATGCTATGGTGAAATTAGGGGAAATAAGTCTAGCAAGTAGGGTGGGAGCCACCTCATGAGCAAATTTATCATTTTGATATGAGTGTGATGTTTCATCGGGGATTTTAAAAAATGAGACCTCACCAGATTTGGTTTCAGCATGTATATAATGATGAGCATTTGATAGTAAGAATAAGATATGAGTAGTTAGGTTTGGCTATTATTATGACCAGGCCATGCATAATGAGTGTGTTAGCTAGAATAATAGTGCATAACACAGAAAAATATTTAAAATACCTGCAAGCTCTTTTTGGAAATAAAATATAAAAGAAAAAAGAAATTAGGAGAGATAAAAAGCATTCTACAACAATGCAGGAAAGTGGCAGGTGCTTCTCAATAGAACATTAACAGGTTGGCCCTAGTTACTAATACGGTACGTTTCTCCTCTTAAATTTATGTCCCACTAAAACATTAGCTTATAAACACTCTGCCCTGGTAATCAGTGTCATATTTTTTTCTGGCATTTTATTATTGTTGTGACACCAATGAACAATTTAAAAAGTAAGAATTGCCTGGTATTCCTAGAAATGTATAGTATGAGGTTTTTGTGCTTCAATAGACTGGAGTGACATGTTGCTATTCTCCAAATCATTTCAGTCTATGATGTTTCCATGACTCCAGCAAAACTGGGTTTATCAGACTCATCGCTTATTTCTACTTTAATCACATCCAGTGCATTTTTTAAAGTTCTTGCCCAGCTGAATAATCAGCAGCATTCCCTAGGGTTGACCATGATCTCACTCCTGGAAGTGTACCCTGACCTACAGGGCATTTCTTCCACTGGTGTCCCTCTGGCTTCACCCATCCTCTTCTGGGTCTTTCCTAGCTTGTCTCTCCCCTCAGTGATGCAGATCCTCACTCAGATTATAGGTGTTTTCTTCTCTATATTTTGCTCTGTCATTATTTGAGAATTATCTCATTTACTTAAATATCATCCATACTCTTTCACATGAGTGTCATAGCCAAGATGTTTTCATGAGCTTTTGATATTTCCACTTGGAAATCTCACAGAATTCTAAACTTAGCCCATCTAATATTAGACATTTTCGTGTCCCTAAAAATCTAATCCTCTGAACATCTTAATCACAGAAATAACCATCACTCTACTTACCAAAATCAAAAACTTTAGAAAGATTTTAAATGCTGTCATTTCCCTATCCCCAAGATCCAATCAATGTTTCTTGGCCAAAACCATGTTTCTCAAAATCTCTTCTCAACTGCGCCCTCCTAGTCGCCTAGACAGCTCCACTAGGTTAACAGCTCTTCTTACCTATATATTTGGTTTCTTCTCATTTGTTTTGTACAAAGGGCTTACTGTAAATATCTGAAAATAAAATTATTATCTCTTCACTTCTTTCCTTTAATGGTTTCCAAAATATTTGTAATAAAATATGAATATTTTCAATAACCAAGAATGTGCTATGCGATCTGCTTCTCATGTAACATATCCAGCTTTTTGGTTTTTTTTGGAGAAGTTTTTGCTACAGGGCGCGTGCACTCACCAGAAAGACAGGGAGAGACAGAGAGACAGAAAGCGAGAAATCACCCCCCGAGGGGGGATGGCCATGCCACAATCTCTTCTCCTCCATTCTCCTCGGGATCTTGGTCACACATGCACATGCACCTGGCATGAGTTTAAGTCACCAGGTCCAGGACTCAAATCACGGTCGACTACATGGGAGTTCAGCGACATAGCCATTAGCTAACTGCCGGTCCCCAGATCCAGCTTTACTCTACCCCTTTTCTGTCTATACTCAAGGCACATAGTCGTCTGTCATTTCTAGCACGCCCAAGCCTCTTTGTCACGGTTTATATTTTATGACCCTACATCTGGAACAATATTCTTCCACCTAGTCGTAGGATTTTTCTCTTTTTTTATGTTTTAACTCATGGATCACCTCTTCAGTGAATCTAACATAGAGTATCACTTTTACTGTCCACTACATCTGGAACAATATTCTTCCACCTAGTCGTAGGATTTTTCTCTTTTTTTATGTTTTAACTCATGGATCACCTCTTCAGTGAATCCACATAGAGTGTCACTTTTACTGTTCACCCTGCTTCTTCCACCTAGTCGTAGGATTTTTCTCTTTTTTTATGTTTTAACTCATGGATCACCTCTTCAGTGAATCTAACATAGAGTATCACTTTTACTGTCCACCCTGCTATTTTAGTGATTAGTGTTACACTTGTAGCTAGGACATTGCTTATCTGTTTTCCTGACTGAGACCTCCTGCTCTCTGTCAAAGAGAACATTCAGACATCTAGGAAAGGTGGTAAGACAGATTTTACTCTGACTGCTGCAGTGAGGAGAGAGATTCCCACATAACATGAACATAATTCCAAAGAAATGAAAAACAGACTTTAATATTTTGGGTGTGCAAAAATTTAAGTACTTAAGGACAGCAGAGGTTGGAAGATCGGTCAGTGTGATCAGGCCATCGGGGTTTAGTAATTATGCCCTAGTGAAGTTAGCCTGCCACACTCTCCCAAGGCTAGGACAGGAGTCTAACCTTCTGGATGAGTACATTTCAAAGGGATGACTCCTACATCCTTGGGAACCACATTTCTGGGCTGTAAAGGATTTATATCTCAAAGGGGCAAAGGAAAGATTTATAGAAAGTTTTGTATAGTAAATGCTCTAGAGAAAGAAGATCTGTGGCATATAGTCAAGTTTTGGCTGGGGCAAACAGTAAATTATTTAAACAACTTGAGCTTCTTCCGGCAGGCATTTTAAGGGAACTTGGGTCATTTTAGGAACATGGCCTAAATAGCCATGCAGAAGTTTGAGTTTGTGTTTGGTGTGTGTGTGTGTGTGTGTGTGTGTGTGTGTGTGCACGCATGTGTCTGTGTAGCAGTGAGAAAGATGACAACACTGGGCACTTTTGTTTGGGCTGATTGTTTGTAATTCTCAAATACGAGATTTCTGATAAAGGACTCACTGTCTCACTTATTTTCCTTTGTAGTCCTAAGGAGTAATTCTTATATAAATGAATGAATGAAGGACATACCTCATTAAGTTAGAAGGCCTAAAATCCTTTAAGAAAATGATAGAATAAGTTGCCAAGAGTAGGTAAAATATAACTGTTTTCTTTGAAGGGAGTCTATTTTATCATGAATTAGTGGTTTTGACATGTTTAAAATTTTTTAAAAAATTATTTATTTATTTAATTCCATTTATTATTATTATTATTATTTTAAATTTGACTAAACATACACAGAGAGAGGCAGGGGGAGTGA
>NW_006159925.1:1855376-1869314 GCF_000334495.1 Tupaia belangeri chinensis | reverse complement strand
ACAGAGAGAGGCAGGGGGAGTGAGAAAGCAAGCCGCTAGGTCCAGGACTCAAACTGTGGTCGGCCACATGGCAATCCAGTGCCTTAACCACCACACCACCTGCTGGTCCACAAATTTATAATAGTATTTTACATGTTTCTCTTTAAAATTTAACTATGCATCAGTTGAATACATTATATATTTGCCCATAACATTTGTTATTTTTTTAATTCCACTTGTTTGTAATATGAGATGAACTTTATTTATTTATTTATTTATTTATTTATTTATGGTTTTTGCCATAGGATACGCACACTTGCCAGAGAGACACTGAGCAAGCATCCCAGAGGGCATGATCCATTTTCCACAATCCCTTTCCTTCCATTCTCCCCTTGGATTTTGGACATTCATTCATACATTTGCTCAGCATGATTTTCAAGTCACTAGAGCCAGGACTCAAACTATAGCTGGCCATGTAGGAGTCCAGTGTCTAAACCACTACAACATCTGCAGGCTCTTGAGATAAACTTTAGCAAGCTGAGTAACTAAATTGTAAGTAAGTTGCTCCATGTTAAATACCTGTGGACAAGATTTATAGTCTTACCGTTTTATTTTTTTAAATACCTGTGGACAAGATTTATAGTCTTTCCTTTTTACTTCTTGATATTATTTTTCGTTTTAATAAAATATCTCAAGGTTCCTTTCCTAGATTTATTTTTATATTCTTTCTTATGCACACTTTAACTAATTTAATGAACGTTATTTAAAAAATATTTAGCATCAACTATTGACTATATATGTGTGTATATATATATACACATACACACACATATATAATATATATATATGAATATAGTATAAAATTCCACACTTTCTAGAAAACACAAGAAAAGATTATTTCATCTGTTCATATACATGATGCCATATGTATACATATAACTGTTACAAGTAACAGTTCAATTTAGTTTACTCACTTTTAGTCCTGTATGCTATTCAGCAGATACTTACTGCGTAACTCTTAAGAGATGTAGCTTCTGTTCCAATGTTTGTCTTTCTTCTGGAAGAAGCTCTAGGCTCAAAGTCAATATCCTTAGTGTCCTTTTTACCCTGGGCCCAAAAAATCCAAAGAAGATTTATTTGTATTGCACCAGGAGTCCTCAAAGAACACAGGAGAGCTTTTTGCTTATAAAATCCCCAATGAATTACAAATGCTGACAAGGATTTATCAGCACAGTGTTAAATTGCCTGTTGAAATCTACTAGCTTAAATTTGTGCTCTTGTTCTCTATCTTTCTTCTCTCCACTTCAGTTTTCCTAATATATCATAGATCCACCAAAGATAGGAGATTGTAGAAGATACCTTGAGAGGTCTTTAGTCCTTTCTTCAGCTACAGAGACTTACAAATCTTTCAGGTCATTTAAATTTATCGTGGGTATTTCAAACACTCAGGAAAAAGAAACTCTGAAATCTCAGTTCAATATTTAACATATCTACTGAGGGTAAATCTTTCAGGCTGTGATGGAAAACTGTTTTTTTTAATCGTTACAGTATTTTGGCAAAGAAAGAGTTGATTACTTTTTTGTTCACATACAGAAATATCCAACACACATCAAATAATAATGTAAGATTAAAAATGGCATAGATAAACTATTTTTATTATGGTAATAATATATTTGACATAATTAATTTAAAACAAAACAAGAGGACCAGCAGGTGACATGGTGGCTTAGGAGGATGGATCCCACTGAGTGGTTCTCATGTACACCCAGTGGCTTAAAAATTATGCTGGTCACATGTGTAGGGATACGCAAAATCCCCAGAGGAGAATGGGGGGAGAAGGGATTGTGGCACGGCCATCCTCCTGGAGGGTGATTTATCACTTTCCCTCTCTCTCAATCTCTGTTTCTCTTAGTTGAGTACACATGCCCTGTATCAAACAAACAAATAAAACATTTACTAATTAAAATATGTATTTTAAATCTTTTTGTTCTCCAAATATTTAACTTTTATAAATTACTTAATTCCAAGAAAATAGCACTTTATGAAATAATCTCTCACATTTTAGGCTAAATTATTCTGATCTATCAGCTTTTACATGCTCTTTTTATTTTTCTAACTTCTGATTTCTTATGTCTCCTTTGGTGCAGAAGGCCAATGATTCCATTTTTTATTTAGGGTCCTAATCTAGAGATCAGAGTTCTAGAGAGTGGAACAACAGTTGAATCTTTCATGGCTATCTATGCTGCAAAGACTATTGTATGTGTAGAGATCTCAAGCAGCTTACCCCCACCAAAATAATAATAATCAATCTAATTAAAAGATGAGAAAATAAGCTGAATCGACAATTCTTCAAGGAAGACATATGGACAAAGACCATATGAAAAAATGCTCAAATGCCTTATCACAAAGGAGATAAAATAAAAACCATAATGAGATACTATCTAACCCCAGTCAGAATGGCTAAGACTTAAGAAATAAAGAATGATAAGTGACAGCAAGGCCGCAGTGAAAAGGAACTCTCCCACACTGTTGTTGGAAATGTAAATTAGTACCAGTATGGGGAACAGATAGAGATTCCTCAAAAACCTACAAATAGAATTACCGTATGATCAGTAATTCCACTCCTGGATATCTACCCAAAGGATAGGAATACGTTCAACCTGAAAAGTACTTGCACATCTATGTTTATTGCAGCATTGTTCACAATTGCTAAAACATGGAATCAACCCAAAAGTCCCGGAATAGATGAGTGGGTGGAAAAAGTGTGGCACATATACATTATGGAATACTACTCAGACACAAAAAAATGAGATTTTGCATTGGATCAAAAGTGGATGAATATGGAAGATTTAATGCTGAGTGAAGCAAGACAGACTATGAAAGAGAAACATTGTATGTCCCTGTTTAATATATACCAAATGTCTGCATTCTGTGACAGAAACAGAGAGATTGGAGAGCAACTGTAGATAGCAGCGACAGTGTGGGAGGAGGATGGACAATGCAGAGGATGGGAGGGAGGGAATTGAGGGGATAAAAAGCAAAATCATTTAATGAATGCAAAAATGGAAAATTATCTGGTGATGATAATGTATATGGTAATATCTTTGACTGAACTAACATATAATGTATTCATGATGGGAAAATTCATTGTGTATGCTATAAAGATGTAAAGTGATTTAATGTAAAAAAAAGACTATTGCATATGAACTAGAAAACACACATAATCAGAGAAGAAGGCATAGGATGAATAAACATAAAAAGAAGAAGGAAATGAGAGAAAAGTAGGAGAAGAAAGCAGACGGAAATAGTACCTGCTCTTTAGAAGCACCTGATTAAAAGTTATGTAGTAATAATGTATTGCAAATGGAGTTAAAATGGTTTATTCTAGTTCCCTCACCTCCTATCTTATCATCTTTGAAGGTCACAGTAAACAACTTATGTTATTAATTGTACTGCACTTGCACACTTGTTACGTAAGATTATGACTTTGCTGTTTTGCACCACTGAATGTAACACGCATGTGTGTGTGCAACAGTTTTGGCTATGAATCACTATTGTTTGTAGCCTCTTTAAGAGAAAAGAAGCACCTGGTCAGTGCTGTGCTGCTCTGCCCTGCCCTGCCCTGTCCTGCCCTTCCCAGCTAGCTAGCCCTGCTCTGCTCAGCCTTGGTTCAGGTTGGTGAGCCCTGATGACCTTGGTTTGGCTCAGCCTTGGCTTGACTCAGCTTAGCTTCATGTACCATGAGCTCCAAGAGGGAGGAAGCCACTCTGATCATTCTTCATGCACATTACTAACTCCAAAAGGGAGGAAGCTCCTGCAAGACCTGCTTTGGGCTTTGCGAGCCTACTAAAAACTCTGTGAGCTTCCACTAGACTCAGCCAATAAACATGACATCAGTGCCTGATGTTTTTTTCTAACTCCTTCTATCTCTGTCCAGCCTACCCTTCAGAGGAGAAAAGAACCTTGCAAAAAATATAATAAAACTGATTTTTTAAAAACTAAAAGTAATGATTGTATATATTTCTTAATATAAATTTAATTAATTTTTTCTCTATCCAAATGCATATATTCATCTATATGAAACTGCTCCCTATTTCACTAAGAGTCTATTAAATTAGTTAATTTTGGAATCTTTTATGTACATAATTATATTAAAAAGTTAAATGCCCATTATTTACCACTGGCATGAAAACCACAGACCAAAAGGCTTAGACCACTATCCCAATGGATGACCACTCATGACTGATGTCAATATTGTCTGAAGTTCTATTTTGAAAAGGTCATTTTTTTTCTCTATTACAGTAAGTATGTATGTAAGTGATAAGCAAAAATACAAAATTATAGGCAGATCCTTTTTCCTATAACGCATCTCCCAGAAAATTGGTAAAATTTTGTTGTTCTGATTAGTTGTAGTAGAATAAAGAATTAAACTTTGCTCAAAGAAAGGTTTAGCCTTGGCCCTGGGCTTCTGGGAAACCTCCAAACCCTTGTAATGTCATGTCTGATGGGAATATCTTTGCCTGGAGGCCTTGGGCCAGCCCAAGAGTAACAATGTGATTTAGGCGGAGGTTTTTGGTCAAGTGAGAACAATTAGATCTCCTGAGGGTTGGAAGCCATCAGTCAGGTGGAACGTCATTTTGGCCTCTGTGATGGCACATTAATAAGGACTCTGGGTACCAAGGCTCAGGTAACCTTACCTGGTTGACAGGACTCCTCAGATGCTGTGAAAGTCCATGACCTCACAGGGAGAAGACAATGGAAGCATCCAGGCTCTTTTCCCTAGATGCTCTTTTTCCTTTGGCTGATGTCAATACAGCCTCATTCAGTGAGTTAGGTGAGGCCTACTAGTGAATTATTGAGCTTGAAAGAGGTTAGGGGGAAAATCTCCTGATGTCAGGAATGAGAGTAGTCGTGTATACTTCTGATTGTACAGTAGGCAAAGCCTTGCAGATGTCAGTTTAATTAAAAAAGAAAAGAAACAGTAAAAAAAAGAAAATCAATGAAAATGCTCTCTCTCTGAAACAATATTGTGTATAACATAATAAAAACTAATATATTATCAAATAACATTGAAGCCTCTAAAAACTTCTCCCCAAGGTCATTTTATGTCTATTCTGGTTTTGTATTTCTAATTTTCAGTTAACTAAACTCTTTCTGTAATTAAACGATGCATGGTCTTTTGTATGAATGCAATCTTTATATAAAAGATATAACACTGTTTATTCCCTTATAAACAGTTCTTTGTCCTCAAAATTCTACTCTTGAGATTATCTAGTTAACTATTTTCCCCAAACTGAGATGACAGCTCCTCTTTCTTTGTTCTTAACCAATAAATAACAAAGAAACAAGTACCAAATGTCTCATGTTAATTCTTCAACTTTAATAATATAGAAATAATTTTTATTTTCCCCAAAGCTACTGCATTTCTTGATAAGTACAATTCGAATATTTAAATAAACTCAGGTATATTGGGGATATAGGAATTTTTAAAAAGCATCTGAATGGTAAATATGTAAAGGTCATTCATACTTCTCAGAATGAAAACTATGGAAATCCTTATTACCACAAAGGAAATTTTTGTAAGAAATTGTATAGATAGAATTCAATATTTTTTTTCCATTTTCTCCTTTTTTTTTAAGTTTTGCTAAGGGTGTATGCTCTCGCTGGAGAGAGACAGAGCAAGAGAGAAAATTAGAAATCACACCCCGGGAGGATGGTCACACCACAGTCCCTTCTCCTGCATTCTTCTGTTGGGATTTTGGGTGCACATGCACCCCCATGTCTTTCACTCTGCTGATCCAGGACTCAAAACTCACAGTTGGTCGTGTGGGATCCAGCTGCACTAATCACCAAGCCACAGGCTGGCCCTGGCCCTGTTTTTTTCATTTTTCTTTTTAGATTTTTGCCATAGGGTGGTTATGCTCATCAGAGAGAGTCAGAGAAAGAGAAACAGGAAGAGGAAAAGTGAGGAATCACCTCTCCAGGGCCAACAGTCACACAGCAATCCCTTCTTCCCTTGGAGTTCTGGGTACGCATGCACATGAACCCAACTTAATTCTCAAGGCACCAGGTCGAACCTCACGGTTGGCCGTGTGGGACCCAGCACCTTAACCACCATACCACCTGTTGGCCAGTGGTTTTTCCATTTTAAAGAAACTGATTTTGTGGTAGCAGATTAGTTTACCTGGAGCAAAAATCATACATTTAAAACAATGTCCTCATGAGACACATGTGGTAGAATAAATGTCTTATTTTAAAAATTGTGCCCATAAATATGGCCACATAACAGAAGATTCAGTGCCACCATGAAACTCAGCCCGTGTCTGTAAAATTCACCAACAACATTGCTATGATTGCCCCTTCTGAAACAGTTAACTGTAGCTGTTATTGGTGCTCGAATATAAAAATAAAAGTTAAAAATAGTTTGACTAGTTTGTCATTTATAAAAAGTGGAATGATTCGTTCTCATGTTCAAGGTTTTTTTCCTCTGGTCCCCAACCTCTGAACCAAAGTCATCCTGAAGACACCAATCCTCAAGACCTCAAGTGACAGGTTAATGATTTAATCTCTACTTCTAAGACACTGGCATTCTTGTTTCACCCTGTTCTGTCCCCCATATCAATTAAGTCCCTAGTGAGGTGGTTCCAAAGCTTCCATTCACTCCACTAGAGGCCAATTGAGTATCATCTTAATGCCTAGTGTTTTCTTGTTCAACCAAAGTAGGTTTCAATCCCTCTGGGGAACATGACACAGAACCTGCTTGTCCTTTCCACCTCAAGCTTTGAATGTTTTCTGGAATCATAACATTTTTTAATTAGTAAATGTTTTCTAATAGCAATTTAGTCTTGAAAATAAAACACATTACTAGAGAAATAGTGTGGTTTGTTATTAGTGAAGCCATTGCAAGGAGAGGAATCAAACAACAATGTTATTACTAAGAGAGCAGAATATGTGTTGGCTCATTGACTCAAGCCTCAAGCTAACCATGCTACTGATCTCTCCAGCTGTAATTATCACAGTAAAAAACCATGGTTTGGGCTGAATAATCTTAAGAGTGTGTCTGCTTAATGCTTTCCACCAATCTGTTGAGTAGGATGAAATTGTATTCTACTCAAAATTAGTAGAAAAAGGGAGAAAAGATTTTTTTAATTGCTTACTCTCGAAAAGTTTATTTGTAATAAAAAACGAGTAGTATTCCATATGTGATACATCTTCGAATATTATAATCATAAAAGAATAATATTGGGTGTAAAAACTTGAGTTTAAAAATAAGATAATTGTTGGCTAAATGTATCTAGTTGGGAAGTCCAATTTTAAGATAATCATTATCACCATTTTACATAGGCAATAAAATAAAGAACTTTGTCAAACCTATTCATGAACTTGGTGGTGACAGAATAATTTTAATAATCACTTAAAAATCTGAAATCTAAGCAGTTAAAAAAAAATCATACTCTGGACTATTAGATCTTTTATTTTCCTCTTCCCTTTCACTTCTCCTGGGAAGGGAGGGAAGCAGCACAGAAAGGTGAGCATAACCTGGTGCCACATAGACTTAACTGACCTGTGACCACTCTATCCACTTTGTATGAGTCAAATGCCATTTTTTAATTTGGAGGTTTTTTTTTTTTTTTCTATATGGTGCACGCATTTTCCAGAAAGAGAGAGATAGAGAAACAGAAAGCAAGAAATCACCTCCCAGGGGGGCTGGCCACACCACGATCCCTTCTCCTCCATTCTCCTCTCGGGATCTTGGGCACGCACACACACACACGTCTGGTGTGAGTTTAAGCCACTGGGTCTTGGACTTGAACCACTGTCAAATACATGGGAGTCCAGCGACATAGATATTATGCTAACTGCCGTCATTTTCAACTCTTAGGAAAAAGAGATTTGTTTTTCTCTAAGACTCTTTTTGCTAAGGTAGGTCTCATCACTGCTTTTTTACTTTGGTTTCTCATTTAAATCTTTACTGGTGTGATGGCTTTGTAATGTGTCACTCTGACTTGGCTGAACGAGGTTTTGCTGAATTCCCCTCCCTGATATTTCTGGGTAGACTGAATTACAGAAGAGACTTGTGTGTGAGATGCTGAAGGGAGAAGAGAAGCAGTAACCATTGTGGATACCACAACTTGTGTCCGCATTATCTCTTTTGGGCAGGAGACATTGGTCGAAGCTGCGACTACTTTGAGGACCTTCCTTTACTGAATTTGCCCTCAGCTTCTCTCACTCCTGCATCTGCTGTTTCCTGCTCCAGATGACAGGTGCCAGTCTTATTTTGTTTTCACATATATAAAGGCCAGAGGCATCTTTTACTGACGTAATTTCAATGTATCCTCCTCGAAGGGTCTAATGCATACTTGAGCTTCCAGATCGTCCCTGTTGTTACCTATTTTACATTCATCTATACCGAACTGGATGTCAAGCTACAGAGTCAGATGCGTGACAGCAACGTCACAGAGGCTGCTTAGCCAGTTCCCACAGCTGTAGGAAATCTAATGGGTGTAGGAAGTGTGTGTGTGTGTGTGTGTGTGTTTACATACTCACAAGTGTTTGGCTTTATTATTGAATTCCAATAAAATTAGCTTTGCATTGGCCCAGCCTAGCAATGCAGTGGTACAGTCTTTGTGGAAGCCACATTATTGACCAGGGTTAGAAATCCAACCTGGTTGGCCTGAGAAGCCCAAAGCTGACATGGCCTAAGATCTTGATGAGGCAAGTATCAGAATAGAGAAAATAATGTAAGAAGTTAATGCGTGTCAATGCTATTCTGATCAGGCCAATAAAGACATTATTATATTTCTATTGATCATAGTCTGGAAAGAAATTTTGAAAGGAAGAACAAAAAAAAATGATGTCTAAGAGGATTATGAGATGGTGAAATGGTTACGTCCTGAGACTGCCACATAATTGACCGCAGTACGGGTGTCAAACCTGGTAGCTTAAAACTCACACCGGGCATGTGTGCGCGCGTGCCCAAGATCCCAAGAGAATAGAGGATAAGGGATTGCAGCACAGCCATCCCCTTGGGGGTTGATTTCTCATTTTCTGTCTTTTTGTCTCTCTCTGTGTCTCCAGCTTTAGTCTCTGTCTCTCCAGCTTTCTGTCTTTCTGTCTCTCTCGTTTCTTCAGCGAGCACACGTGCCCTATAGCAAAGATCTCTCAAAAAACAAAACAAAACAAACAAACAAACAAAAAACCTGATGTCTAGGTCTAATGGGTATTTCCTAGGTATTATATTAATATATTAATTTATAGAGATAATACCAAGTATAGGTCAGGTTTCCTGGATCTCTGGAGAAGCCTCCTATTTACATGGTTCAAATTCAAAGCTAAGTTATTTTGAAAATTCTGTGTTTTAGAGTACATATGTGTGTGTGAGTATAAGTGTGTATGTATATATTCCATTTTTATTTATCATTTAATTTGTTTGAGAGCATGTGTGCTTGCCAGAGAACGAGAGAGAGAGTGAGAGAGAGAGAGAGAGAGAATGATAAATCCACCTCCAGGGGGAATGGCCATGCCACAATCCCATCTCCTCCATCTCGCCTCCTTTTGGAATTCTGGGCATGCGTGCGTGCGCACCCAGCATGCTTCTTAGGTCACAAGGATACAGACTGGAACTGCTAAATCAGCTCTTTGGGATCCAGCCACCCTAATCACATTCCCCACCACCACCTGTACTCATTCTTTCTATGACTGAAAGCTAAGAACCTACTCCTACAGGCTGACCTTTAGTCTCTGTGAGTGACCCCATCCAAATTAAAGACAACAAGGGCCTGTATAATGCTGCCAGGGCAGTAGATCTCTCTACCTTCTTTGTCGACCAATCACCCCAGAAAATGTTCTGTCTTTCCTGTGCACCTGTGATTAGATTGTGCCCACGCGGATGACCTCCTTCTGCCCTGTGGTGTAATGGAATCATGAGTGTAATATTTAATAACAGTCATAGATTCCATCGTCTTAAGGACAAGGAAGGAGCAAAAGCAACCATTCTTAGAATTCTGTATACAATAGGGACCAGCAATTAGTGTAATGGCTATATTGCTGGACTCCCATGTTGCTGACCGCGGTTCAAGTCCTGGACCCGGTGGCTTAAACTAACACCGGGCACGTGTGCATGTGTGCCCAAGACCCCTAGAGGAGAATGGAGGAAAAGGGATTGTGACGTGGCCATCCCCCCTGGGGTATGATTTCTCGCTTTCTGTCTGTCTGTCTCTCTGTCTCTCTGTCTGTCTGGCAAGTGCATGAGCCCTATAGCAAAAACCTCTCCCAAAAAAAAGAATTCTGTTTACTACAGAAAGTTTTTACTCTTTTTTTTTTTTGAGAAGTTTTTGCTATAAAGTGCATGTGCTCACCTAAAAGTCAGAGAGACAGAAAGTGAGAAATAACCCCCCAGAGGGGATGGGCATGCCGCAATTCCTTCTCCTCTATTCTCCTCTCAAGGTCTTGGTCATGCACACACATGCTCCCGGTATGAGTTTAAGCCGCCGGGTCCGGGACTCGAACCATGATCAACTACATGGGAATCCAGCGACATAGCCATTATACTAATTGCTGGTCCCAGAAAATTTTTACTTTTAAGCAGCTAGTCTCATAAAAAGAATGTTTTTGAGCTCTATGAAGCCCTGCCTTGAAGAGAAGCAACTGGTTTACTAGGCTCAAGATGTATTCTAAAGTCATCAAACTTAATTTTTATTAAAACACATGCTCTTTTATTTTTCTTTAAACAAGATATGATTTTATATATATATATATAGATAGATAGATAGATAGATATACTGTATACTAAATCTCTATAGTATTTTATTTCGGCCCATCTTTTCACCCTCTTCTAGGAAAAGTTTGCCCTATAATTTTTATAAATTGTCAGTGAGAAGGTCTCCGAGCATGTCTGCAGCAGCCAATAGCTACTTCGATGGCTGGTGGTAAGTATAAATAGTAATTTTCAAATCCAAGCTCAGTATAACTTGAAAGATGCACTCCCATTATTCAAATATCCTTGCTTCTATGCTTTGTTTCTGCATCACTTTCTTCTTTTTTTTTCTTCTGTGATATAAAATGGGTGACAAGCTCCCTGACCACCAAATGCTGCCCCGTAGGACAGTATTAACGCGACACTGGATCTCACAGCCTAGCTGTGACGTTCTCACTGCAGGTCTCTCAACTGCGCACTAGTGTTAGAATACATCGATGATATCAGGTTATTCGGACATGCAGAGAACACCCAAAGTTCTGCTCAATGTCAACATATTTAGGCATTCCAGTAACAATGCCTTCACTGGTTGCCAGAGTTTTGCATAACTACCTGACCCAAATCATTCTCTATTTTTCTGTCCAAGGGGCCTGCCATTCTTCATCTTATGTTCTTCTTTTTCTTTTTTTTGGAGAGGTTATTTATTTATTTATTTATTTATTTTGGAGAGGTTTTCACCAAAGGGCACGTGTGCTCGCCAGATAGACAGAGAGAGACAGAGACAGAAAGCGAGAAATCACCCCCCGGGGGGATGGCCACGCCGCAATCCCTTCTCCATTCTCCTCTCGGGATCTTGGGCATGCACACACATGCGCCCGGTGTGAGTTTTAAGCCACTGGGTCCGGGATGCGAACCGCGGTCGACTACGTGGGAGTCCAGCGACATAGCCATTACGCTAACTGCTGGTTCCTTGTTCTTCTTTTTCTTATACTCTAATCTATTCTTTCATTTAGTTACAGGTATCCAAATGCCCTCAGGTCACCAGATTCTTCGTCATGTGAAAAGTAACAATGGTAGGCAGAACAGTACATAAATTCCTAAATATGTTGATATATGCCCAAAGATTGGCACTGATAGTATTTCCTACATAGAATGTAATATATTAGCAATGTTTTTTGCTTCTTGGGTTTTTTGATAAATTTTATTTATTATTATTATTTTTTGCTATAGGGAATATGTGCTCAGCAGAGAGAGAGAGAGAGAGAGAGAGTGGAAAGTGAGAAAGCAAGCCACCAGGTCCAGGACTCGAACCACAGTTGATCATGTGGGAGTCCAGTGCCTTAACCACCATGCCACTTTCTGGTCCCTGTTTTTTGTTTTGTTTTGTTTTTGGAGACGTTTTTGCTAAAGGGCATCTGTGCTCTCCAGAAAGACAGAGAATGACAGAGAGATAGAAAGCAAGAAATCACCTTCCGGGGGGATGGCCATACCACGGTCCCTTCTCCTTCATTCTCCTCTTGGGATCCTAGGCATGCACACACACACGCCCAGCATGAATTTAAACCACCAGGTCCAGGACTCGAACTGCGGTTGGCTACATGGGAGTCCAGCAACACAGCCATTACGCTAACTGCTGGTCCCTTGTTTTTGTTTTTAAACAAAGGTTAGAATTGTGATGACAGTTGTTTGGAGAGAGCTGTATAGAGCGGTGTGGAAGTAGCGGAAGGATTTCCCACAATCCCCCTCACTGATTTATGTTCTATACTTGGAATGAGGGCTTACCACTCAGAGATGCTAGGTGTTATACTGTAAATAGGATACTAAAACTGTATACCTACGTTTGAGGTCCAGTCAACATTTGCTGGGTACATTTCCATAGAGAATTTTTTTTGCAGCATGTTGCAAAGTTGAAATTATTTTATGACCTATAATTATTTTTTCATGACACAGCTTTCCAACTGGACTAAAAACTCCATGATGTTGGATACTGACTCTATCTTGTTTAGGAGTTAATGTCCAAGTGCTAGCACCACTAACCAGGCAAAAATAAAAGGTGAATAAATGAATGTTAGCTGTCAGGCTGATGGAAAAATGTGAAAATGTTTGCTCCAGGACAATGCGGTAAGAATCAAATAATATAAATTTTGTGAAAGCATTTGATAAAGCATACATGATCTCATTTTATGTCTCATATAGAATAAGACATTATAGTAATAAATTGTTTATGGCAACATTAAATCCCATTAAAGTAAAATGCATGAATCCAGGGATTTTTCAACAGCTTAATTTTTTATTTGCTTAGTGAGTGATTTGCCAGACCATATTTTTAATATCTAGGGAGATTGAAAATTTAATAAAAAACCTATTAATAAAGAGCCTATTTAAAAAGGAACTGGAGAAGGATCTCTCATTTTTTCTTTGTATTTCCCATTGAGTTAGTCAATTCAAAGCGGAAAGAGTTTACCATTCTGCTAGTTACTATGGAATATTTGTTGCCCAAGGACCTTGGTAAAATATGCTCAGACCTCGCCTGAATTATCTCAGATTTTAGCATCCTAATTTTACTTTCCCTATACTATTTAAAAAATTGTTCAGCAGAGGTTGGGGAGAGGTCAAAATTGTTAACCTCAAGCAGCTACTTCAAACAAGGGCATTTTATCCTCTTAGGTTGCTTTCAGTAATATTTTCTGCAATCTTAGATTAAAATTTCTATTATACCATCCATAAGAGCTCCTGATGATAATTACAATTCAGCTACAAATTAAGTAACAGTTTTGATCAAAGTAATTATAATTTGGAGCACAGAAGACCTATGATAAAACAGTTCAAAGGATAATTTCTTACTACATACATTTCAGAGATTTACAAAGATGTTTATGAAACTGTCAAAACCTGTTTTCCAACGATACTATAAATTTTACAGTTATAATTAGTGATATTATATGCCTAAAAGTAACTGTTGTAGTTTATAAATTCTACATCAAAACACTGAAACATTAGGTAAATGAAATAGAATCTGTGCTAAGAAAATACAATAATTTTGCATATTTCGATATTTACCAAAGGCACAGTAAACAATATGTACATACTATTTGTGTTAGAAATTGTGCAGCTGTAAAACATTATGTTTTCTTTGAAATTCTATTCCAACTTCGTTTTGAGTCCTTAATACACGTTTATCATGTTTCAGTACCTCTAAAGCACTCGTAAGCTATTCCATTACTGAACGTACTTAACTTGATCACAGATGAATTGCATTCCTG
>NW_006159925.1:1852241-1855363 GCF_000334495.1 Tupaia belangeri chinensis | reverse complement strand
ATTGTTCTTAATTCGGTGCTACCCTCTTTCACTGATCAAAATCATTTTATATAATCAGTTTGATATCCTGCTGCACAGGGAGATGGTTATTTGCGTTTCAAAGTTGTATAAGACTGAATTATTTTTATGGGTTTTTTTTTTTTTGGCCATAGGATACATGTGCTCTCTGGAGAGAGACAGAGAATGTGAGAAATTACCCATCGAAGGGGGTGCTCATGCCACAGTGCCTTCTCCTCCATTCGCCTTGCAAGATTGTTGGCACACATGCCTTTACACCTGGCATGGTTTTTAAGCCACGGGGTCCAAGACTCAAACCCACTCAACCATGTAGGAGTCCAGAGCCTTAACGACTATACTACCTGCTGGTTCCATTAGATGGATATTTAAATGCAGTTCAATGGATGAAAAACATGTTATCGTTTGTGATCTTGCCTTCGAATGTAGTTTATCGTTGTTTCATACATGCGTCCTATTAACCTCTTTTACTCAATGAACTCAGGTAACAAATACATTTCAAAAGAACACTAGATACTTAGAAAAAAAAATCAATGGACTATTATCTATTTTTTTAAGAATTATTTTATTTAACTTTATTTATTTATTTATTTTAATTTGACCAGAGATGGACAGAGTGAAAGAGAGAGAGAAGGAAATTGAGAAAGCAAGCTGCCAGGTCTGGGACTTGAACCGTGCCTGGCAACGTGGGGGTCCAGTGCCCTTAACCACCACGCCACCTGCCAGCCCAGAACATTATCTTAAAAATGATAAATAATTAATTTTCTTCATCTAATTGATTATTCTTTGGCTTTTGTTATTCACACATTAGCATTTGCTATTTCTTTCCTTTCTGAAGTATTCAACTTTATTCTCATAATCCTATTATTTAAAAAAATTCAGTTATTTTTCAGGTCAAAATCTTTAATACTTTTCACCTAGTGTGTAGTTAAAAAGACAAACAGCATTAGCACAGATTATTAGTGCAAATTCAAGCCCATAGCATTCATTTAGAGTATCTTCTTTTAAATATCACATTGATACTAGCAATAGCAACTTATTACTTTTTATCATTAACATTACAAATTAGAACTTTGTGCATTTTCTTCTTAGATAATGACCACATGTAGTGGGGGAGGAAATTAAGTAATGTGTATGTATATAATGTCTGATCACCAGGGAAAAGCATCCTAATAAAGAAACCGATTAGACCACAGGAAATGATCTGTCTAAGGAAGTTACACCAGCCTGACTGCTTCAGTTGGACAAAACTAAACCAGTAACAAAAAAGCACTAGAAACTACACCAGGGGGAACAATCACTCTGTTTTAGCAAGAAAAAAATAGTAGGTGATGTAATGACTGTTCCTCCACCCCTCTGTTATCAACATCTTCAACTGGCAGATCAGAGTCCTTTCCTGTACATTTGCAGGGATTGGTACAAAAAACACACGGGTATTTTGTCTCTTCTCTGGAATTCTGACAATTTAGAATTTTGAAAATTTATGTCACAATAATTGTACTATATATTAATATAGGATCTATTCTTTGCACTAGTGTACAATCTTTAGATGAAGGAAAAAACACAAATGTAAATATAGCATTAAAAATATCGCATACAAGACTAGAAATGGCACACTTTATGTATTTTGTTCAGTTAACTTAGGTCAATGATGAAAGAAAATGTAATTTAATATCTCATTTACGACAACAGGCTGATATCCTAACGGGAAGTCATATTTGGATTCTAGTAGGTAGAGTTTGAAGATAGACTTATTAGGAAAAACAAAAAAGTAACTATTGAAAGTGTGAAAATTAAGGCATAGTTAATAAGCATTTAAACACCCGTGTCCTTCAGAGCTTAATATACTGGGAATTTTAGAGAAGAAATTAATCATCTGTTTGGTGAATCTGTTACCAATTTTTAATTTTTATTCCCAAAGTGTAATCTTATGCTGTTTGGAGTCACAGAGACAACTTTTGAGAACAAAATTGAGTGTCGACGGCACAAGTTTTTTTTTTGTTGTTGTTTGTTTGTGCTTTTTTTTTTTTTTTTAGTCTGCTATAAGGTATATGCACTCGCCAGAGAGAGACAGAGAGGGGGAGAGAGAGAAAAAAAGTAAGAAAACATGCTCCTCCCCAGGGAAGATGACCACACCACAATCCCTTTTCCTCCATTCCCCTCTCAGGATTTTGGACATGCACACACATACGTCTGGCATGTTTTTCAAGCCACTGGGTCCAGGAACTGAACTACTCGGTCAGCGATGTGGGAGCCAGCCACCTTAGCCACCACTCCACCTGGCTGACCCAACAGCACAAGTTTCATTCAATGGCAAATAATGAAGAAGCCGTATACAGCTCACAAACCTGCTTTTCAAGTATCTTTAGCTGGGGATTTTAAGATACAGCAAATGCAGTAATGAGGGGATGGGACGGTACAGAATACCAGAGGGAAGGAATATTCAGAACTTCTCCTGGAAAAGGCAGAGACTTCCCAGAATGGCACAGCTTGCCTCTCATTTTTCTTTATAAAGTCATTTCCAGTCATAGCCATGGAGACTAATGACAGCATGTGCTGGTACGTGTATTGTGTGTGCTAATGCAACACCAGGAGGATATAGTGAGTTTGAAGGTTGAGTGGCAGTTGTTCAGACACCATCTTGGCTCCCACTGGTTCAGGCTGGGTTTTCAGTGCAGGTTTTATCTTAACTACTGGCATGCATTTCATTACTTACAGAAAAGCACTGTGAGGGAGAGGCTGGGGTATGGTATAAACATGGGCTGCATAGTAGGTGATAAGCCACCTTGTGCAGAGCAATGAGGAGACCAGCAGATGGTGTAAAGGTTACGTCGTTGGACTCCCACATGGCTGACCGCAGTTCGAGTCCCAGACCAGGCAGCCTGAAACTCACTCTAGGTGAATATGTGTGTATGCCCAAAATACTGAAAGGAGAGTGGAAGAGAATGGATTGTGGCATGGGCATTTCCCCTTGGGGGGGTGGCGGTGATTGGGGTGATTTCTTGCTTTCTGTCTCTCTCTATCTCTCTGGCAAGAACATGCACACTATAGCAAAAATCTCTTTCAAAAAACAAACAGGGAACCAGCAGTTAGCGTAATGGCTATGT
>NW_006159925.1:1848101-1852047 GCF_000334495.1 Tupaia belangeri chinensis | reverse complement strand
AAAAAAAAAAAAAGATTGAGGTATAGGAGCATAGGCTATATGGTAGGTGACAGAAGTATTAATAACATTTATAATATAAGAGGTAAATTAGATGGCAATTTTTTGATGGGTTTAACTTGCATATTTAATTAGAGGTCAGGAGAGAATACTTACTTTCTATTTCACACAACTGAATACATGATAGTGCTATTCTCTGAGAAAATGAAACTGGAAGAGGTACAGTTTATAAAAAATATTAACTTGTTCATAAAAATAAATTTTAGGAATTTTATAATACCTAAATATAGCAATTAAGCAAGCCATGGTTATATTTACCATATAATATTTCTATTTTGTAGATAAAATATTCAAACACTAATGATTTCATACAAAATATAAAGATCTAAAGCTAAAAGATATTTAGATTGGGGATTAGGGAATGAGAATTATATTGGATCTTTTAATGTTTTACGTTAACACCTGTATAGAATCAAAGCTACAGGGTATATAACACTACCTATTGAATACAGAAAAGCAACAAAATAGAGCATTGAAGACTTAAGAGATGTAATCATTTGTTACTAAAGAATGACAGATGCAGAGCAGTTATTAATAGATATCCAAGTTAATCTATATATTTAATGCAATCCCAATCAAATTACCAGAGACATTCTTTACAAATTTGAAAAAGACAATCATAGAATTTGTCTGGAACCATAAAAGACCACATATTGGGAAAGTAATCCCGTGCATGAGGAGTGGAGTACAAGGCATCTCAGTCTCTGTCCCCAAAATATATTACAAAGCTGTGATAAACAAAACAGCATGATATTGGTACAAAAACAGACAGGTGGATCAATAGAACAAAATAGAGACCCCAGAAATAACCCCCCAAACATGCAGTCAATTGATTTTTGACAAAGGGTGACAGTCAATCCAGTGGGAAAGGAAAATCCCTTTAGGAAATGGCACTAGAAAAACTGGGTATCCACCTGGTGAAAGGTGAAACTGGACCCCTATCTCTCACTATTGACAAAAATCAACTCAAAATGGATAAAAGATCTCAAACTATAAAACTACTGGTGGAAAACACTGCGGAACTTTGAGATCAGACAGTAGAGTAGGCAAAGACTTCTTAAATAAGACCCACAAAGCACAGGTAATAACCCCCAAAATAGATAAGTGGGATTACATCAGATTAAGATGTTTCTGAACAGCAAAAGACATAGTCACTAGTGTGAATTGACAACCCTCAGAATGGGAGAATATTTTTTATAAACTATGTCTTAGATAAGAGACTGATAACCAAAATACACAGGGAGCTCAAATGGCCTACTGAAAAAAAAATCCAATTTAAAGATGGGAAAATAAGTGAACAAAAGACTCTCTAAGGAAAATATACAAACAGCACCCCCCCAAAAAAAATAGTTCAACATCTCTCATCATAAGGGAGATGCAGGTCAAAACCACAATGAGATACCACCTACCCCCAGTCAGAATGGTGAAGATTAAAAAAAAAAATGGCAAGTGCTGGTGGAGCTGCAGTGCAGTCAGAATCGTGAAGATTAAAAAAAAAAAAATGGCAAGTGCTAGTGGAGCTGCAGTGAAAGGGGAATTCTCCTAAACTGTTGGTGGAAATGTAAATTAGTTCAGCCACTGTGGAGAACAATATGGAGGTTTCTCAAATATCTACAAATAGAACTACCATATGATCCAGCAATTCCACTCCTGCGTATCTACCTAAAGGACAGGAGAATGTTCAGTCAGAAAAGTGCTTGCACATCTATGTTTATTGCAGCATTATTCACAATTGCTAAGACATGGAACCAACCCAAATGTCCACAAATAGATGAACAGTTAGAAAAAATGTGACACATGTACTCTATGGAATACTATTCAGCTATTAAAAAAAACGACCCTGGCTTTTGATAGAAAGTGGATGAATATGGAAGATCTGTTGCTGAGTGAAGCAAGCCAGACTGTGAAAGAGATTGCATACCTCCACTTGATATATATTGACTGTCTACACTCTATGGTGGAAATTGAAATATTAGAAGATAGAGGATACAGATGCATGAAAATAAATGGTTATGGATATGGGATACAATATGGGAAGAGAGAAGGAGAAGGGGGAGAGTGTTAGGAAAGATATTAAGGAGAAAAGTAGAGAGGCAAGACATTTATGGGACACAGAAATGGATTATTATCTGTTGATAATAACATATATAGTATCCTCAACTGGACTGGCATGAAGTGTATTGACATTGGGAGAAGTCTCTTTACAAGCTAAGTGATGTATAGTGATTGAGTGTATGAAAGAAATTAAAATAAAATAAAAATAGATATCCAAGTTAGTTTTTGTATTTTGTCACTGTAGCTAAGATTGTTTGCTAAACTAACTTCTAATGGTGCAAGCTACTTCAGTAAAGGCTGGGGTGAACACCAGAGGCACCCCTTTGCTGCTGTTGGTGACACATAGACCCAAAAGACAAAGGGGAAGGGGAGACGGTCAGGTGTCATTCAGCGGGTTTCAGTGATGCAAGATGAAGAAGTTCTAGAGATTTGGAGCACAGCATTGTACATCACGCAGTTAATACTACATTATTTGCTTCAAAATTGTCAAAAGGGTAGGAGATCTCATGTTAAATGTTCTTATTACAATAACAGCGAAAATGAAGTGTAGGCATATAGACAATAACGTCTTGGTGTTTTGCCAAGAACTCCCCTAGTGCAGAGCTGAACACACTGTGTTCCATTAGATATTGACTGCCTCCATCCCCAACTCCATGCTGCCCTTTTATTTGAGGCAGAACAAGAACAGTCATGCAATAGGACTGGGCATGGATGAGCCTGGCCTTCAGTGCCTGATGTGCCACCATCGCCAGGAAATCCAGCTCTTAACAATCTGGAGACCTCGGGGTCTACCAGAAATTATAGCTACTTCTGAGAAGGGTAAGCAATATGGTTCATTTTACATGTCACGTTGACTAGGGCCAGATAGCTGTTAAAATCATTATTTCTGGCTGTGTCCATGAGGTTATTTCTTGAAACACAAAGAACTTAGCATTTGAATCAGAAGACTCCACCAAAGTGGGAAGCCATCATCCCATTCCCCAAAGGCCTGAACAGAACAGAGGCAGAAGCGTGAAATCTCTTTTCCTGACACCCATCTGCTACTGCCTCCCACCCTGGATCTCCTGGGTCTTGGACCTTTGAACTCTAGGACGTACTGTCCCCCATGCCTTCAGCCTTAGGCAGATTTTCAGCCACACTAATTTTCTTGATTTTCTAGTAGGCAGGAAGCAGACATGCGACTACAGGTGCATTGGTATTTGGACATAGCTCCCACTGGGATATAGAGCAGTTACGCAGACCTCCCAAGATAAGTTACCTGTGTTTATATCTCAGGACCAGGGCCGGAGGTGGGGTGGTGGTTAAGGTACTAGACTCCCACATGTTTAACCAAGCTTCAAGCCCTGGACCTGGCTGCTTGCTTTCTCGCTTTCCCTCTGTCTCTCTCTCTCTCACTGTCTCTCTCTGGTGAGTGCATGTCCTCTATAGCAAATTAAAAATAATAATAATGAATAAAACTAAATAATTCTTTAAAACTCAGTCAGTAAATAAATAAATCCTAGGTCCATCATTAATAGCCTGTGTAATTTGATTGCTTGGTCTGATTGCATCTTTATTTCTTCATCTGCAAAATGGGAATGAGTGAAACATATATATTGACTTCTGGACCAATGGAAATAAAAGAAACATTAAAATATTACATATTGCCTAGAATTCCTTGTCTTAACTATGACTGCCGTCTTTGGCGTATTACCTTTGTACGGAGGCACATTGCAGATAAGAGGGTAAGCATGCCAGACACCAGCAGTATAGTGATGAGGTCCTCATTCTTTACAGAATTATTCTTTCCATTGCCAGTGGCTGGGGGGGGGTTGTTCATTGTTGGCACTTTGTG
>NW_006159925.1:1831211-1847421 GCF_000334495.1 Tupaia belangeri chinensis | reverse complement strand
CATTGCCAGTGGCTGGGGGGGGCTTGTTCATTGTTGGCACTGTGTCCCATTTTTAATAAAAATCTTTTGTTATCTTAGGCATGAATAACATAAACCCTTAACTTTTTCTTGTAGGTTATAAATACTTAATATTTATTCCAATTGAAAGACATCAAACACTAGAAGAAATCTTAATGTAAAAATAACATTTAACAGCATAAATGAGGCATTTCAAATTTTAGCTTAAGGATTTTTGTTATACTCCTACAAAATATTAATTTCAGCTCATGATTTACAGTTTCCAAGAATAAGCAATCAATTATCTGATGCAATATGACATTTTGAATTGATAATCTGTGAAATGTGAATCTATTTTTATAATCAAAGGCTGAAATCATCAATATTAACCAATTTCTATTACATGTGTTACTATAACATCCATCATTATAAAAATATTTACGATTACATATGGCATATACTATTGCTTTGTGACTACCCATAATTTTGAAAAATACACTATAACTGACAATATTTATGTGATACAATATTCAAATGACAAACAAAAGAATGCTCTGTTCCAATAGCAAACTCTAATGAAGATTTGTTTTGAATTACATTTAGGATCTCAAACAGCGAGTTTACTGTTCACATTCACTAGAACACCTGGCTGGAATTCAGGTGTAATATAGACACTTAATTTGTTCTATGCTTTGGAAGCAGTTTAGAAGTTAAAATCATTTTAGCTTAAAACAGATCAAGAACTTTTAAATGCTGAATTAAAGCTTTGACTTTGGCTTGGAAAGCTCTAAACTCTGTGATGAGGTAAAAACTTAATATTAACTAATAGAGGGAACCAGCAGTTAGCGTAATGGCTATGTCGCTGGACTCCCACGTAGTCGACTGCAGTTCCCGTCCCGGACCCAGTGGCTTAAAACTCACGCCGGGTGCGTGTGCGTGCGTGCCCAAGATCCCGGGAGGAGAATGGAGGAGGAAGGGATTGCGGCGTGACCATCCCCCCTGGGGGGTGATTTCTTGCTTTCTGTCTCTATGTCTCTCTCTGTCTGGCGAGCGCACGCGCCCTATAGTGAAAAAAAAAAAAAAACCTCTCAAAAAAAAAAATATTAACTAATAGAAGTCTTGGAAAGAACACCAGATCCAGCGCTAACACAACACATTACTAACTCTGAGAATACCTAGTTAAGAACCTACCTGTGTGGGGCCAGCAGGTGATGGTAGTTAAGGTGCTGAACTCCCACATGGCTGACCATGATTCAAGTCACGAACCTGGTGGCTTGCTTTCTCTCTCTCTCTGGTGGCACATGTAGTAAATTAAAAATAACAATAATAATAACAACAATGATAAATAAAATGAAGTAATTTACATAAAAAAAGATTTATTTCTATTTAAAAAAAAAACTGGGACCAGCAGATGGCATAACGATTACACCGCTGGACTCCCACATAGTCAACCACACTTTGAGTCCCGGACTTGGTGGCTTAAACTCACACCAGGTGCATGTGCATGTGTGCTCAAGATCACATGGAGAAGGGATTTCAGCATGGCCATCCCCCCGAGGGGTGATTGCTCACTTTCTGTCTCTCTGTCTCTCTCTATTCTTTCTGGTGAGTGCATGCACCCTATACCAAAAGTTTCTCTAAAAACAAAGAAACAAAAAACTACCAGTGGCTTGGAGGTTCTACATTGTAAGGGCATTACCATTTTCCATTAAACACAGAGGTAAATTTCATAGTTTTAGACTCAAATGCCAGAGAGGAGAAAACCCAGGACCACATGTGTCTTATCAGTTCACATTAGACAAATATAGTAAGCCATTTCCATCATTACCAGCTCTTTGTGTATTAGCATGCTATTTTATTTTTATTGTTTTCTATTGCTCTTCTCTAGCCCAATCAGAACGTAAGCTGGTTGTAAAACCTGGGGTCCTTATGATGATGGGATGGAACCTGAACATCATCTATAAACTGCAGTAGCATTATTTACATTGCTTCGGGACTTGGCCTGCTGCCTTTGAGCGATAGTAATAATAGGTAGTAGGCTGCATCCTGGAATCCTTGTGAAAGACAAGAAATAATGTTTATTGTCCCAAGGAACTATGACTATCCAGAAATGATTCCATAGCACTTGGCAGCTAGAGCCTGCATCTAGTCCAAAGAAGTGAAGTTAATGTAGTAAGGTCTGTGGAGAAGAAGCATTTGTCTATGTTGGTTCCATTCGTTCAACAATATTTCTCAAGTATCTGCTAGAGAGAAGATGTGCTTGAAAGCACAGATAGATAAATCAGATAAAAAGTGTGTCCTCTAGGAACTCACGTGAAATACAGACAATCAAAGTGTAATCTGTAATCAAATACAAATCTAAAACATAAGATAAAGGGCCAGCAAGTGGCATGGTGGTTAAGGCACTGGACTCCCACATGGCCAAGTGTGTGGTTTTAGTCCTGGCCCCGGCATCTTGAAAATCATGCTGGGTGTCTGTGTCAGCATGTCCAACAGCCTGAAAGGAGAAGGGATTGTGGTGTGGCCCCCCAGTGGCAATTTCTCATTTTCTCTTCCTCTGTCTCTTTCCAATGAACATAAGCACCCTATGGCAAAAACCTAAAAAATACAAAACTACTCCCCAAAACTAAGATAACAATGTGATGTAGACCATGTAGGGAGAATGCATTAAAACACTAAGGTAGCTCAGGGGAAAGAAGTATCTCTTTCAGAAGACAGTTAACGGAGCACATGGAATTTGTAGTAGGTACTCAAGAATATGCAGGGTTTGAATATGAGGAGGAAGACAAGCAGAGCACAGACTCACTGACTGGGGCCGATGCTGCACAGCAGGCCAAGGTTAAAGGAAACCATATTTCAGCCAGAGAAGGCCAGTGGGGCTTACTTACAATCACAGTGGCAAGACGCTCCACAGCTGCAGTCAATAATGGAAGACACCTGCCTTTACCTTCCCGTCTCCTCCCCTCATTGCCCATATATTGTGCTGTGGGTGGGATGCTTGCTTTGAGATTAAGAAGTGAAATCTTTGGGAGGTGACTAGCATGGGATAAGGTTATCAAGGTGGGGCCCTCCCACTGAGTCCTGGACCCAGTGGCTTGAAAATCATGCTAGACGTGTGTGTGTGTGTGTGTGTGCATGCGCACATGCCCAAAATCTCAGAAGGAGAATGAGGAGAAGGTATTCTGTCATGACCATCCCACCTGGAAGATGATTTCTCACCTACCTCTCTCTGTCTCTCTGGGGAATGCACGCACCCTATAGCAAAAGTCTAAAGTAAAAGAAAAAGAAGAAAGATAGAAAAGAAAGGAAAAACAAAGAAAGTGAGAAAGAAAAAAAAAAGAAGAAAGAAGCAGCAAAGACATCGAGAATCTTCTGTATTTATTTTACGCATACTGTATTATGAGCACACTCTGCATGGTGAGGGATCCAGTCAAAAACAAGAGATTCACCTGAGAGGCTGTGGCCTCCTGCCAGATGCTGCTCCAGGACAGAGATATGAGAAATCAAGGAAGCCTTGTGCTTCCTTACACACTCACTTACTGCACCTGTTAAGAGTAGTTAAAATCGATGTCTTCTTTCCAAAAAAATTAATCAAAGAAATCTATGCCGTGTGAGATGGCTTTAAACACAAACAATACACGATGTTTTTGCATCTTTACAGTACGATGGCGCTATGGATGGATTTAATAGCTTTTGTATTCTTATACACTTGGGAGCCGCTCAAGGCCGAGGCAATCTCCATTAGAGATGCCGGGACCACCCGATCTCCACTTTCTCTACCTGTGTGTCTGTGTCTTTGTTCTTTGTTATTCCAACACCCATTTTCACTTGCGGTTCCAGTCCCTTCACCCTGCAGGCTGGGGCAGAAATACGTTTTGGGAAGGTAAATGGAAAGCAAGTAGGAAATACTCAGCTTTCAATATGTGAGATAACAGTTATGCATGAGGTCTTAAAGGTAAGACTAAACCTTGTTCAAATCCTGGCCCTTCCACGTACTGCCGCCACAGTGGTGTAGTCAAGCTCCTTCCAAAATTCCACTTCACCGCTGTAAAACAGGGTAATAAAAATATCCATTTTATAATTCTGACATTATATCTAAGTGAAGAATGCACTACAAGGGCCAAACGTATGGTAAATATTTAATATCTATTATAAGTAAAGGTTTTCTTAATATAGTAAGAAGTTGCTAAACAGATAATGGTTGTAAAAAGGTGTGCTTCTAAATGACTAGGCTGACTTCTGAATAAGTCATTTACTTGAAGAAAAAATAGAATACTGAGAGAAGTGGAGAGAGAGAGCAGAAAGATTCCTGCTTCCAGGAAAGGACCTGAGCCAGGATGGTAGCAAGAATGGTGCTGCTAGGTGCAGGGGCAAGTTCATGGTAGATGGGATTTAGGAATTGAAGTAGGACTCGTGATCACCACCGGATAAGAGATAGGGCATTTTATGTGCGAGAATTCCTGAATTATTTTTTGTGAAAGAAGACTGCTGAAGACATAATTTCACTACTTAGAAATAGATTTCCTGGTTTTAGTTTGAATACTGTTTAGATGTATTTAATTCAATATTTACCTTTTGTTAGGACTACTTAAGCATATTAGAAGGCCATCAAAGTGCCTAAATAAATATGAAATTGAGTCATCAAAATATAATGAAAACGAGGAGCTAGGACTTTTCCCAACATTTATCCTGGAGGAAACTCTGAGTCATAGTTTCCTCAAGGCTAAATGACTCAGATGCATTAACTTGCTCATCCAAATCCTGTCTTTCTTTGAAATGGAGTGTTCGGAAGACACACAGTCATCAGTTAGAAAGGGAATAACGTAAAACTAATGATGGTTATGCTTCAGAGGTTCTCATTTACACTGGCCTCTTCCAAGGCCCTCTTAGTCATTTTGTGTCCATAATTTTGATTTCTTTTTCTTAAGATTAGTTGCTGAGGGGCTGGCAGGTGGCGTGGTGGTTAGGGGCACTGGACTCCCATATGGGTGACAGTGGTTTGAGTCCCAGACCTGGTGGTTGCTTTCTCACTTTCTTTCTTTATCCCTCTCTGGTCAAATTAAAATAAATAAGTAAATAAAATAATTCTTTAAAAAAAAAAAGATTAGTTGCTGGGACCAGCAGGTGGCATGGTGATTAAAGCACTGCACTCCCCCATGGCTGACCATGGTTCAAATCCTGGATCTGGTGGCTTACTTTCTCACTTTCCCTCTCTCTCACTCTCTCCATGTCTCTCTCTGATCATATTTAAAACAATAAATAAATAAAATTTTAAAAAGATTATTTGCTAGTATTGCATAATTTTCAGGTTCTCACAAGACCTAGATTTATCCCTAGGAGTAACCTCTGAGTTCTCAATTTTTCTGTATCACGTAGGTTTCAGGTGTCTTCAAAAGTCCTTTTACATTGCAGACAACATTTTAAATTCATAAGCAATGTCTATAGAGAGGGCTTATAGATCTTACTAGGTTTTCCAAGGGGTAATAACAAATGTAAGAACTTCATGAAAATATCCAGAAATGGGCATGAGAAAGGAGGTGGGCCTGAGGAGGAATGGGGACCAGGACATTAAAGCAAAGTGCATGCAAAAGTTTTCCAGGTGATTCTATGTGCAACAAGGTATGATGTGGCTGATCCATGTCATCCTTGACAAGTATTGATATTTGTCAGAATAGTTTAAAAAAAAAAAGGTGGGCTGGTAGGTAACGTGGTGGTTAAGGCGCTGGATTCTCATGTGGCTGACCATAGTTTGAGCCCTGGTGACTTGAAAATCATGCCAAATGCAGTACATGCATACCCAATGTCCCAGAAGGAGAATGGAAGAGAAGGAACTGTTGTGTGGCCAGTGGTTTCTCGCTTCCCCTCTCTCTCTGTCTCTCTCTGGTGAACACACACACCATATGGCAATAAATAAATAAATAAAACTAAAACAAAAAACATTAAGAGAAAAAAACAGACGGAAAGACACAAGACTTGGGAATCAGAAGATCTTACAATTCTCTGAGTACTGAGACATGACATCTAAGACTAAAGACTAAACTTTAATTTCTTGTTTTTTTCTTTCTTTTTTGAGCCCCTCACTTGTGTGTGTGTGTGTGTGTGTGTGTGTGTGTGTGATAGGGCGCATGCGCTTGCCAGACAGACAGAGAGAGACAGAGAGACAGAAAGCGAGAAAACACCCCCCAGGGGGCATGGCCATGCCGCAATCCCTTCTCCTCCATTCTCCTCTCGGGATCTTGTGCACACATGCACACGCACCCGGCGTGAGTTTCAAGCCACCGGGTCTGGAACACGAACCACGGTTGACTACATGGGAGTCCAGCGACATAGGCATTACACTAACTGCTGGTCCCAGACTTTAATTTCTTTGCTAGAAAAATCAATCAAGTAAAGATCAGTCATGTTATTTAGGGAAGGTATAAATTATAAGTGAGTAGGGATAATTGAGAGTTGAGAATGGTCAATCTCGTCAATGTGAAGGAGGTCATGGTGTGGTAGGCAGTTAGTAGTGAGCAGGCAGCCCTAAGAGAAAAGTCAAAGACTCACCTAGCCCCGGGTGCCAGGAGGGCAAGGTAATTTGACATATTCCTTCCTTATTGAGGAAAGCATATAGGGATAATTCGTAGATTTTTCTTTTATCAAAAAGACCCAAGCAAGCATTTTGGTCATTAAGGCGATAGACTAATTGGGCGATCTAATTGGAGCAACCTGACTCGCACTGGGCGTACGCAATTAAGTGATCAAATTCCTCACTTTACCTGTCAGGATGGTGTGCAGGTGCAGGAGAAAACATATGGATTCAAATTTAAAGGAAGGACATAGGCAGCATAAGGGGCCTCCTGCTAATGAATATTCATGACCTCTAGTAATAAAAGTAACAATTAACCAGTACCAAGCACGGTTGCCACTTGGCAATCTGCCCGCCCAACAACCGTTTTGGGTGTACTTTCTTTCTTTCCTTTCCTTTCTTTCTATTAAACTTTCTTTTCTATCTACTTCATTCGTGGTTGCGGTTTCATTTTGTGCCTAGGGACAGATCTCTAATTTTAGTGATCTGGACCCAAAGAATCAAGGATTTCACAACGCAGCTCAACACTTTTCCATCCGTTAACAATGGTAGGGTGACTTATTGTCAGTTTATGGATATTAAATGATGTAAACAAAGATAAGATGAAAGAAGAGGAGTAAACGATTAAGTATGGTTTTTGGAGGGAGAGATGTCTAGAGCAGAAATTGTCAAGGGGATGTAGCTGCTGGAGGTGACGAGGTCTAGGACATTACCATCGTGGTAGGTGACACCATTTATATACAGAGGAGTTTTGGAGATGAGGCTCAGAATTAGTCAGGATATTGGGAAGATTTGCTAAATGGGTACTAAAATGCTCAAGAAATTGTCAAAGAAGGACGAAATGTGATCCCAGGTTACAAACAAGGGAAGATACTTCCATTTATTTATTTTTTAAAGAATTATTTATTTAATTGTATTTATTATTATTATTATTATTATTATTGTTTAATTTGACCAGAGAGAGACAGAGCAAGAGAGAGAGAATAAGTGAGAGAACAAGTTGCCAGGCCTAGGACTCAAACTGTGGTTGACCTTGTGGGAATCCAGGGCCCCACCCCTACCAGCCAGATACTTCCATTTTTTATTCCATACCAAAGATATTCTTTTGCATCCCCATTTTTTTAGAAGTTCAATAATAACCCATAAGTAAATTTTTACCTTAAAGTAGTATGGTAAGTATTTAACATTGATCATACGAAAAAAACAATAAATCAATGATCTATATTTGTCCATGACATTACTTTTTCCTTCTCAAACAAAAGTCAAATGATTAAGATTTTATCTTAACTTTTTCATTACAATAAAACTCAAATTTAGTAATATTATCAGTTAAAAAAGGCATTACTTGGAGACTTGTAGTAAGGTGGTGCAGTTATCAAAGTCTATATAACACTTTTCCAAACACAGCTGACACTAAAATTCTACAGAGTACCTGTATTGCCTTTATCTGCTTAGCTGGTTTTTCTGTAAAAGAAAATCTTGCTCAGTCAGGGTTTGTGGGTTATAGGAAGAAGAATCCTTATTTGACTTTCCATTGCTCAGGCCTCTTAATAATGTTTTACCGGTTGGCATTTCATAAAAGAAACTGAAACAATTAAAGTGGAATTCTCTCGGGTTTCCAAGGCTTCTTGCTGACAGAGCTGGTTTATGAGATCTTTCCGATAGTCTATTAAAGAGTGTTTGTGCTTCGACCGACTCCAAGCCCTGCCCCTTCTCCAGCCAAGTCGTCGCGTATGCTGATGGAGGTGCAGAGCTGCCCAGGCGGTCCATTCCCTAAGCTTGCCTTAGCTTACTTCAAAGGAGAACTTGCCATTTCTTCCATTCCCATATTATTCATACTTCTGTCATCACCTCGACTCTAAGCCAAGCAAATGTATTTTTTAAAATAATGATCCTTGGGAACCAGCAGTTAGCGTAATGGTTATGTCGCTGAACCCCCACGTAGTCGACCGCAGTTCGCGTCCCGAACCCGGTGGCTTAAAACTCGCGCCGGGCACATGTGCGTGCATGCCCAAGATCCCGAGAGGAGAATAGAGGAGAAGGGATTGCAGCGTGACCAACCCCCCTGGGGGGTGATTTCTCGCTTTCTGTCTCTATATCTCTCTCTGTCTGTCTGGCAAGCGCATGCGCCCTATAGCGAAAATCTCTCAAAAAAAAAAGAAAAAAAGAGGAAAAAAAAATAATGATCCTTGTAGTTTTTAAGACTGTTTACATTTTCTAGAAGCCAAATATCAAATCTTTTCTGCTATGCTATTTAGGACATTTTAATTCTTTAACTGTCCAACTCTGCCTGACAGACTTACTCACCTCAGCCAAGAAACTGCCCCGGTGGGAAAACAATTGTGTATTGAACTCTGTCCCATTTGACAGGTAAAAAATGAGATCTTTAAAGGAAAGTGACCAATGTTTTTGCTGAACATTGTGCAAACAAATAAAGCTTTAAATGCCCTAGATCGAGTTTCCTGATTTTTTTTTTTATAAAGGTGACTATGTGAATGTTGGATTTCCATCTTAGAAAAATGATCAGTGTCTGAAAATGTAAATAAGTAGTTACAGATCATTGGGTCAACTTATTACTATTACGTATTTGCTTACACATTTTGCTAGCCATAGATGAAGGAGAATTAAAACAAAATAGTGGGGACTAACAGTTGGAGTAATGGCTATGTCGCTGGACTCCCATGTAGTCGACCCAGTTTGAGTCCTGGACCCAGGGGCTTAAACTCACACCGGGCGTGTGTGCATGGGTGCCCAGGATCCTGAGAGGACAATGGAGGAGAAAGGATTGTGGCGTGGCCATCCCCTCTGGGGGGTGATTTCTCCCTTTCTATCTCTCTGTGTCTCTCTGACTTTCTGGCAAGTGCACGTGCCCTAAAAAACAAAAACAAAAAATAGTGAGGAGCTACTTTATATATGAAGTCCTCCCTATAGTAGGTCCATACTTAGATGAAAAGAGTAAGAGAGTAGCATGCAAGGACCTGAAAAAAGAGCAGATTATGCAGAACTCAGAGTAAGTAGAAAGGCCATGAGGTGTGGGCGAGTGCGAGTATTTCAGGCTTTTCCAGGAGGTTATTATGCTGTGACAGTTTGATCAGAAAGGAATATTATTATAAAAGGAAAGTTCCAAAGGCTATCCAGAAATAAAAATATATTAGGCATGTTCGAGTTTAAGAAGGGTTTTGATTTTTATTCTAAATGTCTTCAGAAACACAGGTGAAGCACAGGACTAAAATAAACTAACTTTTAAACAATGTGAGTACAACATGTCCAGCACTCCGCTTGCAGTGTTCTAGTTCATTCTGTTGCTAATAATGGAGTTGCCTGGGGCTGGGTGATTTATAAGAATAGAAATTTATTTAGCTAGGGCTCATCTAGGTTAAGGAACCAGATCCCATACGGCAATCAGTGGTTCAAATCCCGGCCCTGGTAACTTGAAGACCACATCAGGTACATGTATATACATGTGCAAGAGCCCAGCAGAATGGGAAAAAAAAAAAATGGAAAAGGGGTTAGACCCCATTGGAAGTGCTTTCTCCTTTTCTCTCTCTGCTCTTTCTGATGAGTTCCCAAGGTCAAAGGACCCATCTGCTAAGGGTGATCTTGTTGGTGGGGTCCAAGGCAGGCAAGACATCACAGAGCTAGATCTTAAGTGGAACAAAGCGTGTTTGCTCATGAATGTCTTTGCTCTGGTTTCACTCCCTCTTCTTATAACCCCCCAGTATTCAGTTGGAGGGCCCCACCTTGATAATCTTATCCCATGCTAGTCACCTCCCAAAGATTTCACTTCTTAATCTTAAGGCCTTAATAAGATCCCACCCTCTTAATACCTTCATAGTAGCTCACCCAATTTTAACACATGAATTCCAGAGCAAGCATCCCACCCACAGCACAAGAACAATACTAAGGGGCCCACTTGTGAGTCCAGGCAATGTTCCAGAAGTGAGAGGATGGTGGCTTTGACCAGAGCGGTCTCATTCATGGTAATGAGAAGTGACTAGTTTTAGGGGTAGTTAAAATAAAAACGGTATCATCAGGCCTGGCTATGAGATGTGAAAATAAGAGGAATCAAGAATGTCCCTTAGATTGCAGGCCTGAGCAGTGAAACGAATGCTTTGCTCTTGAGTGGGATGGACAGACTGGACAAGAACCCAGTCTCAGGAACAGTGGTGGACAAGAGCTGGACGAGGGGCACGCTGTGTTTACCACGTGCACGAGACGTCCGAGCGGGCATGCTCAGGCCACAGTTACAGGAATCAAGCTTTGCTAGAAAGGCCGCCATCAGCGCACAACCAGTGTTTGAAGTCCTGAGACCCCACGAGTGAGTACAGTAGAAACAGGAACACACCAGAGGCCTGAGCCCTAGAACGCTCCAACACCTAGGGATCACAAAGAGGGTAAAACAAGAAAATGAGTTAGAAATGGAGCCAAGAGTGAGGCAGGTTGTGTTGTAGTCTCATCAGTGAGAAAAAAGACATCCAGACATAGTGAAATTTATTGGAGTTTATTGACCAAGCCAGCAGCACACGGGGGGACTCATGTCTCTCAAAACCCCACAGCCATGAGTGAAAGGAGAAGGGATCTTATATAAGCGAATTTCACAATCTTTTCCAGGATGACATGCTGGTCACAAGGATGCGGTATGGTGGACTTGGTAGGGTGGGGGCAGGTTTTACAACTCAGAAGCAAAAGCATATCACAGCAGAACCAGCAGGTTAATCATTCCTAAGGGAGTGTTCCATCCCTGCCTAAATACAATGGAATCTTTTTTTATTTTTTGGAGAGGTTTTTGCTATAGGGTGCGTGTGCTCGCCAGAAAGACAGAGAGAGACAGAGAGACAGAAAGCGAGAAATCACCCCCCAGGGGAGATGGCCACGCTGCAATCCCTTCTCCTCCATTCTCCTCTTGGGATCTTGGGCACGCACGCACACGCGCCCAGCGTGAGTTTTAAGCCACCGGGTCCAGGACACAAACCGCCGTCGGCTACATGGGAGTCCAGCGATATAGCCATTACGCTAACTGCTGGTCCCAACACGATGGAATCTGAACAGTCTCCATGACTCTAGGTGAGGTCTGGTGACTGGTGATGGCATTTTAGGGCAGATAGGAGGAGTGAGGTTTCCAGTTATTTAGCAAAGACTAATAATGTTAGTCACTCTGTTTACTCTTCAGCAAAAAGGAGAACGCAAGTTTCCAACCATAGGAATATAAGAGTTTCCAATGGAGGCACTCCTCCAAGATGGAGTCATGCCTGCTTCAGTAGAAACAGCAAAGGTGGTAGGGTTGTGGCCGAGAAGCCAACTTCGTGGGGACTGACACTGGTGCCTGCCTGCTTCCCATGCTGTGGAGCATACTGCCTTCTCTCCTACCCCAGGGGTCTCTGGAAAGACAGATTTATCCCAAGAGCAAGCCCATGCCAAGTCCCTTGAATTCTTCAAAAAGCCTTAGCTTACTTCTGAGTGAGGGCTTGAGGCAGAGGGCTTCAGCCGGAAGTGTGGCAGAGCACAGCTAGAAGCTGAGCTTGACGGGTTCACCATCCCTGGCCCCTGCCCTGGGGAGATTTTATCAGGCACCTCTGTGCAGGGGTGTATTGGAGGGCTCATGCTCTCATTCTTTTCAGTCTCACCACTTCTACACTTGGAAGAAGTCGAGTAAAGAACATTGCTAAAGAAAGCAGCTATTTTGAGTGCTGCTGAGATTACAGGAAATCAAAATTGAAAATTCACTGTCAGATCTGACAATGTTGGAGAAATTGTGATTTAAAGAACGGCTTATTTGGAGTAATGATAAAAATAGTTGGAATGGAATGGGCTTTGAAGAAACTGGGAGATCAGGAGTAGCAGACAGAAAATATAAACTTTAGTAGTTTTGCTAGGAAGGGAACAAGAAAAATGAGATGGCACTGGGGAGGGACCAAGAGTCATTGCTTTGATGTCCTTGTTATTGCTGATGTTGCTGTTGTTTTAGGCAGCGAATCATTCAATATTTGTGGTCCACTGGGAATTTCCCACTAGAAAGTGAAAAAATAATAATAAGTAAAGAAAAAGAAAAATGATGTAAGGGATAAAGAGTTCAATTGCAATATCAAATTTCTGGAAGAAACAGGTGAAAAAAAAAATTTCCTCTATGTGCCCTAGTTTCCTGAAACAGTAGCAGAGACTTTTCATTAATTTTTAGATGAGCAAGGCAGGGTACAGATGTAGAGAGGTTTCAGATTTAGAATGGCATTATTAAGAGATTCTCTTCTGATTGCTTCTTATTTCTCAGTCAACTAAGCAAGTTCATCAGCCCAGAAAGAGGAGAGAGGAGAACGTATTAGAGAAGAAAGAAGGTATAAAATGCTATGCACTTAGAGTTGAATATAAATTCCTTGCCAAATGTGTTCTCAGTCGTTCTTAAATTCCTAAAATCAAATTACTACTTGATGTAGTCTCAGCTTGTCCCTCAAACTTCATCAGCAGACACTCTCCACTCCTTCTCCCCCTTTTTATTAGCAAATCAAATCTAGCAGCCCTAAAAAGAAAGGCCCACACGAATGGATTGTATCTGTCTAACGTTTCAAACTTCAGAAATAGGCTATTACAGTTTACCTTATTATAAGTCATAGATAAAAGTATTCTATTCTCCTTAGCTATAAACACGCTCTTTGGCTGAATGTTGCATTTGTTTTAAATTGAAACTTCAATAGACATAAATAGTGGGACAATTCCAAATATGAGACAGCATATCTATTTTTATTTCACGATGAAATAATAATAATACAAAAGATTGTTAAAGTAAAGAAGCATATGGGGTGATACACTTATCACTATTAGTACTCATTAGTATAATGCATCTGAAAATAATAACCTGTATAAATATGGTAGATTACACTCATAGCCCAAAAGAAGCAGCAGGTGTGTGGTGAAAGAATAGACACAATTATTATGGTACCAATAAAGGATGTTGCACAATAGTTGCTATCTCATTTAAACCTGGCGACCACACGGTACTAGATTTTTCAGAATCTAATAGATGAGATAAACGGAGTTTCGAAGGGTTACCTTGCTCAGTGGGACACAAGCATTGACGAGCCAAGGGTGACCTGATTTGAATTTAGGTAGCTTGAATCCAACTGGGAGTATTCAAGTTAGGAATATGTGAGGGGATTGACTATAAAACCCCTAAGATGAAACATCTATAATCTTGTTTAGATGCAAGTGTTCGTGTGACTCAAGTTTTCCCAAGCCACACCAGCTATAGACACACAGAAATCAGACTTAGAGTAAAGGGCCACTTCTGTGGCCTCTGACCCCACTGCATCACACGTACATCAGTTCTCCTAGTTTCCCTCTGAGTCACAGCTATAGCATCTGTCTTATACAAGAACAAAAAGGAGGAATACAGGGACCAGCAGTTAGCATAATGGCTATGTCGCTGGACTCCCACGTAGTTGACCGCGGTTTGAGTCCCGGACCCAATTGCTTAAACTCACACCGGGCGCGTATGTGTGCGTGCCCCAGATCCCGAGAGGAGAATGGAGGAGAAGGGATTGCGGCGTGGCCACCCCCCCTGGGGGGTGATTTCTTGCTTTCTGTCTCTCTGTCTCTCTCTGTCTTTCTGGCGAGCACAAGTGCCCTATAGCAAAAACCTCTCAAAAAAAAAAAAAGGAGGAATACAAAATACATTTTATGGACACGTAAAAAGAGTACATTTTTCACTTGAAATTGAAATTGAAAAGTTTAAAGTATAAGAATAAAGTGTATATAGGAACTCCAATACATGGGGGGAGGGCATTTAAAAGCAATTCATTTCACCAGAACTAAATATAGGTTAGGAGTAAAACCCCAAGAATAGATCTCAGACTTTCATATTTTTTCCCTGAAAGAATATCCTATGAATATGAGAGAGATCATTGAATTTTAAATGAATCATAAGGTATTCTCTAAATTTATATGTGTGTATATATATATATATATATTACCTTATACAAAATTAATTCAGTTTGTTTTGTGGCTTTTTGGACCAGACTATAGCTTTTTGGACCAGACTATTTTTAGGATCATATTAATAACAACCCCTCTTTTTCTTAATTGGTAAACACCCATATAAACAGGTGCTGTGGAACAGCATAGATGTGGGGACAGACAACCTGGATTTATTTCGGGCCCTGCCATGTAACGGCTGTCTGACCAGCCCTGTGGAAGCTATTCATGGCTTTGTGCCTCATTTTCCTACTCTTCCACTGGGATAATAAACTTTCCTACCTTACAGGGTGGCCTGAAGATTAAACCTGCTAATTCATACAAAAGCTAATAAATCCATCCATAGCTCCATCGTACTGTAAAGATGCAAAAACATCATGTATTGTTTGTGTGTTTAAAGCCATCTCACACGGCATAGATTTCTTTGATTAATTTTTTTGGAAAGAAGACATCAATTTTAAATATTATAACAGGTGCAGTAAGTGAGTGTGTAAGAAAGCACAAGGCTTCCTTGATTTCTCATATCTCTGTCCTGGAGCAGCATGTGGCAGGAGGCCACAGCCTCTCAGGAGAATCTCTTGTTTTTGACTGGATCCCTCACCATGCAGAGTGTGCTCATAATACAGTATGCATAAAATAAATACAGAAGATTCTCGATGTCTTTGCTGCTTCTTTCTTCTTCTTTTTCTTTCTCACTTTTTTTGTTTTTCCTTTCTTTTCTATCTTTCTTCTTTTTCTTTTTCTTTAGACTTTTGCTATAGGGTGCGTGCATTCCCCAGAGAGACAGAGAGAGGTAGGTGAGAAATCATCTTCCAGGTGGGATAGTCATGACAGAATCCCTTCTCATTCTCCTTCTGAGACTTTGGGCACGTGTGCACGCACACACACACACAGGTACACACACACACACACACACACACACATGTCTAGCAAGATTTTCAAGCCACTGGGTTCAGGACTCAAACTGTGGTTGGCCATCTGGGTATTCAGAACCTTAACCAACATGCTACTTGCTAGCCCCTCATAATTGTTCTTTTACAAATAATTTATCCTTTAAAAAACACAAAATTGTCACCAGGCTGCAATCCTTCTCCCAGCCTCCCAGCCAGCCAGGATCATTGGGTGACTGGAGTCTTTGGGTCAAGGTAGGATTTGAATCCAGCAATTTCCACATGGCTCCAGTGTAGGGCAGAGGTGTCCTACTACCTAAACCACCACTGTGGCTGGGCCTGAATGCACTTTAAATGAACAAAAATGCACAGCATGAACAATGACAAGCAATATTAACCACTCTTTTAACATTGTATTCAAAATGTTGTACCTAATTCATACATCTTAATTTTCAACCAGAAAAGGTATGTTTATGAAACTGCCCCTCTCAAAATACCTAATGTGTTGTGTTGTTAGAAAAGTCATGAGGCACTCAGGACCAGCAGTTAGCGTAATGGCTATGTCGCTGGACTCCCACATAGTCAACTGTGGTTCAAGTCCCGGACCCGGAGGCTTAAAATTCACGCTGGGGAAAACCAGCAGTTAGCGTAATGGCTATGTCACTGGACTCCCACATAGTCAACCGCAGTTTGTGTCCTGGACCCTGTGGCTTAAAACTCACGCCGGGCACGTGTGCGTGCATGCCCAAGATCCCGAGAGGAGAATGGAGGAGAAGGGATTGCGGCGTGACCA